>NC_034599.1:6740546-6838161 GCF_900095145.1 Mus pahari | reverse complement strand
CTATGTCAATTATGTAAAACAGGTATCAGATTTCTTTTGACACCTCAGTCTTCAGAATTCTGCAGGATCCTAGGAGTGATGTCTGAGCTCATAGATCTTCTCANTGTATTAATGTGTTCATCTGCCCCAGCACAGGGCAGCTCATCTGTTGCTGTTATCTATTACCTCTCAACAGAAAAAGAAAAAAGAAAAACCAACATGCACTTTTATTGAAATTTGCATTTTTCAATTGAGAGTTGTGTGCTAAGTTTTTCTTCCAATCCAGAAATGTGTATTGGCACAGTTCATATATTTGTAATTTTAAAACTTATTATGGCTTCTAAAGGTGTCATCAATAAGAATTTCCACTATTTGTCCAATGAGGGGTGGGAAATGCAGAATACATCAGAAATGAAATTCCTACTCACTTAACACAGAAGGAAAATAAAGTGAAGTGACCACCACTAAAAATAAATAAATAAATAAATAAATAAATAAATAAATAAATATTTGTTCTTTTAAAGTCTCTTCTGTGCATATTGCCCAAATACTTAAGCTACAGGGAATGGCCATGCTTTGATTGGGAGATCCTGTGAAGTACACATTTAATTTCTTTGGAAAGGATTTTGTCTTCCTGGAAATCTCAAGAACCAGAACTTTGACCTTTGAGAGGAGTTAATAAAAGATTTTATAGCCACATTCCCATCTTTCCCCTTTGTAGGAGTTTATCATCCCTGCAATGTCCTGAAATTGATCTTCACTCAAAAATCCTTTTCTTCTGTAATTTAAACATCATTTGCCTTCTAGAGAGGCTGGGTGGATTCAAAATATTCTCTGGCCTGCTAGTACTTAACAGTTTCCAATGTTCTCTCTTTACTGTTTACTCAATCTCCTCCTGACATTTACACTGAATCTTCAAGAAGAAGGTAGGTAGTACTTCTGTCATTAAAATTCTGCTTAATCGATTCACCATTATTATTCAATATACGTTAGATTTTCCACATAGCCAATAGTAGACATTGATAAATATTTTTCTGCCATATAACAGTGATCTCCTGGTCTTTAGCTTCCAATAACATTTTCTTCACACTGTCATCAAAATAAAAATGAATTTTAAATACATTGTTGGGTAAATACATTATTGTGTTTCATATTTTAAAATGTATGCTCTCAAAGAATTTTGACTACAATTTTGTGCACTTTAGATTTAGATTTCATTTATGGCAGATTCTATCTTAGTTACAAATATAAGTATAAGGAATACTAAAGATAGTCCAATCCTTGAAAAACAGAAGTTTAATCTTAAACAGGAACGTACGCTGTTTTTTCTTTACTATAAGATAATGTTTAAGCCTAAGAAGGAGGCTTCAGGTTTTGCTTGTGGTGTAGGCTATGGTTTCTGTTTGAAGTTGAAAAATTTGTTTGTCCTATGTTAAGTCCTTGCAAATTAAGGTTTTTATTTGTAATTAAAAGTAAGTTCCTACTTATTAGATTTCTTTTAAATTGCCAAACACATTTCTCAACCTACACTATTTGAGAGCTCATTCCTATGAGCCCTACCCTTGTTCCTTCATTTTCATGGTATTTTTCTAACAGTGTATAACAGCTGACTCTCTTATCCCTGCGCACACTTTATCTCCCCTTTAAAAGGGACTTCAAGAGTCCAGCCAGTGGCTGCTCTCTAAATTTCAAATTAGGGAGAGGTGGCCTGACTGACCAGTCACAGGTACACCCAAAAATATAGCTTACTTTAATTGAACAACATGGATTTGGTCTTTGTCATCATAATTTTCAGATTTAACATAGTGTTCAAATATGCAATAACATGAAAAATATCAGAGTTGCACTCCCAAAGAACTACAGCACCTTAGAAATACTGAGAGTCAGAGAAGTGGTCTTCCTCAGGAGTGAGCCTCCCAAATGATAACCGAATCCCAGCGATCAATCCCGGAATCTAACACACATTGCTATTTGGATTTCTATATTTATTCATACCATAATACAAAATACATGAGAAATTTATGTAACAATAATTAGAGAAAAACAGATCATGAATTAGACAGGGAGCCAGAGGGCAATGATGGGAAGGTTTAGAAGGGAGAAATGGAAGGGATGAAGAAATCTTACTTAAACACTAAAATTTTTAACTAAGGAAGTTACATCATTTAACCTAATCCTCTGCATAAAGAAGAAATGGACTCTAGACTTTAGGAAATATTTTAAGAAAAATAATGGCTTCTGTGGAGTCTTCAGAAGATCTTTTCCAAGAGCTGAATGAAGAAAAAAATTACCCCCTTCTATGTAATGTGATGCAATGAAAAATTCCAAAAAGCTGTTTAAAAGCTGGAACTACAGAATTAACAGACCAGGATGTTGTAATCCCATCAGTTCATGTGCAATAACTGTTTTCAAACTGAAGAGGGAGAAAAAGATATTCTATCTATTCCTTACAATATGTTTGAAGAAATATTAATGAGTGTTTAAATTAAATTTCTTCAAACTGCTGACTGAATTTGAAAATGTTTCACCCTAGTTTCCCCTTTTGAATTTTGATAAGGTTTTAACTTTTCACAGTATTTTATAGAATATATTCATTATTTTTTCATTTAAGTTTATAAAGCTGTACTGGCTAGTTTTGTTTCAACTTGACACAGCTGGAGTTATCACAGAGAAAGGAACTTCAGTTGGGGAAATACCTCCATGAGCTCCAACTGTAAGGTATTTTCTCATTAGTGATCAAGGAGGGAGGTCCCCTTGTGGGTGGTGCCATCTCTGGGATGGTACTGCTTGTGGACGTTGTACATCGTGGTGCGCACTAGGCTCCGCACCACGATGTACAACGTCCACAAGCAGCAGTAAGTAACATCCCTCCATGGCCTCTGCATCAGCTCCTGCTCCCTGACCTGCTTGAGTTCCAGTTTTGACTTCTTTCAGTGATAAACAGCAATATGGAAATGTAAGCTGAATAAACCTTTTCCTCCCCAACTTGCTTCTTGGTCATGATGCTTGTGCAGGAATAGAAACCCTGACTAAGAAAAAAGCTTAAAAGTTATGGCTTAAATTTTACACACACACACACACACACAGTAATTTAAACTGTATTCTGATTTGTCTTTCTTTCCATATGACATGCTACCACTATCTCTTCACTAGTTTCCTGTTTTTTTCATCCCCAAATTAGTCTTGTGGTTTCATATCTACTCACTTATAGGTTCTTGCTCCCTTTCTGCCTCCCCTATAATTATTACACCATTTGAACTACACAACACAGTAACACATACACATATTTGCTGATTTTCTTCAGTCAGTTTTCCCTTTTTGCCTTTCAGTTCTTTTAGACAGGAATAATTCTGGGTCAAAACTTTTGACTGTGAGTAAGTAACCCTGTACCTCTGTTTGAGGCTTTGTCTATCTACTGGAGGTAGACCCTGTGATTTCCCTTGCCCCAATGGGCATCATGGCTAAGGTCACCCCTCAATGAGTCCTGAGAGTGTCTAACCTCCCAGGACCCTGATACTTTCTAGAGCCTCTGCCCTCTTCCCACTCCCCAAGGCTGCTTATTTTCATTTATTCTCTTGGCCCTCTGGACATCTCTCCTGTCCCCTGCCCCATTTCTGATCCTGTTCCTCTTTTCCCCTTGTGCTCCCCTTTCCCACTCAGATCCCTTCTTCTCTCTCTCCTTCCCTGCTCCCTTATTTGAGTTTTGGGAGTTTCATTTCTTGAGTTCTTTATATATTTTGGATATTAGTCATTGGTTGGATATAGGTTAATAAAATTTTTTTCCTAATCTGTAGGATGCTGATTTTTCTTATTGAAGCTATCCACCCACTTCTGTCTTCCTGCCCTGGCATTCATTCCTCTACACTGGGTCATTGAGCCTTCACAGGACCAAGGTCCTCTCCTATGATTGATGTCCAACAAGGCCATCCTCTGCTCCATATGTAGCTGGAGCAATGGGTTCCTCCATGTGTACGCTTTGGTTGATGGTTTAGTCCCTGGGAGCTCTGAGGGTTCTGCTTGGTTGATATTGTGTTCTTCCTATGGGGTTGAAAAACCCTTCAGCTTTTTCAGTCCTTTCTCTAACTCCTCCATTGAGGATCCCTTGCTCAGTTCAATAGTTTGCTGTGAGCATCCAACTCTGTGTTATATGCAGGTCCTTGATCCACTTGGACTTGAGATTGTCTGAGGTGATAAATATGGATACATTTTCATTCTCTTACATACAGACTGGCAGTTAGACCAGCACCATTTATTGAATATTGTTTCCTTTATCCACGGTATATTTTTTTGCTTCTTTGTTAAAGATCATGTATTCATAACTTTGTGGGCTTACTTCTGGGTCTTTGATTTTATTCCATAGATCAACCTATCTGTCTCTGTACCAGTACCTTGCAGTTTTTATCACTATTGCACTGTAGTATAGCTTAAGGTCAGGGATGGTGATTCCCCTAGAATTTCTTTTATTGTTGAGATTTTTTTTTTTTTTAGCTATCTTTGGTTTTTTTTTTTTTTTTTTCACAAGGAGGAGCAAAGTGATGGAGAGAGAGAACATTGTATGAGATCTCCATTACAGTCAGGAAAACAGGAGCAAAGAGAGGTAAATAACAAAGACTAGAGCCTGGCAAGGTGGCACATGCTGATACTGCTAGTACTTGAAAATGATAAGCAGAAGGAACAGGAAGCCAGCGAATTAAAACGGGATAAGAGACAAAAGAGAAACTTGCATAAAATATTGGCTACAGTAGTCAGGAAAAGTAGAGAGCTTAGTAGGACAATATTGGGCAACTGCATAGAGCCTTTGGCTAAATATAAATCCATACACTGTAAAGAAAAATGACCCTGGGTGAGAGGCTGCCTTAAGAAGAAGAAGATGGGCAATGGTGGCTCTCTGAAGCCAGAAAAGAGACTGTGCTTCATATTCACCCACTGACCAGTTGAAGACAATTTAGAGAGTTACTGGGCACTGTGGGCTTTTGTGGAGTTTGGATTCCAAGTTTTGCTGAATTACTTTTCCCCCTCACAAGAGATAAACAGCCCTTTGTATGGGGAAATAAAGAACAACAAGCATTTGATGCCATTAAGACTACCCTAAAGTCAGCTCTAGCTTTGGGCCTCCTGGATGTGAGAAGCCCTTCCATCTATTTGTGGCTGAGAACAAAGGTGTTGCCAAAGGGGTTCTTACTCAGAGATTAGGGCCCTGGAAAAGACCTGTGGCATACTTACCAAAAAATTAGACCTTGTGGATGCAGGATGGCCTGCTTATCTGTGCATAGTGGCTGCAGTGACATTACTGGTCAAGGACGCAGATAAATTGAACCTGGGGCAGATCTTAGTAATCTTGGTGCTACATGCCCTAGAAAGTGTAGTTCATCAGCCAATGGCTGACTAATGCTCACATGACACATTCCCAGACTCTGTTGCTCAACTCTGATAGAGTCACTTTTGCCCCCCCTCAAGTCTGAACTCAACTACCCAGCTCCCAAACCAAGACATAGAGCCCCCTGTCTATGACTGTGCTGACGCACAAGTATGGCATAAAGATCTGACAGACCAGCCTCTAGAGGGTGCAAACATTACCTGGTTTACAGATGGGAGCAGCTGTCTAGACTAAAAGAAGAGACACGCTGGAGCAGCTATGGTAGATGTACACCAAGTTATCTGGACACAGGTCCTGCCAGAGGACACTGCGACTCAAAAGGCAGAACTGATTACCCTCACTAAGGCCTTGGAATTAGGAAAAGGAAAAAGACTCAACATCTACACAGATAGCAGGTACGCTTTTGCCACAGCCCACGTCCATGTGGCCATATATCAACATAGGGGTCTACTGACATCAGGAGAAAAAGAAATTAACATCAAAGAGGAAATACTGGCTCTACTGAGGGTCCTCCATGATACTGCCAAGGTAAACATCATCTACTGTCCTAGTCACCACAAGGGAGATACCATGATAGCAAGGGACAACAACGTGGCAGACCAAGAGGCCTGAGCAGTTGTAGCACTGGGCCTGCCAGTGCTACTGGCGACAGAGTTCGAAAAACCCATCCCCGAGTTTACCTACACAGCAGAGGACTTAGCCCTTATTTCCAAAGATTCCATTCACCAGTGTCATAGTCGGGGTTTCTATTCCTGGACAAAACATCATTACCAAGAAACAAGTTGGGGAGGAAAGGGTTTATTTGGCTTACATTTCCATACTGCTGCTGATCACCAAGGATGCAGGACTTGAACTCAAGCAGGTCAGAAAGCAGGAGCTGATGCAGAAGCCATGGAGAGATGTTCTTTGCTGGCTTGCTCCGCTGGCTTGCTCAGCCTGATCTCTTATAGAACCCAAGACTACCAGCCCAGAGATGGCACAACCCATAAGGGAACATCCCCCTCTTGATTACTAATTGAAAAAAAAGCCTTATAGCTGGGTTTCATGGAGGCATTTCCCCAACTGAAGCGCCTTTCTCTGTGATAACTCCAGCTATGTCAAGTTGACACAAAACTAGCCACTACAACTAGTTCAACAAAAATAAGAGACTATGGTACACCGCCAGTGGAAAGAAAATCCTGCTACAAAGACAAGCAGAGGCTACGATCAAAAAGATGCATCAGTGGACCAATTTAGGGGTAAGCAAGCTCATTCAGACATTCCCCAAGACTAAGTACTGTGTACCAGGTTTAATTAAACATGGAGACTGGCAGAGACTGGGTGGTGCTTCTCCCCCTTGTCCTATTTAGAGCTAGAAATACTCCCTCTCGATTCAGTCTCACTCCTTTTGCAATCCTTTATGGGGCTCCTACACCCCTCACTTTCTTGATGATGTGATTAAACCCATATGTTGTTGTAATAATGCTCTGTATGCTAGTAAAATGCTAGCAGGTAATACAGAAGGAAGTCTGGTCACAACTGGCTGCAGCAAATGAACCGGGTACCCCAAAGACATCCCACCAGTTCCAGGTCAGAGATCTGATCTACGTGTAGTGGCATTGCACCCAGAACCTTGAGCCTCACTGGACAGGCCCCTACCTAGCCCTGCTTACTACACCTTCTTATCCTATTTCTGCTCTTAACCTTTGGCCCATGCATCCTTAATTGCATAAGTACAGCACAAGTTTTGATGCTCAGACAAAAATATCAGAGGCTCCAAGAGAGTGAGACATCTTTTCAGGATAGAAATGCACCAGAGAAAAAAGGGGGGATGTAGAATCCAAAATAAATTCAAAACCACTTAGCCATTCCCCACCCCTGCTCCCGGAAAGGGACTTTCTAAACTATATAGTTTTAGCAGTCAAAATGACCAGACCAAGTCTATAGCTGCCAAAACATGATTACCTGTTCTTGGAAAAATAACCATAACAAAAATAACAGTTCTCAGAAAAATTCTCCTGCCCAACCTCGCACTGAATTCCAAGAAAAAAAACATAAGGGCAGGCAGAGTGAGTCACTAGGCCAAAGATAGTCACCCTATGCAAACCAACAATGCCTGAAAACATTACTTGCTACACCAATGAGAATAAGCCAGCTAGCCCTGTCACCTAAATCTGCCCCTTACAAAGTATAAAAGGTGTGTTCTTTGTTCAAGGTCTCTCCTCTTGCCTGAGTGCTGTGGGGGGTTCCCAATGAGTTGGATCAATATAAAAACAAAAAACAAAAAACAAAAAACTCTTGCAGTTTTCAGTGATGTTGATCTCTGTGGTCTTTGTGAGTGAGGGTCTTTTGGTGGACTGCAACAATACAATCATTGGCCAACTAACTCCCCCATTTCCATGTCCTTCCTCCTTCCTTCAAAAATATCTCAACACCCATTTTCAACTTGAAGAAGTTATGGAGAGCTGTCAACCCTGTTCCCTAATCTTTGGGTCTGGGGGTGGTTATTATAGGTTGTCTTTGATACTAAAAATTTTGAAGTACAGGGCTTAGACCCAGTCCTTCTGTTGCTGTTATTATAAACAGATCTGAGGTGTTTAATCCTGAAAATTAAGGTCCAAATAGAATATTCATGCCTCTGAGTTTATTGTTAGGGTGTTTTCAGTTATTTTAATTAGAAATGGCTGAGAGTAGTTGACAGACAACAGTCTAGATTACTTCACATAGATACCTGGTTTTCAGAAATGTCAGAAGTCCACAGAATGTGACATTTAATGTTATTTATTCATTTGTTGTTGAGACCAGTCTGCTCCTGACAGCTTTCCCTGTCATGGATTCAAAGAAGAAACTGATAATCTTTGAGTTACTCCAGTTTTGGCAAAATAGCCCCTAGGCAAGAATTGCCTCATTCATCTACGGACATACTCCTGTCCAAAGAAAGGACACAATTACGGGTTAGGACAGCTTGATTCTGCTGAGACAGAGTAGCTAGTCCTTAATATTCCTGTTTCTCTAAGTCTGTCAGATGACCCTGGACAGTAGGCTGAAGACCGATGCTCCAAGATGTTGAAGTAAGGGACTATCTAGGTGATCAGTGGTCTCTATGGATTGGCTAAGTTTTGGAAGCTCTTTATATTTCCTATATATTTTCAGTTAATATCAGTCATTCTTGGATTTCTGATGGGGTTGAAAAGCTACATAGTCTCCTAGCCAACCTAGGCTGTTTATTTTGAGAGGAACAGTTTTGAGAAGATGGTTTTCAGATGGCATTCCACCTAAATCCAAGACATAGTCAGATGTAAAATTATAAGTCTTTGAAGTAAGGATAGATGACAGAGGTTCTGTTTAATTAGCAAGCATGATAGACTGACTGTTAGGTCTCTTGTACTTTATAAATTACAAAATAATAATAGTTATGTTCAGTTCTATCTGTTTAGTTTCTATTTCAATGACCATACACTAGTATTGTGTATGGTGCAATGTGAGCTTTGAGCTTTAATGAGGTTTCTTGTATGAATGTGGATGCCCTTGCACTTGGAGCATAGATGTTCAGAATTGAGAGTTCATTCAGTGGATTTTATCTTTGATGACTATGAAGTTACCCTCCTTATCGTTTTTGATAACTTTAGGTTGAAAGTCAATTTTATTCGATATTAGAATGGCTACTCCAGCTTGTTTCTTGGGACCATTTGCTTGGAAAATTGTTTTCTAGCCTTTTATCTGAGGTAGTATCTTTCTTTGTCACTGAGGAGGGTTTCCTGTATGCAGCAAAATGCTGGGTCCTGTTTTTTATAACAGTCTGTTAGCCTATGTCTTTTTATTGGGGAATTGAGTCCATTGATATTAAGAGAGATTAAGGAAAAGTCATTGTTGCTTCCTGTTATNTTTGTTGTTAGAGTTTGGATTCTGTTCTTGCAGCTGTATTCTTTTAGGTTTGTTGAAAGATTACTTTCTTGCTTTTTCTATGGTGTAAGTTCCCTCCTTGTGTTGGAGTTTTCGATCTATTATCCTTTGAAGGACTGGATTTGTAGAAAGATATTGAGTAAATTTAGTTTTGTCATGAAATACCTTGGTGTCTCCATCTATGGTTATTGAGATTTATGTGAGGTATAGTAGCCTGGACTGGCATTTATGTTCTTTTAGGGTCTGCATGATATCTGCTCAGGAACTTCTGGCCTTCATTGTCTCTAGCAAGAAGTCTGGTGTAATTCTAATAGGTCTGTTTTATTTGTTACTTGACCTTTTTCCCTTACTGCTTATTATTCTTTCTTTATTTGTGCATTTGGTGTTTTGATTATTATGTGATGTGAGGAATTTGTTTTCTGGTAAAATGTATTTGGAGTTCTATAGGCTTCTTGTATGTTCATGGGTATCTCCATCTTTAGGTTCTGCAAGTTTTCTTCTATAATTTTGTTGAAGATGTTTTCTGGCTCTTTAAGTTGGAAATCTTTTTTTTCTTAAGATTTATTTTTCTATTTCATGTATGTAAATACACTGTTGCTCTCCTCAGAATCACTAGAAGAGGGCATCAAATCCCATTACAAATATTTGTGAGCCACCATGTTTTTACTGGGAATTGAACATAGGACCTTTGGAAGAACACTCAGTTTTCTTAACTGCTGAGCAATCTCTCCAGCCCTGTCACTGCTATGCTTTATCAGATCAAAGTTATTCTTATAGCAAACATTTTTTTTAAAAAAGATGTTAGATAAATAATCTTCTCTTGTGATAGAATAAGAAGAAAAATTCCATGGAAATAAAATATTTAGGTATAAAGTTGTTAAATAAAGGCAGCAGTGAATTTCAGTCAGAGAGAAATCATCTGTGATTAAATAAGGAGAGAAACAGCTAAGTGGACAATGGTTCATTGTCACAGAAGATCAAAGAGTGCAACAAGACTTAAATGCATGCTAGCTACATTTGTAAAGTCACACCAAATGTTACCTGAAAAAGGACGATGTCAATGTTCATGATGAAGTATGGTGGTGGTGGTGGTGGTGGTGGTGGTAAGTCCACAGGGCCCCTCCTCTACACAAAGAACCACAGTGAACTGAGGAATGTTGGGCACATGAGAAGTAGCCCTTCTCAGGGAGGAGCTCACTGCTTGGATGTCCAGTGCCAAACTGTCCATCTGGAGAATTATAGAAGTATACATTCAAACTGAGCAAGAATATATGAGTATGTGCAAAAAGATATGAGCATGAAAAAAATATTAAACAAAAAAAAAATGGCCATGAATTTGAAGGATAGTGGGGAGGAATATAAGCGAAGATTTAGAGGGAGGAACAGAAAGGGAAAGGAAAAATTTTACAATGATATGATAATCTCAAAAAGAGAGAGAGAAAAAAAAAAAACATGCTTAAACACTGTGGTTTGAGATGTCATGATAGAATTGTAATTTTTCTTATGGCAGTAAATTGATTGAAGGCATAATGTATCCTGTGTTGCTTTTTTTCTATCATTATGTATAATAAAGCATGTTTTGTACCCCATGGCTAACATATCTATGAGAACCATTTCAGTACCTCAATTAACAATCACTTTTATCTTTTCTTTAAACTATCATGCAGACATGACCAAGCAATCAAAGAACATTGAGTACAAATGTGTTTTCTATGACATACTGATAAGAACATCCATCTTATACAATGGCAAATGTCAAACTAATCAACTACAAACTATATTCAGCAAATACATGAATGAATTACACACACACACACACACACACACACACACACACACACACATACACACACCACCACCACCACTACCACCATCAACACCATCAACACTACCACCATCACCTGCTTCTTTACCACTAGTAAATGACGTTCTATAGGCAAACATCATTCCTCATGCTGAGATACAGTGTCATTTTTATTTCTGGCATGTTGTCTCTGCTCTTATTTTTATTCAGAGATAATTAATAATTCAGAGTGACTTAGGAAAGGATAAATATTAACAATTGACACAATTTAAAGAAAGAATACATCCATATATCTTCAGCAATGCAAATGTTTAGGTATGTAAGGACAGGAAAATGTTGCAGTAATTAGTTTTTGAAAGTTTCATTGACAGAATTTGATGCTGGTATTATTCAAATGAGGAATATATATATATATATATATATATATATATATATATATATATATCCTAAAATGGCAATGTGAAATAGTAAAGCATACATTAAAATCATAGGAAAATGTGTGCCCTTCCCCCAGCTTTGAGTAGGCTAAACATGTTTTTGCAACCTAGCTGGAGTCACCTGGCCTCTATACATTTGCAATTTACTAACAGAGCTTTGAAGAATTGACTGCTTGCAGAGCTTGCTTTGCAACTCAATCCAGCTGAAACAAAGGATGGGTTTTTGGGCTTTCCCTTTATAAACACAGTGCTGAAAATGAAACTTTGAGCCTTGATCAGAAGCCTTTGTCTTGGCTTCATCTTTCTCAGGTCCACCCTTCCTTTTTCATTTTCAGCATTCATTTCAGGTATCCAGTTCATTCATGGCTGCTGGACAGCTATAGGAAAAGAATGATGAAGAGCAATTAGAAGAGTTAAAACCAGGAAAAATCTTATTATTGTTTAGAATGTTTGTTTACTTAGCTACCTTTTGTTTATTTGCAAATGTAACTATGGAAAGCAGTTGTAAATGACGCACCCATGATATGAAACTTACCAATCACAAGTGATTATGTCTACGGTGGGAAAATGTACGGTTAGTGGAAACACTCAGTTTTCTTTTTTTATTTTTTTATTAGATATTTTCTTTATTTACATTTCAAATGTTTATCCCTGTTTCTGGTTTCCCCTCCAAAAACCCCCTATCTCCTCTCTCTCCTCCTGTTCACCAATCCTCCCATTCCCTCTTCCTGGCTCTGGCACTCCCTTACAATAGGGCATAGATAGAGGCTTCTCAGGACCAAGGGCCTCTCCTCTAATTGATGACTGACTAGGCCATCCTCTGCTACATATGCAGCTGTAGCCATGAGTCCCACCATGGGTACTCTTTAGTTGGTAGTTTAGTCCCTGAGAGCTCTGGGGGATACTGGTTAGCTCATATTGTTCTTTTTCCTATGGGGCTACAAACCCTTCAGCTTCCTGGGTCCTTTCTCTAGCGCCTTCATTGGGGACCCTGTGCACAGTCCAATGGATGGCTGTGAACATCCACATCTGTATTTGTCAGGCACTGGCAGAGCCTCTCAGGAGACAGTTATATCATGCTCTTGGCAGGAAGCACTTGTTGGCATCCACAATAGTGTCTGGGTTTGGTGACTGTATAGGGGATGGATCTCCAGGTAGGGCAGTCTCTGATTGGGCTTTCCTTCAGTCTCTGCTCCACATTTTGTATCTTTAACTCCTTCCATGGATATTTTGTTCCCCCTTCTAAGAAGGATTGAAGTATCCACACTTTTGTCTTCCTTTTTCTTAAGTTTCATGTGGCTTGTGAATTGAATCTATTCCAAGCTTCTGATACTCCAACATATAATAAGGACACATGCTCCACTATGTTCATAGCAGCCTTATTTATAATAGCCAGAATCTGGAAAGAACCCAGATGACCCTCAACAGAGGAATAGATACAGAAAACGTGGTATAGTTACACAATGGAGTACTACTCAACTATTAAAAACAATGATTTTATAAAATTCTTAGGCAAATGGATGGCTCTGGAGGATATCATCCTGAATGAGGTAACCCAATCACAAAAGGACACACATGGTACACACTCACTGATAAGTGGATATTAGCCCAGAAGCTCAGAAAATTCTGTTTTCTGACAGGATTCATAGTGTTGTTTTCCTGAATTCTACCAGTACCATTCAGATTTTTTTGACTCTACCAATGCCAGTGCCATCCAGGAAGTATTTCCCGGAATTTCTTTTTTTTTCCTCAAAATTATATATAGATTCATTTTAAAGTTCTTTAGATTTTTGTTTATTCTTTATTATTTAGTGGCTGTGCAGTTATTATGGCTACTCAGTGTTAGTAGCAAGTCATACATGTGATTTTCATTGCAGATCATTTAAAAGTTGTGAAGGTCACAATGATACTAACAATTACATTTAATCTTTATGCTTGGGAGGGTATAGAGGACTTTTGGGATAGCATTTAAAATGTAAATGAAGTAAATACCTAATAAAAATTGGAAAAAATTTAAAAAATTAAAAAATATAATCAAGGAAAAAATATGACTTTTTTGTTCACAATTTTAAAATATTTGGCAATTTTGTGGTCACTACACTAGAAATCAGCTACCTTTCAAATGTTCATACCTATGAGACAAGTTTTTAAATACAAAATTAAAGGATAGGAAGAAAGAAAGAGCAATTTTAAGTTCCTATGATCAAGAGGAATATATTGTACCTGAAGCAATGGATGACACAGTGGTAGCAAGTAGGATGTGTTTCATAAATCCAGGCAGAGAACAGCTATATTTCCCCTTCACTCTAGATTCAGACATTAACAGCACAAATGTCAAAAGCCATAAGCACTATCTCATAGAAAAAGAGGCAAAAATAATCTTCTAAATGTATCATTTTTGTACTGTTTCTAAATCACCACTGTGTAGATCAAACTCAAATGACACTCAAGCCCCATATATGCAATGAAGTCTACTGTCTATAGATTATGTATATCACACAAAGTAAATGTGTGTACATGTCTTGATTGAGGACTAGTCATAAGAATGCCTGTTGGAAAAAGGAAGAAGGCTCAATAGGAGAAAGCACTGACAGTGCTTCCAGCAGATCAGAGGTCCCTTCTCATTACTTGCTGGCTTGCAGCAATGTGTAACTGTACTTCTGGAGAATCTGACACATTCTCTGGGTCTTTGGATGCCCCTACTTGTGTGTGCCACATATACATGCATCCAACAAATGTACAAACACATTAAATAGATAGATAGATAGATAGATAGATAGATAGATAGATAGATAGATAGATAGATAGATAAATGCTGGAGTTGAAAGGAGGCAGGAATAAGCACACAACAGCAGTTGAGAACATAAATATTTCTCTCATCAATTAGTAGACTAAGTAGAAAATTAGTGATGACTTACAAGAGTTCAACTTCATCAATAACAACAGCCTATAACAGATCATTATTGAACAGGTATCCATTCACCAAACAGCAGAATCTATGCCTTTGAACAGAACAGTCACTTTTCTTAATATCATATGCAAGGATGGGTCATATACTGAATCAAAAAGCATATCTCAACAAATGCAAAGAATTGAAAACAAATGATATTTATATTCTTCCAAAATAATAAGCTTAGATTAGAAACTATTATCAAACAACAACAATGAAAGAAATCCTACAATTTAGAAACTAAATAATTCTTAGTAATGCATTAGTCATTGATAAAGTTTAAAGCAACATTTAAAATATGCGAAAATTAAAATATAGTAGATCAAAATGTGATGGTCATATGCTGACCTCTTGGGTGAGTATATTTTTAACATAAATACTTATATTGAAGAAATGGGAATATCTCAAATGAATAATATTAGTTATTGCCTTGATTAAAAAGGAAAAAATAGAGCAATGAAACTAATAACATAAATCATTAAAAGAAAACAATACTGAAGACAACATATCAATAAAACAACAAAGCCCCTCAACTGATTTTGTAAACAAAAGATAAACACACACATACACACACATACATACATTCATAGAGAGATAATTTTGGAAGTAATATAATTATTTTAAGATGCAACTATAAAAATTACTAAATTATAATTTAAAATTCTACAACAAAGACATTTTGAATGCAGATGGTAATATGGAACATTTAACCTAATACTGAAAATAAGGTTAACACTAACTTCATGTAAGAATTTTAAAACAATAGATGAGATACATTTATTTTTATTAGTTAAAACTTTATTATAAAGAATTACAAATTATTTCAAAATGACTGTGATACTATATTTTTCTAATGCACATATAAGTGTATGTGCTAGTCTCTCAGAAACATGGGTACAAAATCCTTTCAAAAAGTATCAAACATGGCACTTATTGATCTTATTTATAAACATGAAGTTTATAGCCCTTTGGTTAGGCTACCTGACTATAATGCACAGTGTTCTCTGTTTAACCTCCAGCATCACATAATTTACACTTGGTGGTACAAGCCTGTTAAATCTCTGCTTCACTGCTGGGGAAAGGAAGATTTGACATTCAATGTTGTCCTTGGTCACTCTTAGATGTGTGATACTGTCTCATTTACAAATAAATAAAAAACACAATAAAAAGGTAAAACAGAAGATATGCAAATCATTAATATGTAGAATGTATTTCAGTCACAGAATATAATTCAGTATTTAAAGATTTATACAGTTATTCCATCACACCAAGATATTAAGGAAAATATTCATGATATAATTTGTCAATATAAAATAATCTTTAAAAGTCATCATCTACCAAAAACAGTTATCAGATAATACGGGAATACATTAAAACATTCTCAAGCCCATTAAATCATTTTCAAAACATCCATAGCTCCCTTTGTAGTCATATGCAAAGAATTAACCTCTTTCCCCTTAGAGCAGTAAGAAAGTAGTGATGTCTACTCTCACAACTCTAACTAGAAAATTGCATGACATTTCAGCCTGTGTGGTAAGGCAAGTGAAAGAAATAAAACTAAAACAGGATACAAAGGAAGAAGCACAAACATCTACCTTCCAGCAAAAAGTGTATTTCCAGGAAGATAGCATTTTTGTCTACAGAGAAAGAATTAAGAAGTTATAAATACAAGAATTTAAAGAAATATATATTTACTTATATTTATGTAAAAAGAAATACATGTATTTATATATTTAAATAAATATAAACACATACACTTATATGTAAAGATACAAAAATATAAAGAGTATTGTTAAAGAAATAAAAATCTAACTAACTTAAAGAAATATAAAGAATTTAAAATATAAAAGATTAATTTTTAATTTCTACACAGTAAAAAGGTGGGTATATATTACCTTTTGCAGACATTTTTCACAAATCTGTGCAAAATTGTGTACTGTCTAAATTGCATGACTAAGAAATATATAAAAGATGTAAAAATCTAGAATATGCTAAAAACATACACTGGTAGCATTCATACTTAATGTCATCTAATAATAATTCTGGGTGGAACACATACCTTTACAAAAAAGGAAAGCTACAAGAAACACAAATTACAATTGTAAAAGATACCACTGAAGTCTGTATTGTCAAATATGTAACCATATAATTAACTATGAATAATTTTAACTGTCAACTCTAAAGGACAATCTCAATAAGAAGTTATAATAAAGTGATGATTTATCAAATTAATAAAATTACATTCTGATAAAAGTATATATAAAATACAACTAATAATTACATCTAAAAGTCATAAAAACTTTCATGAAATTTAAATTTCCGACAAATGATCAAAGATTTCTTTACAATGAAATGCTATGTCACACCATGTATACTAAACCCAAAATATGTGATTGTGTCAACTTTTAAAAAGGTGGATTAAGAAATCTACTTTAACAGACATGTTCTTACAGGCCCCTTTAGTTCACTGTTGGGAGAGAGTTACATTGCTGAACACAAGGAAGTATGAAGAACAAAAGCGGTAGTGAACCCTTCAATACTCTTGAATTCTGTTTTATTGTATTTATTGTTCAATGAAGGGCAAATCCAGTACTTCTGTGTTTCTCTCTCCCATTCTTCTCCCCTCCTCCCTTCTTTTCACTATTCCTTCTCCCCTCCCTTTCTTCACCTTCTCTCCTCTCTCCCCTTCCTCTCTCTCCCTTCTCCTTACCCTCTTCCTCTTCCTTCCTCCACCTCCCCTTCTTCTCATTGTGTGTGTGTGTGTGTGTGTGTGTATCTGTATGTGTGTGTCTGTGTGTGTCTGTGTATGTGTCTGTGTGTGTATCCCATGCTGTTCTCACAAACATTAAGTAAGCCTCCTTGCTGGCCTTATGACATCCCTCTGTGATGCTGGGATTAATATCTGTGCCACCACATGGAATATCTTAATGTTAGGCATGATCTGTAAGCTTTACCTTTGATGAAATACATGCTAGGACTCCAGGCAAACACTCTGCTTGACATCTGATCCTTTGTGTTAGGTACAGGCTACAGAACAAAAAGCCACAAGTGAGAAGACGTTCATCATCCCAGTGAGTAATACTCACTTTAAATAGGAAAAAATAATTGTTAGCATGAAGGCAAAGTGACTTTTCTGAACTTAAAACCCTTATATAATTATAAGTTCTTTATTGCTAATTATGAAATTACATTATTGTGTAACAGGGGTAATGAAGAATCCTTGAGGCAGGTTTTAATCATAATCTTGTTTTCCAAAATAAATAATTTAATTAGAGCCTTGTTACTAATTTAAGAATTTTTAATTAATGACTTATGGCCTAAAGGATTTTTTGTACCAGTATATAAAAACTAGTTGTGTAATTCGTAGAAACTTAATGATTCAACTGCCAATTTCTAAATTATTGGATTTAATAGGGTTTTGAATTAAGAATACTACCTTTTATATTAACTCACATTATTTAAATTTAGATATATGAGTCATCAGGTCTTACTTTGTAAGATGAATCCCATTCCAGATAGATTTTATAAGCAAAAGAATTTATATAATAATTGTATCTATTGCTTTGATTAATAAAATGCTACATTGTTATTTCCCCTATTTAATATTCATATGCTTTAATGCTTCATGATCATTCTGTGTAATTATAAACTTTTGGTGATGTATCAGAAAATGACTGACTGAAAGATGCTCATAGTTGTGTCCCAGAGTTTTGAGATGACTGTTACATTTATAGAAACACACTTCACTAAATGTGTTAAATGCTTGGGGGAAACAGAAGGCTGGCTAACATGCTTCCACTGTCTGTGTGCTGTGGTGAGTCTCCAAAGAAAAGAACCAGCAGTACAGCTAAACAACACTATAGTCAAAAGGATGTTGACCCTAAATATTAGTTCACAGAATGAAAGAAGCTAAGAGTCCCAGTGATGGCCTCCTGCAAGCAAAACCTGGGAGTCCCGTGGTCCTGGGGAAGGCTAAGGAGCATTCAGAGTATAAATATGGAGTGAGCCACTGTCCACATCTGAATTCCTGAGAGATATAACTTCTGTTCCTAAAGGCAAAAGAAGACGAATGGTTCAGTAAGCTTAGAGAACAAATTTCTCCCTCCTTGTTATTGACTTATCTAGAATCTCAACAGACAGGAAGATGTTGAACCACCAGCTTTACCCAGTTACCCACTTCACATGCTTGCTGAAGACGCCATCACAGACAGATCAGAAATGATATAGATAACTGAACCTTTGTTCATACCTTTGTTGAGCAATGTGAGTAGATAAAATTAATCTATATCATTCATTAGGTAGGAGAATCTCTTTTTGAAATCCCTGAGACAATGTTAAGATGTGTGTTGTCGAGGGAGGGCTCTGATCCCAGGACCAGGTGAGAATGCCATCTTGTATCCCCGTTCCCTCAGACACTGCTCTGTGCAGGAGAGCAAGCTGACTGCAGAAGCAACAGAGCTTCTTCAATAGGGTCCCTTCAGGGTTTCATCAGACCTTGGTGCACTTTCTCTGCCAGAGGAGAGTCAGCCTCCCAGGAGGGCTCTGACCACCAGACCAGGTGAAAATGCCATCTTGTATCCTGAGTCCCTCAAGGACCGGTTTGTACAGGAGACCTGCTTCTGAAGGTTGAAGAAGCAACATAGCTGCTTGAACAGGGTCACTTCAGGTCTTCATCTTCAACCAGGAGGCAAAGCTGGGATCCAGACCTCTGTGCACCTTCCCTGCAAGAGGAGAGATTGCCTGCAGAGAGTGCTCTGACCACTGAGACTCAGGAGAGAGTTGGACTCCCAGGAGTGCTGACCAAGTCAAACAGAATCACATGAGGAACAAGCTCCAGCTAGAGACAGCTATAACAACTAATACCAGAGATTACCAGATGGTGAAAGGCAAACTTAAGAATCTTAGTAACAGGAACCAAGACCACTAAGAATCATCAGAACCCAGCACTTCCACCACAGCGAGTCCTGGATACCCCAACACACCTGAAAAGCAAGGTTCAGATTTAAAATCATATCTCATGATGCTGGTAGAGAATTTAAGAAGGGCATTATTAACTCACTTAAAGAAATACAGGAGAACACTGCTAAACAGGTAGAAGACCTTAAAGAGGAAGCACAAAAATCCCTTGAAGGATTCCAGGAAAACACAACCAAACAGGTGATGGAATTGAACAAAACCTTCCAAGATCTAAAAATGGAAGTAGAAACAATAAAGAAAACTGAAAGGGAGATAAGTCTGAAGATAGAAATCCTAGGAAAGAAATCAGGAACCATAGATAGGAGCATCGGCAACAGAATACAAATGATGGAAGAAAGAATCTCAGGTGCAGAAGATTCCATAGAGAACATGGACACAGCAATCAAAGAAAATGCAAAATGCAAAAAGATCCTAACTCAAAACATTCAGGAAATCCAGGACACAATAAGAAGACCAAACCTAAGGATAATAGGTATAGATGAGACTGAAGATTTTCAATTAAAGGGCCAGTAAACATCTTCAACAAAATTATAGAAGAAAACTTCCCTAACCTAAAGAAAGAGATGCCCATGAACATACAAGAAGCCTATATTCCTATGGGAATGGATAAGATCAAAAATTGAGGAGACAGAAGATTCTGGCAAGGATATGAAGAAAGAGGGACACTCCTCCATTGTTGGTGGGATTGCAAGCTTGTACAACCACTCTGGAAATCAGTCTGGCGATTCCTTAGAAAACTGGACATATTACTACTGGAAGATCCAGCAATACCTCTCCTGGGTATATACCCAGAAGATGTTACAACTTGTAGTAAGGACACATGCTCCACTATGTTCATAGCAGCCTTATTTATAGTAGCCAGAAGCTGGAAAGAACCCAGATGTCCCTCAACAGAGGAATGGATACAGAAAATGTGGTACATTTACACAATGGAGTACCACTCAGCAATAAAAACAATGAATTTATGAAATTCTTAGGCAAATGGATGGATCTAGAGGATATCATCCTGAGTGAGGTAACCCAATCACAAAAGAACACATATGATATGCATGAACTGATAAGTGGATATTATTAGCTCAGAAACTTAGAATAGTCAAGATACAATTTGCAAAACACATGAAACTCAAGAAGAAAGAAGACCAAAGTGTGGATACTTTGTTCCTTCTTAGAATAGGGAAAAAAATACCCATGGAAGGAGTTACGGAGACAAAATTCAGAGTTGACCCACCCAGGGATCCATCCTATATACAGCCACCAAACCCAGACACTATGCATTTGCCAGCAAGATTTAGCTGACAGGACCATGATATAGCTCTTGTGAGGCTATGCCAGTGCCTTGCAAATACAAAAATGTATGATCACAGTCAACTATTGGATGGAACACAGGGCCCCTAATGAAGGAGCTAGAGAAAGTACCCAAGGAGCTAAAGGGTTCCCTATAGGAGGAACAACAATATGAACTAACCAGTACCCCCCAGAGCTGTGTCTCTAGTTACATATGTAGCAGAGGATGGCCTAGCCAACCATCAATGGGATTAGAGGCCCTTGGTCTTGCAAAGATCATATGCCCCAGTAGAGGGGAGTACCAGGGACAGAAAGCAAGAGTGGATGGGTTGGGGAGCAGGGCAGGGGAAGTATATAGGGGACTTTGGGGATAGCATTTGATATGTAAATGAAGGAAATATCAATATGAAAAAGATATGTGTTGTCTACCATAAAAGAATTCTATGCCAATTTTAAAGACTATTAGAAGAGGAGGCCTGTGTTTGCTGTGATTAGCTGAAGCAAACCATGGTATTCTTCTGAAACAAAAATGAAACTTTCAATAGACAAGAACAGTAAGTTATCATTGATGTCACAATGACTAGTTACCCATCACAGAAATAATGTTTACTTCAGTAGGGCATGTAGCTGATACTTATTGAAGGCTTCTCTGTATAATATTTAATTTGAAGGAAAAAGTCAACCTGATCTTTAAAGAATAATGATCCTCATATACTTTGCATTACTTTTATTTTCTTTATATACTAACACCTTTAAATTATTAATCTTAACCTATTTAAGTGTTAATTCACAAAAAGATATGACTTCTGTACAAAAGACCTTATGGAAAGACTGTTAAAGGAATTTATAGTAAATCTTCAGATACTACTTCATTTTCAATTATTCAACCATTGCAGAAGAAACATAAATTTGAATAGTTTGTCTGTAGACATGGTAAAATGTCTTTAAATAATTAAGGGTAAGCCTCATGTTCAGCAGTAGATAGTCAACACAAAAAGAACTTCATGGAATTTCCTGAGGTTCCTTGTCTCATGATGGTAAGTCTGGACACTTTATTCCTACACTGCAAGGCCTTTGGATGTGTATTTCCTGGAATCTAATTTTGGATTTTTATTTAATTCCTGTATGTGGGAGCCTGTGTGTTTCTGCTATTCTTGTGCTTTTTCTTTGGCTTTTTTTTCTTATTTGTTTGTTTGTTTGCCTTTTGTCATATTCTAATTTGTGTATAATTGATATATCTTATTTAATTTTCCATAGCTGCATGTTTGTTTTCTAATAAGAAGTAAAACTGTGGATCCAAGTGGGATGAAAGGTGGAGAGGAAATGGAAGGAGTAGGGAGAGAAAAACCTTTAATAAGAATATATTGTATTAAAAAACCTATTTTTAATAAAAGACAAAAATATAAAAAATATTGTGTAAGAGAAACTCATGTTTTATTGCATCAATACCTCTAAAATATAAATATTAATTATAAATGATATATTTTGAACATTTTTTGAAATGGATAATTTGTATACAGTGTAAGATTGAGAATTGACAAATGGGACCTCATAAAATTGCAAAGCTTCTATAAGGCAAAAGACACTGTCAATAAGACAAAAAGGCCACCAACAGATTGGGAAAGGATCTTTACCAATCCTAAATATGAGAGGGGACTAATATCCAATATATACAAAGAACTCAAGAAGCTGAACTTCAGAAAATCAAATAAACAGATTAAAAAATGGGGTACAGAGCTAAACAATGAATTTTCAACTGAGGAATACCAAATGGCTGAGAAGCACCTGAAAAAAATGTTTGACATCCTTAATCATCAGGGAAATGCAAATCAAATAATGACACTACTAACAGCTTGCCAGGAGTAATTGTTACCTTGAATAGAAGAGCATTAAAATTTCCATTTAAAAGACAGTCATACCCCAGTATAATACATGGTTATATTCTCAGCTCCTGAAGGCAAAGAAAAGAAGATCCTAAATTCTAGAACACCCTGGATTAAAAGTACATTCTAGTCTTGTCTAACTAACTTTAGTCATAATATATCTCAAAATATATAGTATGTATATAAGTCTCAGCAAACTTTAATTGTCTCCAGTACCAACCTGAAATCAAGCCAATATGTCTATTTAGAACTCATTATTCTGAGAAAAATTAATTTAATATTTCTATGAGTGATGTCTGATGTCTGCCATGATTAGATTAGAATACATATTTCACACTTAGGATACTATTTCTCAGTAGAAAACATGCTTAATTCCACTAATTGCCTTTAGGGCTTTTTCTATCAGCCACATACGTTTTACATGCTAAAACTTTTATCATCAACTGCTGTCAGCTCATTAAAATTCATGTCTTTCAGCACAGACTAAAACAAAAGTGTGCATTCTGATTACTCTTCCACAGACACATAAAAATTCAAGGAGAAAAGTTCAACTTTCCATTTTCACAATCCTGGTATATCAAATGAATTGATGTCCATTTAAACAGAAATGAAAGATTACAAAAACAAGTTTTTTATTTATTTTATTTACCTATTCATTTTATACCCCACTCACTGCCCCCCTCCTGGTCACCCACTCCCACAATCCTCCCTTCATGCTCCCCTTCTCTTCTGAGTGGGTGGGCCCACCTGTTTATTCCCCCCATCCTCTGGCACTTCAAATTTCTTTGAGTTTAGGTGTTTCCCCTCCCATTTAGGCCAGACAATGCAGCCCAGCTAGAAGAACATATACCATGTATAGATACCTGCTTTTGGATAGCCCCTGCTCTGGTTATTCTGGACCCACATGAAGACCAAGTGGTACATCTGCTACATATGTGTGAGGAGGCCTAGGTCCAGGCTGTGTACATTCTTTGGTTAACGGTTCAGACTCTGAGACCACAGGTCCCAGGTTAATTGACTCTGTTGGTCTTCTTGTGGAGTTATTCTCCCCCGTCAGGGTATGTAGAGTGGTAGATACAGGTCTTGAGGTAAATTGATTCTTCCTCCTATTCTTCTATAAGAGTTGTGAAGCTCCATCCTTCCACTCTTTGACTGTGGGTGTCTGTGTCTGTTTGAATCAGGTGCTAGTTGGAGCCTCTCAGAGGACAACTTGGTCCTGTTTGTAAGCATAATAGAGTATTATTAATAGTGTTAGGGACTAGTACTTGCCAAGGGGGTGGGAGGGGCTTCAACTTTGTCCAGTTATTGCTTGGCCAAATATTCCCTCAGTCTCTGCTCCATCCCCTGTGTCTGCATTTCTTGTAGACAGGATAAATTATGGATCGAAAGTTTTAAGGGTGGGTTGGTGTCTCTATCATTGAGGTTTGCTTGGATACAAAAGACTCCCGTTTTAGGTTTTATATCCCCAATATAATAAGTCATAGCTAAGGTCACTCCCATTGATTCTTGAGTACCACCCTTACCTCAGGTCTCTATCTTATCCTAGAGAATTCCCCCACCTCCTCACCTTCATCAGATGCAGATTTCTATTCACTTTCTTGATCATCTAGCCATCTCTTCCTTCCCCAACCTGATTCTTACCCCTCCCCCCATCACATTCTCCTCCCCATCCCCTTCCCTCCCAATTCTGTCCAATCAGCCTCTTGTCTTTTTGGATGTAGGCTATCTCATTCAGAATGTTTTTGGTTTTGTTTTTTTTTTTTTTTTTTTTTTTCTAGTTCCGTCCATTTCCCTGAAAATGTCAAGTCATTGTTTTTAATAGCTGTTAAAACACTGTGTAAATATAACACATTTTCTTTATCCATTCATTGGTTGATGAACATCTAGGTTGTTTCCAGTTTCTGGTATTATGAATAAGGCAGCTATAATCATAGTTGAGCAAGCATCCTTGTGGTAGAATTGACATTCTTTCAGTATATGCCCAAGAGTGGTAGATCTAGGTCTTGAGGTAAATTAATTCTGAGACACATTCACGTAGATGAGTGTACCCCTTGCTCCACATCCTCACCAACATGAGCTGTCACTTGTGGTTTTGATCTTAGCCATTCTGACAGGTATAAGATAGAACCTAAAAGTAGTTTTGATTTGCATTTTTCTGATGGCTAAGTATGCTGAAAAGTTTTTAAGTGTCTCAGACATCTGAAATCCCTCTATTGAGAATTCTCTGCTTAGATCTGTACCACATTTTAGTTGGCTTATTTGGTGGTGTCTAGTTTTTTGAGTTCTTTATATAATTTGGATATTAGCCATCTGTCAGATGTGGAGTTGTTAAAAATCTTTTCACAATCAGTAGGCTGCTGTTTTCTTTGTGAAGTTGCATCAGATCATGTCCAACCAATGCTTTAAAGTACAACTTTCATAAAGATCATTCTTTATGGATTGAACCAGTACATATTGTTCTCTTCAAATATCAGTTTTTTATTTGCTTACAATATTTAAAGTACACATTAATTTGATTTGTGCAAGTCCCAGAAAAAAACCTTTAGCATAACTTTCTTTATGTTGTATTATCTCAAAATTTACAAAATTACATCTAAATAAATCATGAGTGGATAATTCTTACTTTTGTTTCCTAAATACTATTATATAAATTGTCTTGTTTACATTAACAATAATTTCAACTTTTAAATTTTATCATTTAAAGGCTTAGTAATACCAATAAAAACCATGTAACTGATAATACTTATGGGTAGGAAGGCAACAATATTTTACACAAAATTATATATGCTGTACATATGACATGATAATTATTAAGCAGACATCATTTCTATAAATTAAGTCTAATTGTCCTGGGCTTTTCATTTGTATTCAGAATGTATAGGGTATCTGGATTCTATCCATTAGAAACTAAAAAATATGTTGCTATAGCTTCACACATTGCTACACAAAGAACTCTGTGTTATATCATGGTTTTGCTAAAAGAATAATACATTCTTAAACAGAGATAGTGGTGTAATTTGGAAATCAATAAGGTAGAAACATAGAGAACAATATATAAAATCATTGAAACAAAGAGTTGGTTCTTTATGAAAATCAACAAAATAAATAAACTCTTAGCTAAACTTAATGATAGAGAGAAAATATCCAAGTTACCAAAATCAGAAATGAGGAGGATATAACATACACCAAGTAAATTCAAAGAATCATTAGGTAGTACTCCACAAAACTGGAAAATATAAAAGAAATAGACAATTTTCTTGAGAGAAACCACTTACTAAATTAGATCAAGATCAGATAAACAATATAGACTTTATAGCCCATAAGGAAATTGAAGCAGTCACTAAAAAAAAAAGAAAAAAAAAGAAAATAAACTTCAAAAAAAATAAAAAACAACCCAAAATCCAAGCAACAACAACAAATAAACAAACAAATAAAACCTGGGCCGGATGGTTTTATCCGAGAATTCTATCAGACTTTCAAGAGCTAATATCAATACTGGTCAAACTATACCACAAAATAGAAATAGAAAAAAAATTGCTAAATTTATTTTATGAGGCCACAGTCACAAACGCAAACCACGCAATGACTCAACAAAGACAGAATTTCAAACCAATTTTCATTATAAACATCGACTCAAAAATACTCAATAAAATATATGCAAACTTAATCCAAGAACACATCAAAAACATCAATCACCAGGGACAACTAGGTATCATCTGAGAGATGCAAGGATTCTCCAATATACGAAAATCCATCAATTCACCATATGAAAAACTGAAAGAAAATACTACATGATCATCTCATTAGATGCTCAAAATGCCTTTGAAAAAAGTCCAATCCCGTGACATGTTAAAAGTCTTGGAGAGATCAGGAATACTCGGCACATAGATACATAATAAAGGTAACATATTGTAAACTCACAGCCAACATCAAACAGTGAAAAACTTAAAGCAATTCCACTAAAGTCACTGAAGAGACAAGACTTCCGATTCTCTCCGTATTTATTAAATATAGTTCTTGAATTTAGCTAGAACAATAAGACAACTAAGAACACCAAGGGGATAAAAATGGGGTGGGACAAGGTCAAAGTATGCAAAAGCGACTCCAGAAATTCTACTAGAGAACATCTACAGCTGATAACCACCCTCAGCAAAGTGACTATATACAAAATTGACTTAAACAAACTAACAAACAAACCCAAAATAATGATGACAACAACAACAACAACAACAACAAAACCCATAGCTTTCCTGTATATAAACAATGAATTAGCTGAGAAAGAAATCAAAGAAACACCACCATTCACGATAGCCACAAGTAATATAAAATGTCTTGGGGTAACTCTAACCAAGCAATTGAAAGGCGTGTATGATAAGAATATCCAGGCTTTGAATAAGGAAATTGAAGAAATATAAGATGATGGAACAATGCTGCATGTTCATGGATAGGAGTAATATAGTAAAAAAAATGGTCATTTTACCAAAAGCAATCTAGAGAATCAGTGCAATTCCCTTCAAATTCTAACACAATTCTTAAATATTTTGAAAGATCAATTCTGAACTTCAGATGGAACAACAAAAATCCATCTAAAATAATCCTGTACACTAAAACAACTTCTAGATTTATCACAATCTCTTATTTTATGTTATACTACAGAGAAATAGTAATAAAAATCTCACAGTAATAAAAATGGCATAAAAACACACAGGTTTCTCAATAGGATAAAACATCTATTGGAGACCCAGAAGTAAATATGCACACATATAGACCCTTATCTTTTGACAAAAGAACCAAATTTATACAATGAAAACAATGAGATCATCTTCAACAAATAGTGCTAATCTAACTGGATGTCTATATGTAGAAAAATGCAAATAAATTCATATTTATCACCCTGCACAAACTCAAGTCCAAGTGGTCAAAGATTACAACATAATCTAATAAACAGGGAAAGTAGGAAATAGTCTTGAAAGTATTGGCACAGATATGTCTTCTCGAACAGACCACAAACAGCTCAGGCACTAAGAGTAAAAATTGGTAAATGAGATCTCATAAAACTGAAAACCCTCTGTAAGGTAAAGAATACCAGGAAAAGAATAAAATGGCAGCCTACAAAATGGGAACTGATTTTCACCAATCTCATATCCAACAGAAGGCTAGTATCCAAAATATATAAAGAACTCAAGAAACTACACAACACCAAACCAAATAAACCAGTTAAAAAATGGGAGTACAGATAGAAACAAAATTTTCAATGAAAGAATCTCTGATGTCCAAGAAGCACTTAAAGATTTGTTCAACTTTCTTCATTACCAGGGAACTGTAAATCAAAACGACTCTGATATTCTATCTTACAGCAGTCACCATGACTAAGGTAAAAATCTTAATAGACATCTCATGCTAGGAAGGGTGTGAATCTAGGGGAATACATTGGTGCTGGGATTGTGAAGTTGTACAGATACTTTGAGTATAAATCTGGCATTTTCTCAGAAAACTGGAATTTGAACTACCTTAAGACTCAGCTGTAGGACTCCTGGGCATATACTCAAAGGGCACTTGCTCCACTATGTTCACATCAGCTTTATTCATAATAACCAGAAACTGGAAACAACATAGATGTCCCTCAACTGAAAAATGGATAAACAAAATGAGCTTTATTTATACAAAAGGAGTATTATTTAAGCTATTAAAAATGATAGCAACATGAAATGTGAAGGCAAATGGATGGAACTAGAAATGATCATCCTGATTATCGTAACCAAGACCTAGACTGACAATCATGGAATGTATTTACTTATAAGTCAATAGTTACATAAAGGACAACCACGCAACAATCCACAGACACTGAAACACTAAATATCAGGGAAGATTCAAGGGAGGACATTTGAATCACTCTGAGAAAGGGGAATAGAATAGACCTCATGTGTGTAAGAGAAGAGGAGAACAAATCAAGGAGTGGCTGGGGATTGTAACAGGAGAGATCAGGTGGCAGAGAGTACTGAGGGAGAGCACACTGGGAGCGACAACTGAAATAGGAATGGACTTCTCTTGGAAGAGCCAGAAACTTAGGCCAATGGAAACTTCCAGGTACCTATGAGGGTGACCCTAGCTAAGATTCCTAGCAGTGGAGAACATGAAGCCTTGACCAGTCATTACCTGTAACCATGCAAAACTTTCAGAAAGAATTGGAGCACCAACCCAACCCCAAAACTTTCAACCTACAATTTGTTCTGTCTACAAAATGTACAGGGGTAAAGGTGGACCAGAAATTGAGGGAATGGTCAAGCAATGACTAGTCTAGCCTGAGATTGATATCATGAGAAGGAGCCCATCCCTGACATTGTTCATGACATTCTGCTATATTTCCAGAGGGGCCTAGGGTAACTGTCATCAGAAAGGCTTCACTCAGTAACTGACAGAAACAGATGCAAAGACCCACAACCAAACATTTAGTGGAGCTTAAGGAATCACGCACAAGAAAGGGAGGACAGATTATAGGAGCCAGATGTGTCAAGGACACCATAAGAAAATCTACAAAATCAACTAACCTGGGCTCATGGGGACTCACAGAGAATGAACTGGCAGCCAGAGAGCATGAATGGGATGGGCCAAGGCCGTCTGCACTAAGTCAAGTTGTAGAACTTGGTCTTCCTGTGGGACTCCCAGCAGGGGAAGGAGGAGCTGTCTCTGACTTCATTGCCTGCCTTAGGGGCGCTTAACTTGCCTAACTTGGCTGCCTTGTCTAGCATCAGTGGGAGAAGGTTGCCTAGTCCTACTGCAACTTGATATCCCAAAGCTGGTTGATATTCATGGGAGACCTCCCCTTTTCTGAGAGAAAGTTAGGAGGCCTGAATGGGGGAGAATTGGAGTTGAGGGGGAATGACTTGAGGAAAGGAGCACAGAAAACTGCAGCTGGGATCTAAAGGAGATGAATACATTAATTATTTAGCATTTTCTTTTCTTCAATGAAGGCAGAACCTAGGGCCTGAAGAGATGGCTTCACCATTAAGAGCATTTATTGTTCTTGCAGAGGACCTAGCTTTGTTTTCATTCTCTCACATGGTTGCTCATAACCATCCTTAACTCTAGTTCCAAAGGATATAATTCCGCCTGTGGCTACCAAACAGTCACATGGTTCATATATGTGTATGTATGTATATAGGTATACACACACACACACACACATATATATATATGAAAGATGTGTATACACATAAAATAAAATTTAAAAATCTAAACTTTTAAAAGAAAGAATTAAATAATGTTAATCAATATTGTTATTTTATTAATAAGCCTAGTGAAAAATATAAAATTTATTATAATTCCTATGTGTATTATTGGAAAGCAATCCAACTGCCCAGAAAGGCCATAGAAAAGACAAACACTCATCATATAAAATTCAGCACTGAGGACCTCTGTATCACAATTTTCCAGTTTTAGAGAACATTTTGTTAAAAATGCTTCTGTTGATTAGAACCTTATTTTAAATAAAATTCAAATTTCTCTGAAAGATGTTCCAGTAAAGTATGTATATGCATATATGTATATTATATACTAGATTACATATACTATATATCTTTTTCATTTATAGAAAATTGCAAATGATAGTTTGCGAAATTTTATTTTCCCTGACCTAGTCTTACCTTGCATTTATTATAGAAGAAAAAAATCTATTGCTAAGTGAAATAAGTCCCACACCCTGAAAAATACCTAGCATGTGTATTTCTCATACATGGCTAATTAATAGCAATGAGTTTTATCCACAATAAAACATGGTTTGCTAGGGGTCAACTGGATTCAGGCATGGTGAGACACACAAGAGGGCCACAGTAAGTCTAGCATCACCCAATGCATAGTGTGAAAATAATACTTTTGATATGTTGTTGAATTGTGGAATTTGCTGTGAAATTTCACAAATATTTACCCTCCCCCATACTGCATGTTTTGTAACTGTGGTGCAGATTGAGTAAGTTAATGTATTTGATAACATAATTGCTATTTAAATACAGGTACACACATATAAAACACACTTCATTTTGTACCTCAGAAATACACAATAAAATAGAAAGTATCATTCAGACAATAGTGCAAAACAGGTGTGAAGGAGTTGCTTCCTTTGTCCTCAAAAATCAAGAACTGATTTCAATATGAAGGCAGCCAACAGAGGCATCAAAATCAATATCTTCTCTTATCAGACCACTTATAAAGTCTGCCTCTATTTATAAATGATTCTCATACTTTTGTTACTATCTGTTTATTCTGTCTGTAGCCAAGATGTAGTAAAGTTTGAAACATGTACTTTTTTTCTCAATACCACAGGTGACAAAGTCAATAATATTTAGTTACTTTCCAAACCTACATCAAGAGAGAGTTATTTGTTTGTTTGCTTGTTTACTTTTTGCTTTGGAGTAACACAATTAAAGTCAACAGGCAATAAAATTAGTATTCATATTTAAGATTTAATTTAATTCACATGAGAATCATGATAATAAAAAGTAAGCCGTGGGTTGGGGAGATGAGAGGGAACTGTAGCCTGTGAATCAATTTGCCAAGAACAAGAAAAAAAGATTCAAAGAAGGCATTAGAGCCTCAGAAAGAAATGGTGGTTCCCTAAGTAGCAATTGACTATACAGTCTTTATCCCTTTTATTGACTCTCTCTTTAGTTTAAAAATTGGGTTATTTAGATTTTTATTATTTTCCCCCTTACTCTAGTAATATGCAGCTGTGGTTTAATGACTTGCTGCCTTGGCTTCTAAGCTGCTGGTCAAGCATAGAGTGCTCACTAATAACAATAGGAGTCTCTCCTTAACTGTCCTGATTCCTACTGTAGAATAGCAAGACTGGCCACACTTGAAGGCTTCTCACTGTGGGTGGCATTAAATCTGACTGTGAGTTTAGTCACTTGGCAACAGCTTCTTTGTAACAAACATTGCTGATGTTGTGGGGTTTTTGTTTTTTCTCTCTCATCAGAGATTGTATTTCAGAGCTTTCTGGTTTGATTTCTCCTGCTGCTGGGTTCACTATCTGCTATCTCATTAGCAAGCATCATTTAATGCGAGCACCCCAGGCAATAGGCTGCCCCCTTGCTCAGCCTTTGACATTCCTTGGGACTTTCCAACATAACCTCTTCCTCTTTGTCACAAGGAGTCTGTCAGCCCTCTGTGAACCTAGATGATAATTAATAATCAATTAACAGTTAATAATAAAATTCCACTCTCTTGTACTTTGGCAGCACAAGTAATTTATTTTCATCGCACCAGTAGCTGCTGTCACCAGCTACATGAAAGCCCGTACTGACTGTGATTCCTCCCTTCCCTGGAAAGTTTGCGTAAGAAATAATGAGATGTGTATAAAAGAGGTGTCAGAGAGCTGTAAGAAATTGCTTAATTTTTGTTGTCATATGAAACAGGCTCAAGATACATGCAACAAAGGTGCTGTTTAAGCACAAAATATTTGTCTTGTGTCTGTATTTACTTGGTTTATAATTTATATCTTGAGATTTCATTGACACAAAGCAAGTTTTTACAACTGTAAGCAAGCAAAGTCAAAAAAGTTGTTCCTAACATGATCTAAACGGTTACAAGCAGAGGCCATTACCCAAGCCATTACCAGTTACCTATATGAGTCTGATAGAAAAGGAAGGGGAGGATGTCTCCATCTCTGAGTCCTTTATATGAGGAAAAACATATAAAGGCGCAAAATTGGGTATCAATAAACCTGACCCCAAGCAAATAGACTACATTTTATTTTTCTGAAGAGAATTGAAGTTATTATTAAAATGAAACCTACCCTCTCGGATTGTGGCTTGTGGAATGTCTTTAGCTTATTAAGTAATTAATTATTCAAGCTAGATGATATAATGATAGATCATTGTATAATTCCCTTTCTGAAGTATAAGAAGATAACTTCTTTGTTAATTTCTTGTTTTTAAATGTATTCATCTTTAAGTGTTGACACAATTCGGAATCTCATCACTCGGAGAGCAAAAGCGAGGGTTGGGGTTCCAGAGAATTTGAGGCAAGCCTGGAGTGTATAGCAAAATCCAGACAAGCATGGGCTAGAGTTAGAGATCTGCTCTCAAATATAATTGAATAAAGCTAGACACTAAAGCTCAATTATTTTTTGTAATGGCACAGAGCAGTGACTTCCTGTAAATGTCACTTGAGCAGCCTTCCATACAGGAAGTGAGCAAGATTGCCACTCCACCCACTTTTCTGTCATGGAGTCTTCTTGTACGTTTGTAGGAGGATTGTCTTGCACTTGTGAGCAACTTGGCAGATAAGGTCAGCCTCCTGACTCAGATATAGCTCCTCTCCCTGTGGTCTCACTGTTTTATTCTACCAGGAGGAGGACTGGTTGTTCGTCAAAACACTCAGATACAGCCAGTCTGCTTGGGTTCGTCTTCTGTTAGATCATTGGTGGACCAGCTCAGACGTGTTTGTCTACATTAATGCCTAGTGTGTTGGTGGGTCTCAGGAAACGCATGTGGGATTCCTCAGGAAGTGAGAGGTCTCTACTGAGCAGCATAATCTGGCATTTTGCGTGTCACAGGTGTGCTTTGTTAATGCTGCAGGTAAAATCACGTAACTAGTTCTTGTGCCATCATCTTCTAATTTGGGCTTCTACTCTGTTGCTTAAAAGAAAAAAATCAAAATAAATCAGAATGTCCCCAGGGTTAAGACATAAATGACATTCCTAATTAGAACACGGCTGCCATCTAGTGGTCATGATTGCTGCTACATGCTTACTGGAGAGAGGGAGGGAGCGAGGGAGGGAGGGAAGCTTTTTAGAGTGAGTTTCCTGGTAAATACCCTTTAATTCCATACAAAAAGCCATAGACATTAGAAAGATAATTTCTCTCGTGGACCAGAAAGAACAAGATCCTGAATGCAGATGAAACAGTAGACAGGGCAACTGAGAAAGACAGGTGTGGTAGTGAATCTTTGAATGGAAGATTATTTTCCTGTGAACCAAAATGTTAAGAGATGAAATGAGGGTGGGCTTGCTGAAGATTCCACGAGTAAGGGGAAATGCCCATGTACCTGCACACCCGTGGCATCCCTTAGGCAGCAGGCATAACCATTGACTGATACAGGAAACATTTGAAGATTTTTATCCTAACCTAGGAAAGCTTGTTGGCATATGGGATCCCAAATGATTTCTCTCTATATTGAGACAGTTTTATATGGGAAGATATTGATGAGAGAATTCTATAAGATGTAGAACATAGCCAGCTTTGAACATAAACTTGGGAAACAAACTATAGTGGAGCACACCTGCAATCCCAGCATTTGAGGGGCTCAAGTGGGAGGGTCGTGAGGAGCTGAGACAGCCTGGGCTATACAGCAATTGCAACCCACCCCCCACCCCACCCCCAGGGATATAGAATGAATCCCTGCCTCCACAAAAAGTACAGCATCAATACATGAAGTTTGACAGGCACCGTGAAATTGAATGCTGTCCCAAGAATAAAGAAACAGCAAAGGATGCTACTGAATTAAAAATAAAAGCAAACTGAAAATCAGTACTCTGTCAACATTTCTTCCCAGCATCTTAGGGGAATCTGTCCTTTTGTCTTGCTTCTTCAATTCCCCTCTCCTCCTCCTCCTCTTTTTAAGGAGGAATAATATTTTAGTAGACCATGGTGTCACAAAGCATGAATTCCACCCAGGGGAAGAGGAACTTTGGCACCCTATGTATGTGGAAATTAGGACACTTCCAGCAGAGCGCTGGCCTGAGGGCTGGTACATCACTCCTCTTACAGTGCAGTTGTAACTGGTATCTGGACATTCACAGCACAGGTGACACTCCTTGCTGCTTTTGCTGAAGCAGCTGCTAATTAAACTGATAGACTCTCAAAGCCTGATTAAGATTTGTCTGTTCTGCTTCCAGAAATCAGCTCCCATTGGTAGGACAGCTGATTTTATGATCCTAAACAAAAATTAAAAACCTCAATGTTTGCTCATTTTAAATAAAAGTTGACTTAATTCCCACTTATTGATGTAAACTGATAATGTAATATTTATTTTATTTCCTTAACTGTATTTTTCCTTAAGCACATCTGTCCTCCACTTTGACTGACAACATTACTCAGAAGATTACAACAACCGTATAGTCAATGCAAATAGAAAACACAGTCATAAAGGGCAAAGCTTGTGGACCAGTGAACATACATGATTAAGTGACTAGAAACCGACTTGCTGCCAATCTGTAGTGCTATGTGGTAGTATACAATATAATATAATAACAATTGTGATCGCTTAACTGAATCTCAGGACCTCACATAAGCAAGTGCATTGTAAGGAACAATACAGGAAGGTTGTGATGTAAAGAAAGTTATTTGTACCACAAACAAGACAAGAGCTTAGGCATAGCAGAGAGGACACATCTGCAGTGCGTCTGTTTGTTCACCCACTGGGAACTAACTAGAAGACAAAAAGATGAAGACATTTACACAAAGGCAGTTAGACAACAAAAATCAAAAATACAGTATGATAGCTAGATAGAGTCGCTGTAAGGGAGACTTTGAAAGCTTTACTAAGGAAACATACTTTTAATTCATTCAGTGTTCAAGATTTTATCAAAGGTAGAGAATAGGTTGATCCATCCAAAGTGCTGCTGACCCTATGAAATAGAGATGTAATGTTTTAATAATATCTTATTAAGTCAGCAGCACTACAGTTTTATAAAAGACATGCATGGCTCCATGCATTTAAACATCTTAAGTCGATACCATAATTTTAAAAAATCTACATGATAGTAATAGAAAAATCACAGTGATATTTGTGAGCCCATTTGATAAGTACTCAGAAAGTTAGTCTTCCTTCACCCAAAGGGACAATCTCCTACTTTAGCATCACTGTTACTCTTTACTTACTTGCCAGCCCCGTGGCTATGACAGAGTGTAACTATGTACATAATAAACACAACTTCCATGTTCTCAGAAAAACATTAGAAAGCAGACAGCATAAAATAAGCTCGATGATACCAAAATTCTAAGCTTTACTTCAGTAAGATGAAGTTAGACAGATTAATATGTATGCGTATTACATGTATACGAATATGCATATTAATATACAATATATGTATAAAACAGTATAAGTAATAAAAAAGCAAAAGTCAGTGTAGATTCTATAAATTCTGAAGAAACATAACTGAGTAGATTTGTCTGTCCTAAGTAATGGCTAGAAGCTGCTATTTCAGTCTGAACAAAGAGAAAAAAATCTTACATCACTAGTTAATCCAACTCCCACATCTTTCTCATTCTCAAATGATCAGAAGATTTCAAAAAGAACAAATACTATCTTATATTACATTATTACATTATGCTTAAACAATAACTTACAGTATGTCTAACTCACAAATTTATTTTGTTTATTGGGAACCAGATTTAATCCATCTACATTTTTATTTTTTATTTCTTTAATTTACTATTCTGAGAACTGCCTGGCTAAACAGTCTAGGATGGACTCTGTCTATGTCATCCAGATTGTACCCACATTCACGATTGTCTTGCATGAGGCTTTTAGAGTGCCGGGATTACAGGTATGTACCACTAAACCTGGCTTGCATCTATCTTTTGAGAGGCAGATTTTGTTATTTATTAACTGTAACACTGCCTATAGCCTTCTCACCATTAGTGTCTGGTAATGTGTTGTAAAGGAGGTATTCTTTGTAAGAAAAGCCAGATTAAACTTCTTCATCACTGTCCTTTCTGGCCTTACCAAATCTCATGCTTTTTGGTATTTCATGATCTCATGCCTTGATTTATTGGGCCACATTCAGTATTTATTGTTTTAGTGAATACATTTCTAGAAGTCAACTTTCATCTTTTCTGGATCAAGGTTAGTTGAAAGCAGATATATAAAATAAAGGATTTAGTGACTCAAAAATAGGTAACAAAGTTAACAAATCCCCCACAGAAGATAACAGTGAAGCATCATCATGCTCAGATGCCAAGACCTGAAGGCTGTAAGTGGTCAGTTATAACAACATTGATAGCCAAAACCTCATTGTACAATTTTTAAAAAGCTTTAAAGCTTTTAGATTCTGAATCTATTCTGCAATATATTTAAAGAGCTTATAAAACTCTGGAGTTTCTCTCCCCTAACCAATAGCCTGCTGTAGGCATTGAGCCAACATAGCAGAGAAGCCGCCCAGAAAACTTGCCTCTCCCAAACAATCCCTCAGCTAACACATAAGGAAAATAACCTAATTACTGGAAAGCAGGAACAAGAAAATAAAAAGTATGGAAGGGTAGAGAAGCATTAAATGCAAATACACATTAATTGTCTTTTGTGGAGAAAGAAGCGAGTCTACATCCTGAGGGTACCCATTCAATGAAGTCTTGATGTTTGCATAACATGTGCAAAGAGCCAAGGACCAGGAAAACGACTAATTTTAATTACCAGGAAAGCTGTAAGAACGGGATCAGAGAGCTCCAGTGGTATCTTGGCTTCCAGCTACCGGCTCTGTGCGCCTTGCCAATTACAGCCTCTTGCAGCCACTGGGGGCCAAAGCCACGCGTAGAGGATCCATCCAGATGAACGCAGACTTGGGTTGGATGCACACACATGTGAACAGCGTGTGCTTCCTGGTACAGGTGCAACCCAAAGCTCACGCAGAGTTCCAAGTGTAGACAGGCTGGCAGAGAAGAGTGTGTGTGATTCCAGACTTGTCACGTACAGGTGCAAGCCACATGGAGTTGGAGGCAAAATGCATGTAACGAAATGTATTTCATAAATACTGGATTACCACCACACACATGAAACTGGAACACTCAAAAGACAGGGAAAGTGGAGAAACCTGAAGAACAATGACACTAAAGCTGCCACCTCAGATTTACTACCTACGCTATTATTTTCAACTCTGGACATTGTGATAGAAAATTTAAAAAAAAAAAAAAAAAAGCAACAACAAGAATAACAAACTGCTATTTCTTTTGCTGTTTCAGAACTGACTCTAAACCACCACCCCATTCACCACCCTCAAGGACAAGTCATAACACCCCCCAATCCCAGCACTCTTAGATGAAACTCGCATGTATACATAAAAGAGAATTGCCTCCCAGTTAGAACCTAACCATGCTCTCCAAAGTGCCAGTTCCGCTCTGGAGCCCACATAAGTGAGTCTGAGCCTCTGGCTGTCTGAGCTATCAACACAGCCTGGCAATCAGCAGGGACAGTGGCAGGCCAAGGGAGGAAAGGACCCAGAGTCTGCCAGCGCTGTTAGCTCTCACTGGAGAGGTGGCCAGGTAGGGGAACAGCCTTCATGACTTTGGAAAGAAAAAGATGGGGAGGGAATCGGTTAGCACGTGATGCCAGTGGAGTACCTTCTAAGAAAAGAAAGAAATCCAAAGCCCTGCTTGAGGCACACAGTCTTTTACAGGCAGGGACATGCTAAATGAGCCTTTGCAGCGCAAAGCAGTGAGGCGCCTGGCGACGGTGACAGCGCTGAGCGGGAGGGGCGCGGGCCGCTCCGGGAGGGACCCAACCAGTCGTCAGGGCGCGCGGCGCGGGGCGCGTGGACGCATTGGAGCATCCGCGCGAGCCCAGAGCAGCAGCGGGAGGAGGCGCCCACTTGCACCTGCCTGCATCTCTCAACTCCTCCGCCCCATGCAACTGACAGCAGCCAAGTGCCATTAAAACTGGCAGTCAGGAGGATGCCTCACCTGGGTCCCCTATGCTGGGAGAGGCAGGGCAAGTCAGAGGAGAATTCCCAGTGAAGGACTCAGAACTCTGCGATTTCTCTCTGTCACAGGCTGTGGAGCACCTAAGGAACTGCTCCACCTGAGGTGTGTCCAGGGCACGAGGATGGAAGATGAGGATTGAGAATCACCGAAATGGACAGAGGCAGCTGGCGTCTCATTGGTAAGTGACTGGCATTCCTTCGCTGGTGATTGCTGCCTGTGATGCTGCACTTCAGTTCCCAGCCACTTAGGGTTTTTGACACAATCACTTCTGCAAAGCCATCCTTTCTCGTCGTATTGCCAGAGGTAAAAACTGTTCATTGATGCTTGTTTAAAGACAGGGAAAACGGTGTGTGTGTGTGTGTGGCGGGGGCTGTTTGTTTGTTTGTTTTGTTTTTTCTCTGCTGCGATTTGATGTTGAAAAGTTGAAGCAAGTATAAAACCTATTGTATGTTTTTGTAAGCCACCAGAAACTGGAGGAAAAACGAGAAGCAAGTGCGCTTTTTGGATGGCAAATATCAGGAGAGATAAGAATGCTTTTTTACCAAAGTAATAAAATGCTTTGGAAGACAAGAATGAAATGGTGAGCTCAGGTCATGGCTGAGAATCTCACAGACAGAGTAACTGAGAATACAGACAGAATAACCTGGACATGTAGTGGTGCAATAACTTGTTAAAATTCAGGAGAGATGCAAGTAGAGTTCTGCAAAGTTTGGGAAACTGAGAAAAGCAGCACCTCGAATTATACTGAGTGATCTCCCCCACGTGTTGTGCATAGATGTTTGCTGAATACATGTTCCCAGTTTCTTATTTTTATAGGGATGTGGGGAGAGTGTTTTCTCAATTTCTATGACTATGATGTTCAGTAAGTTGAGGATTGCTATGACAACCTGAAAATTTTTAGGTTGCTTAAGTTTATTTTATCCAAAAAGACAAAGAGTTCACCAATATTTCAGAATAATTTTATGTAAAATTAGCATGAGTAAGACAAAAGCATGGTAATTGTAGGACAGGTTTGCAAGAGAGCTTTGATAGTACTATGTGTGTGAGGCTTTACCCATACACAGTTCACAGGCTTTTATAAAAAGAAGTCATTTAGGTAATTCAGCTCTCTGCTCTGATTCTGAGTCTTAGCCATGAGAAAGAAATGAAAACAGTTGCAAACCTTAAAATAGCAGTATCATTTAAAAAAAGAAACAATGAATTAAGCTTACAAACTGTTGTAAATGTAATTGGTTGTTACTGGGCTGCAGCACACCTTCTGAATTACCTCTAAATGACACTGCAAGCTATAAGTTCTGCATCCTGATTAACACCAAGACTAAACTGAGACTAAGACAGGAAGAAATGCTTACAAAAGTGTCAGTGGCCAGTGGTGAACAACTCACCTGTCAGGCTACCCATAATTTCTCATTTCATGCTGGAAGTATTTTAGTATTTCATGGTGCAAAGTCTAAGTCTTAAGCTTGGCAGGCATGCTTATATTGATGAGATGATAAACAGTCAATGACTATCTACGAATAGATTTTACAAAGTGGCTAAAACAGTGGAAGTATTATGTAAAAAGTCAACTAAATCTAATTAGTGGTAGAAGGAATACAATTAAGACTCAAAAGTTAAAACAATAAATGTAATATAGAAGAATTTTTTTGGACTAGTTATCTTAGTTGGAACACCAGAAGTAAAAGAGGTTAGATAAACAGACTGCTCAGGGTAAAGACTGATGTTTTGAGGTAAGGAAGGGTAAACACCTTAATGTTACCTAAAACTTCTGAAAACTACCAGAGTAAAAATTGTATTAGACCCCTTTTTGGTTTCATATGCAAGTAAATGGAAAATTAGAATACTTCGAAGTTAGAAAATGAAAATGATTACTATGATGAATTAAATGTTACACTTTGGCTTGATTCTGCGAGTTTCACAGACTTTTAGAAAGTATCTGGAAAGAAAGAGTCGTGGGATTTTTTGAATGGATGGCTGATATACCTGAACATTTCTCAAGGTGTGTAAAATTATTTTGGCCATTAGGGAGCATGAAACCTAATGGTGACAGGGTAATAAATCAGAAAAAAAAAAAAACTTAAATTTTACAAATAGAATATACTTATGTTTTAAACATTTATTTTTAAAATCAGCTGTGCACCAAAATATTTTTAAACTGCACTTTAATTAGTTTAAATTAGTGGAAAATGTAACTTGTTTTTTATATGTTTCTTTAAGTGTCCTTTTGTTTGATCATTTGGGGAACCTTTACTACCTCCAAGGTAGCAGGTAGGAGTGTGGCTTGCTGGCTAAGCTGACTTAGCAATTGGGAACAGAGGGTGTCAGTGAAGGGCAGAGCGCTCACCAGAAGGTAGCAAGTGTGTGGTGTACTAGCAAAGGCATTGTGGAGTTTTCCTTACTGGTAGAGGAAAAAAAGATATGTTTCTGTAAAGACTGAGATAAAATCAGGACAAATTGTCTGATTATGATACTGTGAAGATGACTTTGGTAAATAGAATTTAGGCATGCTCAACACAATTTATAACAGATAGAAGTAAAGCCATGTCACCAAAAACTCTCTATTCTATAATCTATAAAGCTAAGATATGTGCATTATCACAATTTACTCCATCCACACCATCATACACACTTGACTACTTATTATTATAATTACACAATAAATACATTTGAATGATCTTACTAGAACATAAAGAAATGCCTAATTTATCCTCAAAGACATATATGCCTTTATGTGTTTAGATTCTCAAACTCTGGCATCCAAAGCTTATATATATATATATATGCCTTTCTTTCTTATTCCCCAAAATACAAGTGTGGACTAACCCAGTTGTGTGTTTCTGAGATGCTGTTTTTCTAGACAAGTATTAAGGCTATATTAAGCTGTTTCATGAACTTCTCAGCACTTTAAAGCAGGAGAGAACCTGGTTGGAAGCTCAGCACTGTGACATCCATGCAAGTCTAGTGCCTGACCCCTTGTGATCAAGAAGTCCACAGTAGAAACCTGTTCACTTTAAAAATAATGAAGTTCATAAAACTCCTTAACACTTGAATTTGAATTAGAGACCATTGTGAACATTTTCAATCTCTCAGTTCTTTAAGGATATTGAATATTCCTAGTATGTGATTAGTAGGTTATGATAAATAGAATAAATTATTTTTTCAATTAGTATCAGATTTATTTTTTTAATAAATGACTTCTATTAAGTCAATAAAACAAATTATCTTGTTTCAATGCAGTGGCTATTAGGATAATTTTAAATGGCTTTAGTTTATACAGACTAAGTATTTAAAAAGCCATGGTTTATAATTAAATTTTCTAGTCAAAATTATTTTCACTGAGTTAAATGCATTGGACTTGTTTTACAAAAACTATTTATAAAACCTACATTGTGTTACATACTAAATTTCCTTGTCAAATTTAGGTGATTTTTTATCACTATTGATCTCAGGACTTAAAATGCAAAGCATTTGAGGATATACTCTGAAGCGTTATGTTGCCTCTGTCTGCCAGTGAAGCCCTTTCTGCATTGTTCAGAAAGCTAAACATGTGATCAACAAACAGGAGTTCTCCTCCCCCACTGCAGACAATAACACTCTTCAAACTCTGAAAAACAAACAAATGTCTATCTATGGGAATAATGTCTATGGTAACACATTTTCTTAATCTAGTAAAGTGGTGTGAATGTGTCATCTGTTACGATCTTTATAAACTATGGTATTGGCTATTTAGGATGCTATTCAATATGAGATTGCTTCAATCCCTGATATATTTTAAACAGTTTCAAATAAAGGTTCATTAGATGACATCAAGTGCAAAGTTAAGAAGTTAATTTTCCCTATGATTTTAAAATCAGTAATTTCTTCAAAATTCCTGCATTACCATTTTTAAAAATTTATCATTAGACTTTTTGTAACAAATGAACAGAATCTCATGTTCCATGAATGTGAGTTCAAATAGTCCACACTTCAGTATGCACAGACCTGATGAGTTTAGGTTTGTTAGAAGCACATCAGCCTTCCTCCTTTCCAGCTTGTATCGCTTGATCCCCTTTAGTTATGTTACTGTTGTAGCTAGGGCGTCAAGTGCTATAGTGAAGAAATATGGAGAGCAGACAGCTTTGGAGTTCATGTGTTTTCATACTAATACAGATAAATGATCCCTGTGACTGTTACGAAGTGTGAACCTGCTTCTGTTTCCATCATGATGAGTCCTGTGAAGCTTATTTGAGTTAAAAGCAGCTAGATTTGGGCCTGGATGATGAAGAAAGTGGTCAAGGCTGATCAAAACGTTTACTTTGGTATCATACTAGTAGAATCCTCACTAGGAGTTGAAACAGCAGAGTCATTTTTTGACAAGATCTAGAAACACCTCATCATCTCCCATAATGCCTTTAGTCACTACCTGTTCTGTTCATGTTGTCACAATATTGACAGGGACTAAAGAATAAATGGGCTACCTTATGAAAAATCCACTCTGCAGTACATCAAATTTCATCTGTACTTGCACAGATATTGAACTTCATGTTTGAAGGTATGTTTTTAATTAAAAAGATGCTCTTCTCTAAATAAGCCAAGTGTAAACATAACAGTGGGAGAGTACAATCTCTTTGAATTCACCTAGAATTTCATATGTGATTTCATACAAGATTGTTCCATTCAATAGTGTGGTATTTGCTGAGATACTATGGTACTTCAGACTTTAACATTACAGAATTATCCTCAAACTCCCTGCTGGTTAAAATGAATACTAATGAGAAGACACAGTAAGTGACAATAGGAATTTTAAAAGCAGTTCATACATTACTGGAAAATCATTTTTGTTTAGGTAACATTTCATCTTCATTAGATGTTACATGGTTCACTGGGCAACTGGTCTAAATTAAGTGTTATCTCTGAAAACTTATAAAACATTCTGTTTATATTAGACAGGTTTGCCTTTTGAATTATTTTTTTTATTTTTAAATATAGCTTTTCAAAAATCTCTACTAAATTAGCTTAATTGCATCTCTTACTATCTTGAAAAATATGAAATAATTGGTTAGTGATCATTTTAAATTATTTAATTTAATTTTATTTTAGTTATTTTGAGAAGTACTTCAAGTTACAGCCTTATAAGGAATCTGGAACATTCATCATCTCAAACTAAGACAGAGTCTTTAAAACTGTTCTTTTCTTACATCAGTGATGCAGTTCTAATGACAATTTGGGTGGTGATTATTATATTGTATCACAGTTGCTGAAGTGACTATTTCCCTAAACAGTGACATATTTTGAGTTATTGATGTAAGTCAACCTGTGAGAGAAAAGTAAAACATGCAGATTAATGTCCTTAGGTCTTGGAAGGATCCATGTGCTCCTGATCACATGCCCATCATGAAGATTAATTAATGGTAACAGAAAATGTGAGATGTTAACTTTGCTAGAATAAAAGATTTAATTAGGACCCAGTTATATTCCAAGGCATGTTATAGCATCAAATTAGATTAACATGTAGTAAATGTAATTCCTGTGTTTTCATTGATTACCTGAAAAATGTTGACCTTTAAGGTTTGAAGGGTTAGCATGTAGGTTCATTAACTTAGAAACAGACTGTTGATAAAACAATAGGAGAGCTTACATGCTATGTGAAAACCTTTGTAATGAACACATGGGGCACTCAAAAGTGACCTCATGTACAAGAAAATGTAGAAGTTTTATCTAAGAAACTTGAGAAGATTTTATAATAAATGTCCAGTATGAGACTCAATGACAAAAAAAAAAGGGAGAAATTAGAGTGAGAAAATATCATAGTGAAATGTCAATATTTAGTTAAAACTTAAACTGGGAATTCTTTGGAATAATAGTGTTATTGCATCATTTGATAACAAACCAGAAAGCATACCTCTTAAAGAATTCTTTCTTCTGTGTTTTAAGATTTAAACGTTAATTCCATATAAATTATAGGTTTACTATTATGTTAGAAAATGAAATGAAAAAGATGAATCTGTAATACATTTAGATGATCTGAAACAAAGTTCTAAGTTTAACTGAATAATAATTATTTTAGGGTGAATATATATGCTAAAAGCTACAGTAAAGTTGATAGCTTTAATAATTGCTAGGATTTCTCACATAATGTTATTTTAATGATGAGTTGTCTTGAAGCTTTAATATTCAAATTGTGATAAATATATGTCTGTAGGTGTGAATAAGAATTAATTTAAATATTAGGTATTTTGTCCTTTAAATATTAAATATCTAGAAATTCAAAATCTAAATGTATTATAGACAACGTGAAGAGGTGTTGTTGAAATGATTTATCTGCCCTACGCAAGGCTTTTTGGAATCTAAATATGTCCTTAAAATTTACAAGTAGTTCTTGTAGAAACTATAAAACATCCTTCAGATACAATTAATGAGAAATCCTTGATATTCTTTGACTTATTAATTTATTTGATGACTTATTTTCCTAAAATGTGTTTTAATTCTTTCAGTAATCTTAGTAAGACTGCCTACTTGAGATTTAAATTCATTCATTGAAGTTTGAAATTATAAAAGTTTACAATATAGATTACGTTACCTTGTAAGGCTGTATTAATGTGTTCCTCATGTTTTCAGGGGCATTGTAACTATACAACCCGCTGAACTAGAATCAAAAAAATCTCTCTTACTCTTAAGCTTCTGTGCTAATTACTCTCATGAGCCTCCGTGTCCAGGTGCAGTTCTAACTAAAAAGGAAAGGACATGTGGATGAAGCATGGAGAGAGGGGGCAGGGTGAGAACACATTAATTGGCTACAGACAAGGGAATTTTCCCGATTATTCTTTGGATACTGCTATAATTTTTCTTTATGGAATCCCCTAGGTTGGCTTATTCATGTGGGTCCTAGCTCTGTTAGCTCAGTTTCCTTCACAGAGTCTAAGTTATTTTACTACTGTGTTGTTCTAAGATCCCCTTAACCAATGCAAATGAACAGAGTGTCATAGAGTGTTTGGAATTTGAATTGTAGGTTTTAGTTTAGACTATAATGCATAAGCTATATGATATAATTTACTGAAACACTCTTTATTGTCTTAATTATCACATGATAATAGTAGCCATTAAGAAATAAACATAAATCATAAAATGAGAATTTTAGGATTATTAATACTGTATGTGTAGTGTATCATTATGCTATATTTATAATGAAATTTCTTTTTAATTTTCATTGTAGCTTAAAACTATGAAAAAGCTCTATTTTTCATGGGTTGTGACAGTATGATCACTGTAGAAGGGACTGCAAAAAATTTTAAAGCCTGTGTGTCAATCATTTGCTGATCTATGTGATTATTTAATCAGATAATTTAACTAGACAGGAATTTTTTAAACAGAAAGGGAAACCTTTCAGAAATAAAATAGCTTTATAACAAAATCAAAGCCATACACTAGCATCACTGAAATACTGTTCAGTTAATAGAGGGGCTGACTAGCCCACACAAGGCTGTGTGTTCTGTCCTCAGTACCCCATGAACCTAGTGTGGTGGTACATTCCTGTACCCCATAACTCCAGGAATGGAGGCAGGAGAAGGACGAATTCAGGTTGACTCTTGGTTACAAGAAAAGTTCTATGTCAGCCTGAATTTCTTGACACGATAGATATTTCAGATATAGAAATAAAGAGAAAGTGGGAGAGAATGGAGAAAGGAGAAGGGATACAGGTGAGGTAGAGGATGGGGAGGAGGGAGAGAAGGAAAAAGTGCTATCAGCAGTAATTCTGTAGATTATGTGCAAATACAAATGATCAATGTGATGATGCTTTGAACTGTCTGCTCCAACAAATGGAAGCATTAACCCTTGACCATCTTGGTTTTATAGACAAATATTAGCTATTGATTGTGGAAAAATTGAAAGGGTTCATAATTGTAAAACAGTGGTAAACCTTAATACGGTGGGCTCCTTTCAATGAATGAATAGGGAGCCTTTAAAGAGCAACCAGAGAAGCATGATTTTGTTCTAAATGGAATATTGCCTTTCTCAACAAGAGTTGGCATTTTATAAAATATTAGCTCTCCTTTTTCCTTACTATAAATGGACAACACATGACTTTCCCTCTCTTTATGAATCCTTCAGAAAATTAAATGCTGTGAATTTGAGAAGTTCAGGTTCTGATCCAGTGTCATTCATGTTTTCCTGAATTTGGAGGTCTTAAGGAGGCAGGGGATTGAAAGGGAGAATTGAGTACTGCAGTAGCAGAGTGACCTCGCTCTGACATACACAAGCCAAACCCACAGTTGGTATGCTCAGAGAGAACAATTGGCTGGATAGGCTCAGCTTTGAATTTGACACAACTGATTTTTAGTGTCTTTCTCTTAGTGACACACAAAACATCCTTGCATTTCTGGGAGGAGAATTATAGTAGCCTTGTGACCAAAGTAAGAAGGGAATGAGAATGAAGAAATCTCATCAGAAATGACACACTTTACCATCAAACTCAGAAATCACAAGAGGAGCTCTATGGAGATTCAGAAATGAATCCTTTTTATCTTGAGGCAAAAAATACATGCAAGTTCAAGGTTTAGCTTAGAGTTTTATTTTTCTTTTTTATTAGATGTTTTCTTTATTTACATTGCAAATTTTATCCCCTTTCCTCATTTCCCTTCCAAAAATTCCCCTATCTCATCCCTCCCTTGCTTACTAACCCACCGACTCCCACATCCCTGTCCTGGCATTCCCCTACACTGGGCATCAAGCCTTCACAAGACCAAGGGCCTCTCTTCTCACTGATGTCCCACAAGGCCATCCTCTGCAACATATGCAGCTGGAGACATGGGTCCTCCATGTGTACCCTTTGGTTAGTGGTTTAGTCCCTGGGAGCTCTGGGCATACTGGTTCGTTCATATTGTTGTTCCTCCTATGGGGCTGTAAACCCCTTAGCTCCTTGGGTTCTTTCTCTAGCTTTTTCATTGGGTACCCTGTTCTCAGTCCAACGTATGGTTGTGACCATCCAGTTCTGTATTTGTCAGGCACTGGCAGAGTCTCTCAGGAGAGAGCTATATTAGGTTCCTGTCAGTAAGCACTTGTTGGCATTCACAATAGTGTCTGGGTTTGGTAACTGTATGTGGGATGGATCCCCAGGTGAGACAGTCACTGGATGGCCTTTTTGTCAGTTTCTGCCCCAAATAGCTTAGAGTTTTAAAAGATAAAACTAATTTAATTCTGCCTAAATATGCATGGATATTAGAATTTTAATTTTCTGAAATTAAACCACTTTTACCAGGTCCTTGCGTGCCACCCACAATGGGTGATAATACTTTTGGTTCATGTTTTTGCTTTTCATGATATAATTTTATTTGCACATGTTGAATGTGATTATATCTCTTTGGAAATTTTTTTCTTTAGGTTGTTTGGTTGTTTTTACTGTAAAAATTAGGTCTTTATGTTCTTTTAAACTATTACTTACATCAGAAATTCTAAACTGAGGGAAAGGCAGATGGTTTCAATATTGTGTAATAACAAAATGATGCAGACTATACCTATGCATATACTTAGTTCCTTCTTTCATTTTATTATGGCTTTTACTACTTTAAAAGTAATCTTTTGAAAGAGTCTTCTTAATTACTTTTTATTTTTGAGGTTGTACTCTTATTAAAATATTACCTCCTTTTCTTTCTTCCCTCCAACCCCCCCACATATATATTTCTTCCTACTCTCCTTCAAATATATGGCTGCTTCTTTGTTTATTTGTTATTGCATGTCTATATGTATAAATATATAAAAGGTAATATGAGGCAGATTAACTAATAATACATTTAAATTCATATTTTACATGGTGAAACAGTTACTAAATTCTAGAGCAAAAAATAGAATTGTTTGAGTATAAACACATTTTACAAAAAGTTTTTTACTAGAAATGACAATGAAATATATTACTATCCTGATTTGTTTGTTGATGGCTTCATCTTGATGACTTTGTCAATAAGAGTTGCAAAGTAAATATGTTTTATTATTTATTTGGTAAATACTATGCCACTTTAATGATGTAGCATATCTAAACAACCAATCAACCTCTTCATCAAATATTTACTAAGTAGTCTATTGTGGAATATCAAACAGAAATGAGTAGTAAAAAGAATAAGGATAATCTCTTTCAAACAACTGTGATAAAGCTTTAGAGGGTATGAAGATGTTGGCAAAAAGGAAACAAAAATCAAAGTAAGAAGGAGACATTCAAATAGGAGGGGGAATTAAAGGAGGTAATTTCATTATGTACAGCAAGGATTAAGTAGGAAGTCCCATTGTGAGCTATTAAAATTTTCCCTATAATTGGTATTTCAGGCAAAACACGGTTGCATTTTTAAGTGGATTTTTCTTTTGAGATGATTTAAAGAATTGAATGTCATTTATTTTTTCTGGCTTGAGCATTAAAAAAATTCACACGTTCAAAGTAAGCATACCATTGCTGAGACAGTATTTATGTGAAACAAGGATGTGGCCTCTGTTCTATTTTCTCACTTAATTATTTCACCTTCAGAGCTTTTAAATGATCAACTCCTTCCACTTAACAATGCATAACAGTATATTTTCTAAATTAATAAAAATTCTGGTGTATCTTTTGCAGCTTATAATGATTGAGAAAGTTGTCTATCTGAGGCAAATTTCTCTTTCATCTGAAGGAATGACTTTATTAGATACTGTTACCATTCTATCCCAAACACTCCAGGAGAATTTAAATGTTTGTAAATAAAGAAAAGAAGATTCTCAGAAATCAGTGCCTCTTCTCAGTATTTTCTCTAAGAGAAAAATAATACAGATATCATTTTATAGATGGTTCAATGAAGAACAATATTTCATAGAATTGCTTTCCAGAAATAAAAATAAGCCATAATGATTTTTTCTTCTAATGCTTTACTTAAGATGGTTTCGGTGCTATAGAACAGCTTCAGTAGGTTCTCCAGGACTTTCTGTAAGTCAGGAGTGCTCTGCTGCATTGTGGGTGTTGAAATCTGACTACCACATATGCTCAATCAAAGATGAAGACATCTAAATGAATAAACAGTGCTGTCTCCATCTCCTTTTACCTTAATTTTATGGAATTAGCAATGAATAGCGTAAAAGCTAATGAAATACATTGTGTTATAGGTATCTACTATTTAAGTATCTGTCAACTGATGCTTCCTGATCCTGTGTGTTATTAATCTTACCAGCTTTGGAAAATGCGAGAATGCAGACAGCTTTATATGGCTTTATTTGGGGAGATAGTTAGTTTAAAAGGGACTGCTTGAGTCATGCGATAATTTGGCTGCAATGTCTTAATCTCTCTCCTTTTGTGTATTTTCAGTCCTGGCCATATCAACTTATATTTCCTATAAAGTGTACTAGGGCTCTACTTTTTGCTCATCTTTGCTGATGACTTGCATGTGTAACATCTTATTGTATTTGAAGTAGCAAGGCTTCGTGAATTTGATTCATTTTTCCTGATAATAGCTAATATTTGCTGTTACGTTTTCAAAAGTGTTATGTCCTGTCCTGTAGGGACAAAAAGTCAGTTCAGAGATTCTGTCTGCTTTGCCATCTGCATATTTTTGTGCTATTCAGTTTTATAAGTTATATACATGTTACTCAGCTTAAAAGGGGAGATGGGGTCTGCAGTTTAGACAGTGTTAAATAATGTTTTGGTAAAGTAAAATAAACCAGATACAGAAAGAGTATTTTGTCACCATGTTATATGTGAGACTCTTTAAAAAAAAAAAAAAAGCCCAAAATCATAGGAACAAAGTAGAATGAAAAAAATGCTAGTCACGTGATAGAGAAACACTGTTAGCATGAGAATAAGGGCTGCTGAGGTGGCACAGCTGGAAAGCCACGTGCTGTACTCAACAGTTCAGCTCTTAGCTCACATAAGGTGGGAGTCAGGCTGAAGCTTATGGTACTCTCTTATTTTCACTCACGCTCACAGACATAGCACACAAACAACTATAATAATTAAATAACTTTTAAGAGAGAGGGCATGAAGAAGTAGAAATGTGGACAGAGCAGTTAAAGTCAGGAAAGTTGGGTAGTTCCATTAGATTGCAAGAGGTCCATAGGAAAAGCATGACCTTAAACACTGGGCATCTGTCATGTGAGTAGATTGAGAAAGTGACATCACCTGACATTCAAGTTTATTTGCATATATTGCAGATATGTATATTAAAAGTTTTACATAACAAAATGAATCAAACCTTTGCCATCACAACCAAAATCAAAGAGTAGAGTGAAAGCCGAGTCTCACACTTCCAGCACATGTTGCCAAGTCCCATCTTCCTGACGTGTGCTAGCCCATCATACTTTTATACATGCATCCTTCCAAATATGACATTTTTACTGTACTTGTGTATCTGCAGAACAGTTTAAATATTTTTGTGTACACATAGATTATTTCATGGTAAGTATATAATGGTTTATAAATCCTTCTTTGAGATTGATAAAATCATTCCAAATATGAAAACAAATATAAGTGAATTAAAAACCCATCTTTGCATTTTAAAATATGTTTTAATTATACCTGGGAGTAAAGCTACTGGGTCAGAAAAAAAGAAACTCTATTTAAAAGTTTGGTTTCACTGATAACTATATCTCCATGCAGGTAAAATCAGGAAGATATTCTTCATCAGTCTTAGTGTATATTTTCCTACTGTGCCCAACTTAGCTTGCTATCTAGCTTCCTCTCTGTGCCAAGAGAATACAAAATAATAAGTCTCATTTTGTTCTAGTTTATTTTAATAACGTGAACTTCTTTTTCTATGTTTGTGCCTAAAGTTTCTGTCCATTTCCCAGGTTAGCTCTCTGAGGGTGAAATCTTTTCCCTGTTCATTTTATTTGATAATAGAAACCAGGAGTTGAAAATGGTTTGGGATGAAATTTCTTAGGAAATGAATGCATGTCTATGATAAACCAAAGATAATTAAATAAATAGTACTGTCTTCCTCTCTCTCACTATTGTGAACAAAAGATTTAGTGGTGGTACAGCCACAAGGAGAATGCTCAGGCTGGGTAGGTACAAGAAGGCTAAACCTTCTGTTGTGTTTGATTGAGCCTTCCAATTGCTCTTGCATAACTTCCTGCACTGGCGAGGTCCTTGTCTAGTCTGCCCTTCCCTGCTTTGCATCATACTAGTCTGACCGAATAGCCTTCTGTTTGTTTGGTCTGGTGGTCAAATTTTCAGGAAACTTTGTGCTTTGTGTTGCATTCATCTGTAGGATGCTGCTTAAGAGCAGCACAGCTTAATATTGCTGGGATGAAACACCATGACCAAAAGCAACTTGGTGAATGAAAGGATTTAATTCACTCACACTTCTAGGTAAGTGTGTGAAGTCAGGACAAGATCTTGAACAGGATAGGAACCTGCAGGCAGGAGCCATGAAGGGGTGCTGCTTATTGACTTGCTCATCTTGGTTTGTACAGTCTGCTTTCTCATAGAACACCAGACAACAAGCCCAGGGGTGGTACCACATGTAATGGGCTGGACCCTCCCCAATAAATTACTAATTATACAATTGGCTCACAGGACTGCCTACAACTCAATCTTATCCAGTTATTTTCTCAGTTGAGGCTCTCTTCTCTCAGGTAACTCTAGCTTGTGTCAATTTGTCATAAAACTACCCAGCACATAATTTTATACAGCCTGGAACTATAAACATTTTATGTTTTAGATGGAACCACACAAAAGCCAAACCTGTCTTTACATCTTCTTACATCTGTTGAAAATATTTGTTCTCCACAACCTGATGCTCCCAATTTCTCAGTAAATAAATGTAAATAAAAATGAGTTTTCTACCATGTGTGTTTTTCAGTTTTACAAAATATTTGTATAACATTTGTACTGAAATTTTCAGTTCAACAAACTATTAATTTTTAATACAATGTAATCTACACAATATAATGCCTAAAATACACCAACATTATAAACCAGAAATAAGAAACAATTATTTTTATTATAGTAGGACACAAGGTAAATTTGCTCCATACATATTCTTGTATGAGTTGTAGGTTGGGGCTTGACTTTGACCTAAATAGATCAAAAAAATAAATAATTTCTGTTATTTATATATTTCTAATTTAGAAATTGAAGTATTATGTAGTCTTCAATCCTGTGCTAGCACATTTTCTATACTTGGGCCTAGCTATATATTATTTAAAAGTTGTTGTTCTACTGTTTTGAATACAATTAAACATCATAACTAACCTATAATCTAACAAAATTATCATTTAATAACAGAGAAAACTGAGTGATATGCCTTGTTTATTTAAAATTAATTTTAGATAAACTGAGTTAAAAGAATTTTAAGTCAAGTATGATTGCAATGTTCATAAAAGTGAAGTATTTCCCTGCCTCTATTCTGACAAAATATAACCCAGCAACTCAATGATTCATCTTCACAAAAAGAAAATAGTTATAAACAGCAAAGAGCAAAAGAAGAAAGAGAGGGGAGGGAGAGAAGAAAGAAGGAGAGAGGGAGAAACAATCAGACAGACAGAGACAAAAAGACAGATAGCCTTTGAAAGAAAAAGAGAAAGTAAGGCAGATACACAAAGAGAAAGACAGAGAGACAGAGAGACAGAGAGACAGAGAGACAGAGACAGAATGAGAAATCTCTGAAAGAGAAACTGATTCTGATATCCTGAAAGGAATGCCATGTTTGAGCCCCCTGAGTGTCTGCATGCCTGAGAGCCTGCTCTTAAGCCTTTCTTAGCCTTCTGCTTTTGTTTTCTCTGCTTTAAGGAACTATTCTTTCAGCCAGTCCCTTCTGAATAGAAGTTCAGTGTCATCAACAGGGATCACCATTGAACTGAAGCAAGGATCAGCCTTTCTACACTCTTATTTTTCTATCACTAAAGAAACGCAGGCTGTTATTCTTTGCATTCTTTTTGCTTCAATAAAAACACTAAACAGCAAAAGTGAAATCAAAGACCAAGACTTCCTTTTGAAACCAAGGGAAAATAGCAAGTTTTAAGCTGTCAGACACAAAATCCTAAGCCATGGTCACACACATCCAGTGTCACAGCACTGAAGTCACCTCTCACTGTGATTTTACAGAGTAGCGGGTAGATGCAAAAGCAATAAAGAAACTGATTATTGCTTCCTTGGGCTTTGTGTTGAGAACTGGGTCTCCTGATTCTTTCTGTAGTATCCATGTAAAAGGAAGGCTTTCCTGTGTCTTCAGACGTCTATGAGGAAGTTTCTGAGAAAGGTTCAAGAAGCAGAGAACGGTCTCAGGTGTAAGCTGTGCAAGAGCACAAAAAGCTGAATTCAATGCTCAGTACCAACACAAGCCAAATGTCATGACTACAGTCAAAATGCTGGAAAGCTGGAGGGGGGAGGGTCCTTGAAGCTCACTGGCCAGTCAGATTAGATAAACTGAGATGCCGCCCTTACAGTGAGACACCGGTTCTCAAAACGTAAGGTAGGCTGCTTTTGAAACGATGCAAATATTGACCTTTGAGTTCCGCCTGCTTACATTGTACATTCTTTCAGTCTTTCATGTTCACACATAGACACATTCATGAATACAATTGCCATGATATGAAAGAATGCTTATCATCATAAAACATCAAAGAAAAGGATTTTTAAAAATTAAAATGGATTTTATACATTTTTGTTGCCTTATTTTAGGTAGTGGGCTATTGAGAAATTATTTGATGAGCAATAGACACTTATGTCTGCTTAGTGTCACAGTATCACAAGGCTATGACAATCAGATTAAAAAAAAAAACATATAAGTATTTTGTTAACAACAGAAAGGTGGGATGAGAATCGGGCAACTTCACACTGTTTTATCAAGGTGATACACGGAACATGGTTTTGGAGAAAATGGCGAAGTTGTTACAGGAGGAAATGAATTCTGACAATAAACAACCCAAATGACAGAACTAATGCAGTGTGTCTAACTGTATACAAACCTGCATCCAAAGACCAAGGAATCTCATTAAGTCTTATGGTATTAGATACAAGCAAAACCTACTGTAGCAAAGATTCATCAAAACAACTATAAAAGGTATATTAAATACACATTTCATGCCAGTCAGGTCCAAAGGAGAGTATAATCATCTCGTAAATATCTCAGAGAAATAATGTACCTCAAAAGTTAAAGATGTGTGTGGCCCTCTCCTTGAAGAAGATACAATGCTACCACTTTTATTATTCATTTAATACAAATACTTTCTAAGAGTTTGTATTAATTGTTCCTCAATTTACTCAATGAATGGGGAAAATGTAATAATTTTTCTCATAACCCACGAAAATTTCTTAACCTAAGGTAGGTTTACTGCACTCCTAATATTTTCCTAGTTATTTAATATACATAAAATGGACATAAACTCAAATGGTAGAAATAATATTAAAAATTAGAAAAAATAAAATTTCACTCATAGTGCAATAAGGTGCTATACCTTGTCCATTCTCAGATCATAAATGCTGTCAAGAAGAACTAAAATTTACTACTTTAACGTTTCACACACAATAGATAATGTTCTTCTTTTATCTTAAAAAATATTATCAGGAAATGGGGTGGAATTGAAAGCATTAAATGTTAGTTAGTATAAAAATATATCCATATATCCAAGTAGGTATTTTGTATTAATTCACATTAGTATTCAACTATCTAATGTTCTTATTTCTCTGTTAAAAGACATACAAACAGAGAAAAAAATATCATACAAGCATGACAGTTAATATGGATTATAAAGACTTTAACCTAGATATGAATGTAAACACTTTTTAATATATACATATATTTTAATATATACATATATTTTAATATATACATTACCAAAACAAACAGGTAATATTTATTTATTGAAAGTAGCTGTTTCATAAGCTTTTAAAACACTGCCTCTTGCTCATTCATCTTATATTAATAAAATATATTTGCCATACAATTATTAAAATCAAGAAGTGTAAATTATGATACTGATTTTATAATTTTATCTGCCAGAGAAAGTGAAAAACACACATATTCTTACTTAGTAAGTCTTTTAAAATAGGGCATTCAATTACAGTAACAAATGTACTTAACATTAGGGCACAACAGAGATAAATAATTTTACGTTTTTTACACAACTCCAAAAACAAAAATACAAAGTCACATCATTTACAACAATTAATACAGGAAATGCTAATTAATTGATCCAGGCTCTGGGTCATAAAAACTTCTACAAGAATCTGAGACTTTACATTAACAATTAAACCTTGAGCTTAAAATATCACAGTGACAGCAGCTATGGATAGATAGAGACTTCTTAAACAGCTCTAATGTATATACACATAATCTCTTTATGCTTCTGAAAAATTGCAAATATCATGTATATGTTTTTATAGCTATTTACATTTTAGTAAGCTATGCAAAATTATTTGGAAGTGGAAAACATAAGTTATATTTTCACATTTTATCTAAATTCATTAAATGCATTTAGCATATTTTCAAATTTTAAATATGAAGTAACAGAACAGTTCATGTATGTATAAAGTAAAGCAAAATAAGCTGATTAATGGACACGTATAGCTTCAAGATTAAAATAATCATTCCTGGACTATTTAAATCAGTTTGTGATTTCTTCCCTTTTATTAGCAGTTTGTCCAGAAGGCTTCATGGTGAGTGCACACACCTGTCTTAATAAGATAATAAATCAAGTCATGGTGTCAGTTTACAGAAAAATTTGAAGGTCATCTCAAACATTGAATCAGTGGAATGTCTTTGAAAATTTTTCTAAATTGGATTTGGGTTACTAGACAACAAAAGGCAGAACAAGGGTACCAAGGGGAGGTGATAAATTGGGCTGGCATTCCATGGCATGGTACCAACCATTTAAAAAAAAAAAACAACAGGAATGTGTATCAACTTTAAAGAAAATCAATTATTGTTGCAAAGACTCAAGCTTTTCCACTTTTTCTCTATTTCTAATACTCCATACATTATAATAAAATTCTTAGAGAAGAAGCTGAAAGAGATATGGTTCTGCAGTTTGGATCACATATTATTCTTTTACAAGAATGCCTGTAACTCCAGCACCCAGAGATCTGACATCCACTTCTGGACTCTTCAGGTGCATGTGTTCAAGCACATATATTTACATACAGAATACCTGTATACATATAATCATAACCAAAATCTATTTTTAAAAGAATATTCAAATGTCATAATTCAATGACAAAATTTCACAAATTCATACAAGTATCATTAGCTGGATTACTAAATATGAAATAGATACAAATTGACTCATTAGGATAGGTACTACTTGTTTTTTATTGCCTTCTTAATAAGCTACAATGCCTGTGTGAAGCTAACGTTTTCAACTCTGGGGTAACACCTGCTCTGCATATTCAGCTTGGCACAGCAGTTTCCAACTAAAAGCCATTCCTCTATAACACTCTGTATATGTTAGTAGCAAACCCAAACATAATTCAATAAATAGAATGATGATTTAGTTGCATCCTAAGCTCATGTCTCCACCTGAGACATTTTCTTTTCTGAAAACTAGGTGTGATTCAGACTTACACTGCTTAAAATGTGTTCATTGTATGAGTTTGGCTAAAATAGTCTATAACAATACCCTTATGAAAAATTCTACAATTTTTTTCAAGATAGCTGTGAAATTTAGATATTGACATATAATAAAATATATATGCATGCATTCAATTATTCTTTCATTTTTTATGAGTTTTACTACTTTTTCTAACTAATCTTATAAAAGTGTCTTTATTTTTTTATTTTTGAACTTATAGTGTAATTAAAATATTATAAAATATTATTAAATATTATAGTGTATTAAAATATTACTCCCTCTCCTTACTTCAAACCTTCCCATTCAAATCCTCGATTTCCTTCTTTCTTCATTCTTTGTCTCTCATTACTTCTCATTGCCTGTCTATATGTATAAGTATATACAATGGAATACTAATAATTGATAACAAATTTCAATTGATCTTTATATATTGAAGATAATGTATGTTAGAGCAAAAAATAGAATTGTTTGAGTACAAACAAAAAAGTGTTTTTCCATAAATGAAAATGAATATATTGCTATTTTGATTTTATCTGTTGATGGATTTATCTTGATGGCTTTGGCAATAAGAGTTATAAAGCAAATATACTTTATTATTTATTAAGAAATACCATGCTGGGTGGGTAGGTGAGCGGGGGGGGCGTTATAGGGGACTTTGGGGGTAGCATTTAAAATGTAAATGAAGTAAATACCTAATAAAAATTGGAAAAAAAGAAAATAAAAGAAATACCATGCTACTTTAACAGCATAGTATACCTAAACAATCAATCAATCAATCAATCAATCTCTTCATTAAATATTTACTAAGTAGTCTATTATTGATTATCAAACAGAAAGGAGAGTAGAAACAGATAAGAATAGGCTGTTTCCAACGATTGTGATAAGGCTTTATAAGAATGAACGTAAAGCAAGACATTTGGACAGTAATTAAAGAAGACAATTTTGTTATTTTCAACATGGAATAAGTATGCATTCCTATTATAAGCTATTAAAATTCTCCATAGTTGATATTTCAACCAAAACAAGTTACATTTCTAAGTAGATTTGTCTTATGATATTCCATATGAGCAATCATACTCAGTCCACTTTGGATCCCATGGAATACAAAGTTCTCTTAAAGTGAAGTTTAATTGTAAAATTGAATAAATATGAGATTATGACTTAATGGTAGCAATCGAGTTAATGTCATCCATTTATTCACCTAACCTAAATAAAGAAATTTAAGAGGAGAGTCAATTTACCAATTCAGGTTTTGATGGAAACCTTATATTACTCATTGAAGTGTAGTTGAATTTAATCTTCTCTCCTTTGCTAAATGACATCCATAGACACCCTGCCTCATTCATCTGCAAGCCTCTTTAGGAACAAACACAATTGAGGTACCACTGCATAAAATAAAATTGATTAAATGAGTTTTTACATGAAGTCCCCCTGATAAAGACTGGAAAGAGGAAGAAAGGATATATATTACTAATAACAGAATAACTGTTTTCAAGTCCAGTGTGAATACTTGCACATTTATCTGGCATCTATAACGCCTGCTCTCCACTGGATGAGGACGACTGATGATGATAGACTGGGACTTCAGGGCTCTACATATTTTGCCAACGTTCCTTAGGGCTCTGTTCACCTTCGTTTTCTGAGCTTTGTATTTGGAAAGAAAGAATTACATCTTGATTGTACCATTTCTAATTTGATTTCCAAATGCCCACTGATTGCATGAATCTAGTGGGTGCTGAGGGCTTTTACAATTAATTAGTTTTTGTGATAACTAGTTTTTGTTTTCTACAAAACAGTCATTAATTTAAATCTTATAACTGGAAACCTAAATGCAGGCCTGTGAAGCCACAGTAGAGTTATGTCTGTAGAGAATGTGATTGCCTCTGTAATTCTCCAAAATTGAGAATTACTTCCGAGCAAGATGCATGATGAAGTGTGCTGACTGATATTTTATCATAAAGAAGAAAAGTAGAAAATGGAAATATGTGAGATATAAACTTTTTAGATAATATAATTTCCAAGATCAAAGTGAACTTTTATATTTAAAGAAACAAAAACAAAGTAATGTTTATAATAGGATTATTATTTGAAATGTAAGCTTTTAAAATTTAAATTGGAACAGGGTTTCACACTTTTTATGGCTATAATATAAGCTCTGGTGTTATTAAATGATATAACTCATCAATAGCAGTTAATATTTCAAATATAAATCAAATAATTTTAAATACAAGAAAAATCCATATTTAATAAAATGTGCACTTGATGTTTCGTGTTTCTTATGTTTCATGTGTGTTTTTATGAGAGAGAAAATATCTGAAGGTTAAAGACAGCATGTGGGAAGAACACCTCTTGCACTGTATCTAGCTCAGCTAGTGGGTTCTGGCAACAAGTGTCTTTGCCAAATAAATTTTTTTCACTCCCTGAAGATGTTGATTCTTAATTGAAATAATAAGTCTTCTTGATGTCCATGTCCAAATAAATGTAGTGAAAAGTTGGCTCTTTTAGTGATAACTGAATATATTTTAAATTATTGTCCATGTGCTTAATGCTTTGTGTGCATTTCATGTTTAGAAATAATAGTTTCTGGCTTCTCAGTACTTAAGAATTTCTATCTCATGTTCTTTAAATGATCAGAGTAGGAACAAATGCATTCTTTTGTTTACAGAATTTCCATTCTATATAGTGAACATGCTTGCTCTTTTAATTATTCAGTGCTTAAACCCTATGAATATTATGCATGTGTATGTAAATATCATGTATGTGCTTTTATGCAATAGTATAATTCCTTCAAATATACACATGTATCTTCATATGTATGCTAATATTATATAAATGTATGTAATAAATCATGTTTAAAAGGGTTATACCAAAGACTATTATTGATTAAAATAATCAAAATAGTTATGGAAGAATGAAATTAAATTGTCCTCTATAATGTAGCAAGTTAATAGCGCATGTGCTTCAGCTCCTAACTGAAGATACTTGAGATGTACTTTTTCTTTGCATCTCTTAATTTTTACTAATTACATGCAGGATCTTCTGATAATGTTATTTCAGGAAAGGCATTTCTAACTGTGCAATTGTGTTCAGTACATTAATGGCACTTGTAACATTGGTCTCAAAAGTAAAGAAACTGACCACATCATTAATGGCACACTCTTTTTTCAGATTTGCATGATTTTCACAATCGATAACTATCATATCCACTAGTGTTACATCTAAAATACAACGCTCATTTGCAACATTCATCACCGTCATTCATAAACTTTCCTGTGGTGATTTCATTTAGAATGCCAAAAATCCCTAAGGGGAGTTCCATTACAAGAAACAAGTCCGGCTTATTTTTGCAAATTTATTTTACTTCCACAGTCAACAGCAGGTATTGATTGCCCACTGTGTTGAGAGCCTGGTGCTGGGTATTGTGCGGAAATCATTGCACAGGAAATAAAATATTTCCTCTGAGAATTGTGTATGTATCATTTAATGAGAGGAAATGGAAAACTTTATAGCAATGATTAGGCATCAGTATTTCCACTCATTTAATCGTTATTCATTATCTTTCTTCACTTAAGTTTACTGTGTGCTTGCCTTTTGTTTATTAAACCATCTGAGTTTTCATAATTATACAAAGATGCTCATTCTTTCAAAACACACAGTTCACACTCAGGCCATTGTGAAAACACTTCAGAATAGGAAAGTGATCCTTTACTGTGACGAGTGTCAGCTGAGCAGAGCCAGAACAGATATGACTAGACTGTTCTCAAAGCACACAATAATTTTAACTGGCATTGACAAACGCATCATTCAGCACAGAAAATGTAGTAAACAGCTGGACAGGATGATGACACTTAACATGGCAGATTAGTACATGTGATATTGAGTGGCCAGAAACACTAGGGTATGTGCAATTATACATTTGCATGTATAGATGTAATTGCAATAAAACATGTTAAACACAAACACACAAACACACACACACACACACATATGGAGAGAAAGAGGAAATGCTTAGTAGATGGACTGAGTTGAGCAAAACAGATGAAAGACGTAAACACAATGCTTAACTAAGGATAGTTAAGAAACTTAAACATTTTGAGTAGAATAGTGAAGGTACTCACTCTCTCCCCTCTGAAGCATGTCTTTGCTTTATCAGTGTCATGGATGAATGTGGATGGAAAAAGACAATTGGAGTGACACATTGTGAATTCAGGGGATACTTCCTTCTTAAGTGAAGAGGATACAACATTAGCAGCCATTCTTTAATTCTTCCACTCTATCCATAGGGCTATCAAAAATCATATTTTCTAATTCTTCATTCTGATTAAGAATTATATACAACACTTACCAATGCTAAACTAGTGTTAGAGAGTTGACACACTGGTAAAATCACAGTCTGATATCTAAATTCAATCCCTGAACCCCATGATGGAAGGAAAAACTACCAAAATTTGTCTTCTAATCTTCATGCAAATGTAGCTTCACACCTACATGCGTGCAAACACACACAGAAACATACACATGTACACAACACACACACATGCACATGTGCGCGCAGACACACACACACAGGCACGCGCATGTAAGTAATAACAAATAAAAATTTAGCAACCTGGGAGCAGGGCAATCTGTTCTGGTTTTGAACAGAACTCTTTTGCCATCTGATATTACAGTCCCTGATAGACCCCATGCATACCACAGTGAATTACTTTTATTATAAAACAAAAGGTAAAACAAATATCTATGATATTAGATTTCTTCCTTTTTTGTGTTGTTGTCATTCCATAAACAGAAAGCTACAGTCATTCCTACTTAGAATCTTCCAGGATTTATTGGATAAAAATTTACAAGACCTATTCCATTAAATTGACACATCTATAAACTGAAAATAAGCCCAACATACTTTCAGAGAACATAAATTTTGAAAACACTAAGATTCTGCCAAGCATACTTTTCTTTCTCTAAATCCATTCCAGTTCTTATAGGACTCAAAAAGTTTGCAATCATTTCCTAAGAGGTTGCTCCTGTGTTAGCATTGGGAGTTGAGACTCCCAGAATGTTAATAGATGTAGTTATACCTTTATGTACACCTGGAATTATTCTGTTTAGGCTTCTCTTCCTGCTCAGGATTTACTGAAATTATTTCTCTATTTTAAAGAGGGCTTTTAAGATATACCTAAACTCTGGGAGAGCAGGCCACCAAAACAATGGTCCAGCCCAAAGACTAACAGGGTAAAAATATTTGCACTGGCAATATGGCTCTGTATGTACATGATGCTTGCTGCCTGAAACATCAGTTCAATTTCCAGCATCTACATGGTGAAAGGACAGAACCGACTCCTACATGTTGTCATCTGACCTCCACACTCTGTCTATGGCACTGTATGAACACATACACACACACACACACACACACACACACACAAATAAAAGTTATAACATATTTAAAACAGTTTATAAAAAACTAAAGGCTTAAGCTATAATTTTGGAGCAGCCAAGCATAAACTGCAACTTTTCACCTTTTTGTTTGCCTTAGTCAAGGAACATTACGAAGAAACTTTATGGACTGTAGCTGCCAGTGGCCACGGGTTACTGGGTTTCTGAAAGGAAAGCTGGGGATGGATGGGAAGAACCTCACATGAAAAAAATGAGTCAAGACAAAGTTCTCTGATAAAGCCTCAAATTTTAATGTACAGCTCTCAATATATATACACGAAAATCCCTTTGTTTTGGCTCTGTTCTGTTGTTTCAGCTGGATTGAGTTGTAAAGTAAGTTATTCAGCAGCTAAGCAGGCCAGCAGTCCTCAGTTCTCAGTTCTAAGGTCACTGGCAGGAAGATGTTAATGTAGCAAGGCCAGATTCCTGGCTCCAGTGTCTAAAGAGGTTTGTTTAGCCAACTCAAGGTTGGGAGAAGGGCACAATGGACCAGGAACTTTCTGAAATACATCTTTATCACTTTGAAAGTAGTCATTGAGATGTAGAAATCACTGTGTGTTTGTTTAATGTAATGTTATTGAACCTTGAGATGAACATTTTTTTCTGCATATAGCCTCACTGTCAATCTCTTTTATGTTTGGTAAAAGTATATTTGGGGTAAGGGAAAATATGTTAAACAATCGTAGCACTCTTGCCTAGCATGCATATGATATGTGGTCTGATTTCCAATACCAGCAAAAATAGAAATAGAAATAAAATAATGCTAGAGAGTAAGGACATGCACTGCTTTAGCAGAGGACCCAAGTTCAGATGCTGCTACACACGTCAGGCAGATCACAACTTTCATCCCAACTCTAGAAGATGTGATGTCCTCTTCTGGCCTCCTTGGGCACCCACTCTCATGTGCCTATAACCCATACCATACAGAGATCCATACATGCACAAACACACATACTTTGTAAACACACATTATAAAAACGTGAAAATGTGGGAGTGTATCCTGGGGACTATTGGAACAAAAGCATGAAGAGCAGAGGTACACTGAATGAAGTTAGTGAAGCCACAGCTTGTCTGAAGTCTCAGCTGCATTCTTGTTTTCCACTCTTGTCCCAAAAATCTGCTTATTTCATCATTTAATTGTTACCTTAAGAATTTACAAATGTATGAGTTGCTTTGCATTTAGATAAAGACTTGGATTTTTAGAGGAACAGCGAAAAGGATCTGAAGAAAAGATTTTATAGAAGGAATGTGGCAAATTTTCACCCAAGAAAGAGTCAGATTTAGTGATAAGCTTACAAGGTAATATAGCTGTTGTCTCAAGATTTCCACTCAGATATGTATAAAGAAAATCTAAAAAAAAAAAAAAAAAATCTATAGCAAATCATAGTCTTTCAAGTTGTAAAGTGTTTACCCACTTACAAAACAGCTTTAAGGGTGATCAATTACAGGCTGAGTCTTAGGGATGACAAACTTGCCTAAACATGCACAGTGACCCAGATTCCATGATCAGTGAGACAAAATGAAACTCATGATAATCAAAGTCATAAAATGGGAGCTCACAGGAGCTTGGGTAATTCTTCATATATAAAATAAGCTTAATAAAAGGTTATTTCATCATCATGGTCACAGGATCCCCTAAATGGAAGTAGGTAGGCATTTGAAAGAAAAGTTTAGAGTAAGGAATAATTGAATATTCCTAGCTGAATAATCTTTTCTAAAATGTATATTATCCATGAGCATATAACTGCCTAGTTATATGCATTTGCATATCATTCACATAAGTGTTAATATAGCATTTATTTTCTTCTCTGTCAGGGAGTTTTATACATGCATACATTGTGTTGTGATCGAATCCACTCCCATTTCCTCTCTTGTAATTACTTCCTCATCCATTCCCTCTGACTTTTCTCATCCTGCTGCATTCTTTTTCTATTTTTTTCTAACTTATATGATTTCACTTAGCAATGCAAGTATATGCATAGGTTTCAAACCAAACAGCAGAGCCTTTGTAGCCTCTCAGGAGGCCATATACCTGAAGAACTCCGCCTCCCCCAACGCCATCAATTACCAATAGCTTGCCATCCAAGCTTCAGTCTGGCATGAGCTCCTCCTCAAACCGTCCTGGGATTTGGCTAGCATGATCTTGGGTAGGTCTTATGTATGCACATGTAGCTCTGTAGGTTCATGAGTGCCCTGCTATGCCTGAAAAAATACTGTTTCAGTGTAGATGTTCACTGCCTTCATGTTTACAATTGTTTCATGCCATCTTTTAAGAAGATTCCTGGGCATTATAGGGATAGAGTAAGATTTAGAACAGAACACTCCATATCTCTTATTCTTTGCACTCTATTTTGATCATAACCACCTGGAAGACTTACTGAAGACATTATCTCCAGAATTAAAAACATTTGAGCAGAACCCAGGATGTTTGCATTTAGGGTCTGTTTTTCTTTTTTAATCTGTTAAACAATTGGAAGACTGTTGACATAAATGGGCTTACTCACTGACACCGTTAAGCTCCTTGGCTAATGAGAGATTCCTAGAAACTAAATATAACTATGAAGGATAACACAGTTCTCACAAAACTGCTTATAATTGTCAGTTTGAAACATGTGAGATATTTATTTCTTAAGAGATAAGAATAAATAAGATCCTCCTGTTCTGTAAAACTAATTTAAACTATGACAATTTCATGTTAAGTCAAATGTAAATGAGATTTCTGTAATGTTAATTACCAAAACAACATCAATTTACCAGAGTACAATTTATTCTGATTTTCTAGATTCTTTTGACATTGTGAAAATGGATCAGTCAATAGGTGTGAGTGCACACATATTGAGAGGTTGTGCTCAGGGATCCTGGCTTCTGGTGATGCATATAATGCATTTGGTATCATTGTCTGCTGCCCCTGATTCTCCTGCTTTCTTCCTTTCTAAGAGTCTAGTTCTTTCATCAGTTCTATGATGCTTATTTAAATGTTTGCCATTCTTCAGCCTTTACCGACCAGAAACATTCATTACTAAAACTGCACCCTGCCTATGATTTCCTACCCACTTTTTGATTCTGGGCTTTAGTGCACACAGACTAAAGACAGCCATTCTCAAGTTGAAATCAGAGTGAGACCTGCCCTGAAGGGCTCCTTTCAAGTCACTGCTTGGCCTGAATGGGTTTTGTTGCTAGGCTCTATCCAGTTCTTCATCCTGATCATCTGGCCTTCAGGGACTCATGCCTTGAAGTCATTTGCTTTGGTTTCCAGTTCAAGGCTTGCATGCTTTACATCCTCTGCCTTTCCTTTTCTTTTTCTGTATTAGGCTTTAAAGATCCTGTGCCTTACACTTCTCATTGTAATAATTCCCTGGTCATGCTTTTGTGACATGGATATGCCCTACTGTTTAATTGACCCCTCATTCCGTGTTAAGAATTTCAATAACCCTCTTAGAGTTATTCATTTTTAATACTGAAGTTTATTTCAAACATGTATATTCAGCATCTGTGAAAGTTAGTTTTTTGTCAATTTTATGAGTTTGAGGAATGCCTGGAAGGTAAGGGACACCCTCGGATGTGTCTCTGGGTTTTATCAATAAACAGGAAAGATACTTTCTCAATGTGCTTGGCACTATCGCTTGAGCTGGGACCCTAAACAGACCTAAGTCTGCACATATGCTATAAGGTCTATCTGTCAGAACAGGCTATAAATACAAACTTAGAGCCTTAATTTCTAGGCTGTTGTCCATGATGACAGTCCCTAAGAAGCAGCTGTAGTTTAAATTTCAAGAATCATGACCCAAAAGGTCACTGGCGATACAGTCATCTTACAAGTGAACACAGTTGAGAGGGCGCTCACTTGTGAATTAACCTTTCTTTCAATAGGAAAGAAATTTTGCATTGTATCTCTCCCAGATATTTCCTCTTGGTTGTCAACTTTCCCAGAAGAGATTTCAAACTGATGACACTACGTTCAGGAAATCTCAACTTGCCATTAAACTGACAAGTATTAAACACTTTTGAGAACACAGCTTAATCTGGCCACAGGTATTGTAGATTATGCCATCTCCTGAGTGTAATGGTTGGCCTGTCTTTGAAATGCTTGACAAATTCCATGTGTTTCTAGGTGTCTTCAGTGAACTTGAATGGTTCATAGGATAAATAAGTGTCTTCAGGAACTTGATCAGTTCATAGGATAAGTTCAATAAATACATACATTCATTTGTTTCCAAGTTATTGACTTTCATGTGTTTCAGAAAATGTAGTTTAGTCCAATATCAACATTACATAAAGTATTGACATATTTTTTTCCTCTACAAAGATGATCAAATTTTTTGGTTTAAAACAAATGCTATCATTTGAGTATTTCAGGGAAACGTAATTTCATTTGAAACCTTCTTGACTATGCTTTAGAAATATATGGGACATGGTTTTTGAGAGAAGAGAAACCAATAAACCCACATGGTCCTATTTCTGCATACCCAGAGAAACACATGCACAGGTAGAGTAGCATCAGGAAGTCTTTGCCTGAACATGTTTCTGAAGGAAAGCTTTTAATTAAGAAGCACCATCTCAATTGACAAATATTTAAGCATATGCATATCTGTTGGATGCACTTCTAAAAAAAGAAGAGAATGTGAAGAAGAGAGAGAGAAGCCAGGTATTGCAGTACATGCACAAAATGCTAATACCATTGAGACTGTGAAAAAAAAATCAAGACTTTAAGAAGAAACAGAGAAACTTACAAAGGTTGCATTTAAACAAAATGAAAAACAAAACACAAAGGAAAACATATGCAAGTGAAGAGATTTGACTTCCAGTATTGATCTCAACTCTATAACTAAAGAGAAAATCATAAATGCGTATATGCTCATGAATAGGTCAAGAATTCTAAAATAGAGAGGGATTTGGATGTATTAGGAAGGCAGAAAAGAAAGAGATTTTTGTACAGCATCAGCAGATGAAATAACAAAAATAAATACAGAAAGTGAGGAAGTATACTGTGTAGATTTGATGAGAGTTTCTATATAGAGGAAACAGGCAGCAAAATGCAGGAGGTAGCCATGTCTCTGCATTTTCCAAGATCTAGGAGACATGATTGTTTGTAAACTTGTCAGTGTTGATGTTTTGGTTGGCTCAAGAGAGGAACTCAGAAAGAGACCTTGGAAATAATGGCAAAAGTCCCTGTTCTGTAGTCTGGGATAAGACTTTGGACCTTGGAGATTGTGTTCTTGAAGAATTTATTACATATTAGTCATGTTTTTGAGTGTGCAAGTTTGTACACACATCCACACCACTGGCATGTATATGTTATGATTTGCATTTGGAGGCTAAAAGACAGCTTTTGGTTGTCAGTTCTCTTTTTCTACCATGTCGATTTGAGGGAATGAGCTAAAATTTAAGGATTTGACAGCAGGTACCTCTCTTTGCTCAATCCAAAGAGTACTTTCTGATTCATATCAGTAGTTCCACAATGGTTTCTCTGAGGTGCTTGGGGCAACAAGAAAGCATATTGCCCTGAAGAATCTTAGAAAAGGACAAGGGCACTCGAGCAAGCACTGAGAACCTCAATTTGCAGATAGTAGCAGGTATGGGATGTTAGGTGTACGTTGGGAGTGGCATTTGCGAGGCTTGGTTACTTGTTAATGTTTCATTTGAAGGCATGATTATGCATGAACCTAAATTTCCACTTCTCAGCAAAGGGAGAAGTAATTATTCCATAGAGTTGACACTAAAGAAAACAGGAGCAGGTTTAGAAGTAAAGCTTGGTGTTTGAGAAATGAAGTTTGAGTTAAGAATTAGACAGCTTAAAAAATTTGCCATGTTAGTATTTAATGTTTATACACAAACTTGGTGGAGCAGTATGGTTTGTTGGTGGTATTGGGTGGTGTTGAGTGGTGGTGGTGATGGTGGTGGTGGTAGAGTTGATGTGTGTAAATGTGTGTGTGTATGTGTGTGTGTATGTGTGTGTGTGTATGTGTGTGTGTGTGTGTGTATGGGTGTGTGTGTGTNTGTGTGTGCCTGTGTCTGTGTTACACATAGGCATAGCAATGCTATATTTTATTGCTTTGTATTTTCCTTGAACACTGACTATCCAAAATGAAGGGTGGTTGTTTTTTCTTATTTTCTCATAGTAAGAAGTTAGAGATATTTTTTTCCAAGCCCAGGTACTTGCCTTCACAGACACAGTGTAATGTGCTCCAGGATTGATCTTTGCATCAGAACACACAATGTATCCATTTGCAGAACTTTGCATTTTAGTAACTCTCTCCACTTTGCCCCTTGCTCCTCTCTACTGGCTCCCCCCCTCTCCGTCTTTGGTTTATTTTCCTTATCTGCCCCAGAGACTGTCTTCATTGTCATTAATCAAACACAGGCACACTTCCAGGCATCTATGCAGCTGGGGAAGGACAAAATATGAATGGATGAGATGCCACAGAGCCCAGGTAGATAATGAGTTCAAGGCTGTTTAGAAGCATCTAAAAAGACTCACAGGAGAAGACAGTACTGAGGTTGGGCAGCTCATAATTCTACGTTTGTGTATGAACTTCTTTTTAAGAATGGAGATAATGATTTGGCTTTCTTTCTTTTCAGCTAAGTTATAGTAACGAAATCCCAGAAAATTATACCTACATTACTAGAAGAGACATAAAGTAAGCATAAATATTAAACCAATATGCAGCCTCGCATATTATATGGCTTTTAAAAGACAAAATAAAATATGACCTCTTAGTTTCCCCTTATTTCACCAATTAACTGCTGTAATCTGGTGATTAGACTTTTCATAATAATTCATAAATAGCTTCGCTTGCGATTCTCATGAAATTCAGATGAGGAAGTGAAAGATTAAATGTACAAACTTGACACATTAAATTAAATCCATCAGTCTGGCTTTTTCCAAGTTCCTGACCATGCAAGTCTCTAATAAATTATTGTTTCAGATCTAGCCCCAGATCCTCTCATCAAAGAATTATGAATTTAGATAAATTTCCTTTCATTTATGACATAGATGTTGCACAGATTGTTCTGATATATCACAAGGTACAACTGTCAAATAGAAAATTCCAAATGCATATATAAACTGTGAGCCTCTGTGTGTTATCACCAGTATTCTACCAAATACGTAGTTGTTTAAGGAGGCAGGCATATCTTTACATTTGCAAACAGCAGGAATGTTAGAATGAGAACATTTACTCAAGTTAATGATCATTTGAATGAATTTTGGAGTAGACACACATTCACTTAATGCAGTGTTTAGATGATGAGTCTTCTCTCCCTTCCTCCTCTTTTCCCTCCCTCTGCCTGTGGGTGATTCTCTGGTACTTTCTCTCTTCTTCCTTTTTCCTTCCCTCCTTTTCTCTCTCTCACCTTCCATCTCCTCTCCTTCCTTCTTATCCTTTTTCTTCTTTCAGAAATCGAACATTTCTAAGGCCATCTGACGATATTTAATAATGTGGATGCAGTATGTATTATTTGTTAAATTAATGGTGGTCAATATTCATAAATTTCAGTTGATTGCCTTGCCCTTCATTATTGGAGAAAATGTTTTGCAAAACGGCTAAAGCATTGCTTAGCACAACGTGAAATTGACTTCAATTTATACTCACGATGCATGATGACCCTCCTAGTGAGAGTTGGTAATTCACTTTCATTAATGACCTAAAAACTAGTTTTAAATTAATAAAGTGTATTTTAGGCAAATTCTCAGAGCAGAATGTATATACAGAATAATAAATAATCCCCTTCTAACAGCATATAGTTTTTTTGAGAGAAAATAGGTTGCATAGTCTGAAAAAGCACTTCTAACCTTAGACCACAGAGATTTTCTCAGGGCACTCACACAACTTACATCCACTAAAAGCTTTGGAAGACTCATGACTGCCAAGCTTTATTGACTTTCCTGTAACACGCTACTTACAATATGTGCACCAAGCTTCCAGTCTCTCTATTAATACATCTATTAATATCCCTATATTCTCATGCCCTCTCATTAATAATAATGTCAAGAGTATCAGTTCCAATGTGCTTATTTTGTTGATCATTAAGAAACCCAGGTTTTCTGTTGCTCCTGAGTCTATGCAAAGTCAGGTATGAAGATAATTTCAGATATTATTAGTTATAAAAAATGGATTTATGTTCATAATGGTTGCTCAAAATTCACTAACTATAAAATAATGGTTCATATTATATGTCATAAAACTATAATTATTGCATAATTTATTTTATGTAATATATAATAATTTAAAGTGTAGAGTATAAGTGTGTTAGCACAGGTAATTTATATTTTTTAAGTCTTTCCACATATATGTGTGTTAGAATGGTGAAGAAGCTGGATTCTGAGATCACGGACAGTACAGAGGCAGCAGCAGCAACAGGGATTGCCACACATCAGCAAATTGTGAAGTCAGGCAATGCACAGCACTGGTTTCCCATGTGACCACCTGGTATTAAAATATAGGCCATGCAGGAAGATATCATCCAGTTTGGAGGAAGGTGAACCCCCTCCACTCAAAAGACCCTTCCTGACAGTATTTTCACAGCTCTGCCAATGGTATTGTTAGTAAATTTGATATCCAATCTACTTGATCAACAATACCAGACATCACAGCATGCTCTCACAAAAAATAAATAAATAAATAAATAAATAAATAAATAAATAAACTTGGTAGGTATATCATTAATGATTATGGAAAGGAATGAAGATAAATGGCAGCTAGAACATAACTGTATATAATTTTAAAATTTATTTTTACCAGAAGTATGAGAAATGCAGCATATTATAACCCTAAAGTCAGAATGAATGTATTTAAATGTGATTTATGCTAACAATCAAGGAGAGTTATTCCTTTGTTAGCATACTATTCTTATGCACAAGTGGAACAAACAAAGCCTTAAAAGACTCACTGACTTTCTCAAGGTTACCTGAATAAAAACATGAGAACCAGAATTTGCTGAGGCAGTTTGATAACATTGCTTGTGTTCTTAGGAACTGTATAATTTTCCTCTTAATCTGAAGAATCCTATAGAGTTTCAATTAACGGGGACAGATCCAGTCAATTCCAACCAGGAACCAATGTTACCATTAAAAGTTGCAACTTATATGTCTTCTCTGTACAGTCAAGAGCTTAGTTCAGAGCTTGGCCTTCTACCTCCTTAGCTGTAGGATTTTTCCTAGTCATACATTTTAGTTAACCTTTCCCGGGGTTATGTAGAAATGCAGGCTAGTGGTTCTGACCCCTTAGCCCAAAGTAGCTGAAAGCAGACATCCAAGTGAAGTCAACATTTTTCAGGTATCTTCATGGCCTGCAGGCTCTGCAACCTTTCTAAATCAACTGATAGCAAGGGAACTAACTCTTGCATCACCCTTGTCTTTTCTTCTGCTTTTCTCTTGTATCTTTAAGAGCATGTTGCTCTTCTGTATACCTGCTGCTTGAGCCCTGTTTCACAGTTGTGTCTCTGTGTATATCTGGAGAGGGATATACAGCAAATCCTGACATGATGGATTTCTCTTTGAAACTTGTGAAGGATACTCTGAACCAGAAATATATGTGAATTCTTTGAGAAGTCTTCATCTCGGACATGAAGAATCTCAACTGAGGAAATCAAATGGCCAAGAAGCACCTAAAGAAACATCCTTAGACATCAGGGAAATGCAAATCAAAACAACCCTGAGATCACCTCACACTAGCCAGAATGGGTAAGATTAAAAAACTCAGGTGATGCTGGCCACGGTGTGGAGAAAGAGGAACACTCCTCCATTGTTGGTGGGATTACAAGCTGGTATAACCACTCTGGAAATCAGTCTGGCAGTTCCTCAAAAAATTGGACATACTATTACCTGAGGACCCAGCTATACCAGTTGTGGCCACATACACAAAAGATTCTCCAACATATAACAAGGACACATGCTCCATTATATTCATAGCAGCCTTATTTATAATAGCCAGAAGCTGGAAAAAACCCAGCGGACGTCTTTCAGCAGAGGAATGAATATAGAAAATGTGGTACATTTATCCAATGGAGCAATACACAGCTATAAAAAAATGACTTCATGAAATTCTTAGGCAAATGGATGGAACTAGAAAATATTCTGAGTGAGGCAACATAGTCACAAAAGAACACACACAGTATGTACTCACTGACAAATGAATATTATCCCAAAAGCTCCGAATACCCAAGATACAATTCACAGATGACATGAAGCTCAAGAAGAAGGAAGAACAAAGTGTGGGTACTTCAATCCTTAGAACAGGGAACAAAATACTCATTGGAGCAAATATGAAGACAAAGCAAAGAGCAGAGACTGAAGGAAAGGCCAATCAGAGACTGCCTCACCTAGGGATCCATCCCATATACAGTCACCAAACCCAGACACTATTGTGGATGCCAACAGGTGCATGCTGACAGGGGCCTGATATAGCTGTCCTGAGAGGCTCTGCCAGAGCCTGACAGATCCAGAGGTGGATGCTCTCAGCCAACCACTGGACTGAGCATGGAGTCCCCCATGGTGGAGTTAGAAAAAGGACTGAAGGTGTTGAAGGGTTATGCAACCCCATAGGAAGAACAACAATACCAAACCAACCAGACCCCAAAGAGCTCTCAGGGACTAAGCTTCCAACCAAGAAGTACACATGGAGGGACACATGGTTAGAGCTGCACATGTAGCAGAGGATGGCATTGTCTGACATCAATGGGAGGAGAGTTCCTTGGTCCTCTGAAGGCTCAATGGATACCCCAGTGTAAGGGAATTTGAGGGCCGGGTGGCAGGAGTGGGTGGGTCAGTAGGGGAACACCCTCATACAAGCAGGGGGAGGAGAGATGGGTTAGGGAGTTTTGGGGGAGTACCGGGAAAGTGGATAACATTTAGAATGTAAATAAAGATAATATCCAATAAAAATAATTTTTAAAAATCCATAATCAGAGAGAACCTATCAGTCAGTCTTCAAGCATGGCTTTGGTGTATAACCCATGAGGAATGACGGAGTTAAGTACTCATTCACACTGTCAGGCAGCGTCTGACTAGGGTTACCATAAACATTCTATACTGACACAAGTAACAACACAATATACCAAAATTAAATTCCTGCGAACTTTCCACAGGTGACTTACATACTTGTAAGTATACTAAAATCATTTATATGCACCAGGTGTTTATTTCAGAAGCAGAGTATACGTGACTTAAACTGGAGACCCTATGTTTGATGTCTACCATCCCCCCCCAAAAATTGTCATATTGACCATAAAGCCTATGGTATCAAAACAAACAAACAACATCAAACAAGAACCTGTCTCTTCTTTAAAAATTTAAAAAAAAAATCAAAACTTTAAATCAGATTGTAATACATTCATCAAATATTGTGACTTAAGAGAAATTGTCTTCTTATCATTCCTAAAATTATATTTAAATGAAATAATTATGCAAATGTAATTTTGTAGTATTGAAACCAGTGTACATTTCATATAAAATAATAAGCTATTAATCTTACAGAGTAAAGTGTAATGAACTTCATAATATGAGTCATAGAACCTAGTGATAATTTTCTAGTAAAAAACAATCTTGCAATTTGTTTTGCTTTGTAGAGTGAAAATATTAGAAGGATTTAGAGTACCTCATTGTATTCAATAGAAAATAATAACAGAACAATACTAAAAATGTATTTATATTTTACTAATCTATTTTAATAGACTGTTTCCCTCTGTAGATGGAAATATTAGTACAAAGCAAGTATAGTTGTAGAACAATAAAAGAATACAAACCAGGAACCTTATACAAATTTACAATAATCATGAAATCTACAAAGTCAGTTGAAAGTACTATTTCTGGTAATATAGAATTTTTATTTTAAATGAGTACTGTAGTAATAAATTCTAACAATGACTTTCTAAGAAAGAATGAACAAGATGGATGATAACGGCAGAAGTCTTATAAACACAAGGAAATGATTAACAAGTACCCAAGATCCTACACCTCTCTATCTTTATAGCATATATATGAATCTCCTGTACCAACTACTTTACATGCGATCAAACACAGTGGGTGATGGATATCATGACTCTCCATTCTCCTTATGCAGAGCTGTATTACTGCCAGCATTTATGCATGGTGCTTTATCTTCATTGCCAACTTGACTGGATCTGGAAGCTCCTAAATGGTAAACATCTAATTGTATCCATGGAATGATTTTAGAAAGGATAAACTGTGAAACAAAATCCTATCTTGAATTAAGCAGAAGAATCCTGTGTGGAATCTTTGACTGCAAAAGAGAGAAAAAGCTGGGAACAGCACCCACATCTCTCTACTTACTCCCTCTGGGTACAATGTGACCATCTGCCACATGTTCTTGATTTTCTGGACACCTCTCTTCACTATTTAGATGTACTATACACCTTCAAACTATTAATTAATATTTCATTTTTATTTCTAAATCGCTTCTATCAGCCACGGTATCATAGCTATAAGTACAGTACAGCATTTGAATACATTTAATTGTAGAGGTACAACAAATCATAAAGTCTACATAGTTCTACCAGAAACATTTAAGTCACACACAAATTGAAATCTACACAGCCTACATTTACAGACATGTTATCACAAAATTAGCCTGATTCGGGTTGGCTCTTGTTAAGTGTGACACAAAGGATGAGTAGAACAAGAAGTTTGATTATCATTGGTCATATTTTTAAATGTATGGTTGGGTGTAGAGTTTTAGACTCATAATTTTCACTCAACAAATCTCTTGTTAAATACCTTGAATTATAAAGCTAACTTTTAATCAATCTTTTGATTAGTTCCATATTCTTCTTTGTTTGGTAATATTTTTGACATTATTGGCAGCCATAAAATGGTATCAGGACATGGATGTTGTTCATTAAATATGAATGCATAACAATCAGAAGAGTTTTTATAATATTTATTTTAATATCCCTTTTCATGCATATTCAGGATCTATAGTATTAGTTGTGGTTTAACTGAAATGACAGCATAAGATCTGTTAAGATATTCAACATTAAATTATTTATTTAAATTTTGGGGAATTTTATTCCTTTGTACTGTTTTTAAAAATCTATCTCTCAGTGTTTTCCAGGCCTGTAACATGTAGTAGCCATGCATATTTGTCTCTATGCCTGACTATTCCTGAGCTTATGCTCTGCAATCTAGCCTTTTAGCAAGTTTCTATCATAATTTCTTCCGTCTCTTCCCTACAACCTCTAAGGATCTCAGTAGTGAGCCAGCCCAGGAAGTATCTACTCCTGAAGAATGCCACCGATTTCCCACAAAGTCTCAGATCTTCCCTCCAAAATGACTTCCCTGTCTTGTTTACAAAGATTAGCCCTGTGTGCGTCAGCCACTCCCTCAGACTCCTGACTTCCCATCTCCCTTCAATTATCAAGCATGGCCTAGTAAATCTCTCATTCTGTCTTGTCTCCTACTATCCCAAGAAACACAAACATCATAGTGGTATTGAAATCCTGTGGCAAGGAGGATTATCTCTCTATAGATTTTAAATTTATCACTAAGAGGCATCACTTATGATACAGCATTATTGACTGATATAGTCAGAAATGTGTCATGGTACTAAGATACACACTCCTGATACAGCACAAGAAAACCCTTTTGTTCTCCTTGGACAAACATTGGCAACTCTGCAAGGGGAATAGACAATCGATGTTAGTTGAAAGGAAGTTCAATTATTCTGCAGAGATCAAAGAACAGAAACCTCTTTCAGTGTAATTTTTCACATCAATACCACACATACAAAAATACAAATGACCCATAGAGAAATGTAGGGACATGTCATAAAGAAAGAAAAAAATGACATTGGAAAGAAATATTTGAGAGAATTTACAAAAGAATAGCATAAAACAACTAAAAAGCACTGAAATGTAAACATCATTAGATGACTTGGAAAAGCATCTTCATTCTAAGACTTCAATTCTGGGGCTGGAAAGACAACTCAGTTGTTAAGAGCAGACACTACTCTTCAAGGAGATTTAACTGAGACCCCAGCCTCTAAGTCAAACAGCTCAGGACACCTGTAATGGCAAAACCAGGAGTATCCCTATCTTCCAGCTTCTGCAGGCATCTGCACTCGTTTACATACACCTTACCACTAACACATATGCATACATGTAAAGATAAATCTCAAAAGACTGTCCTGTCTACTCTGCCAAAAAAGAGTATGTTGGATAATTCATAATACCTTAGTGGAAACCTAATATCCTGAGTCATTAGTTAAGTCATTGAACATTTACATAATAACTCTTCCAAGGCTATTTCCTTGTAGGCACTAAGAGACAAATTTCCTACTAGAATGTATGACAGGAAATCACCGATTGCTTCATAATGAAATTAGTCCTTGGTATATTTAGAACACAATGAGGTATGAATGAGGCATTAATAATGATTCACACATGAGAGAAGCATCAGGGAGACTTTCAGATGAAGCAACAAATGAAGGTATTCCTGCACACTCTAGAGCAGGGTTGCATATCAGAAGCAACTGAATTAAGGACCTATGGCATCAGGGGCCAGAATGCCTTGAGTATAGGATGTGGGATGTGGAGCAGGGTGAGTGCAGGTGGCAACTGAAAAGGCAGTCTAATAGTATGGAAAACAAGGGTTTCACCCTCAAAACTCAAAAGATTACAAGACAAGTTTGGTAACATTTCTACCTCTGCTGTTAGCTTGTAGAAAGATCACTTGCATGTGCTCAGTTGGTACCACATGAAGACAAAGACAAGGACTCCAGGAGTTTACACAAAAGAGATGCAGTCCTGTGCCTCATCCTTAGTAACCCTTCGCCCATTCTCTAGTCTGTCCTTCCCTGACACCCCTACAGTAGACGGTAACCACTCTGATTCTATTTTGAGAGCAGAAGTATGATGTAGGCACAGCTGAGGGTGGCTGTTGCCTTAACTGAAATGCTTCAAAGTCATTGAAAACTGATATTTGCAGTTGAGAATCTACATAATGAGTAAGCCCTCCAGCATTAAATTCTTAAGTCCTTCCACATTGAGTCTGGCAACACATTTGAAATTATTTACCGAAACAATTTATATCATTTTAAAGTTTTGACCTGCAATCAAGATGGGCCCATGTTGAACAGTCTAAAGGGCTACTGGTTAAGTTAGAATTTTGAATGTTACACTTTGGAAGCCAAAATGATCTTGGGCTGTCTTTGTCCCTTAACAGCCATTTATTGGCCAGATCTGTGCATAAGATAACATCCTGTGACTAATCAGGCAATTCCTTGATAGATGTAGATTCTCCTCACTTCTACTAAAGTTTAAGAATGTCATCAAATGCTGGGCGTGGTGGTGAATGCCTTTAATCCCAGCACTTGGGAGGCAGAGGCAGGCGGATTTCTGATTTCGAGGCCAGCCTGGTCCACAAAGTGAGTTCCAGGACAGCCAGGGCTATACAGAGAAACCCTGTCTCGAAAAACCAAAAAAACCAAACCAAAACAAAAAAAAGAATGTCATCAAATAGCCTCCCTCTAAGGTCTATAATAGAGAGGGATTTCCTGATTGGCTGGATCCTGCCTACTTCATATTTCCATTAATGCATTTGAAGTGTCTTGGCTTATGGTTTTCTTGTTTTGTTATTACTGTGACCTCGTTAAATAATTACCACATTAGAGCATGATATTTGAAGTAACCAAATAAAATTCACTCATATTTGGCTCCAGAACAGGTCACATCCTCTTTTCATTGAGGCAAGGATTCTGTTTATTTGTTTGTTTGTTTGTCTATTTCATGGCAGAATTAACTATGATTAAAGTTGGAGGGAATATGAAAAATAAATTATAATTAGGAAAATTATAGCAGACTAAGGATAATTGAAACTAGATTTCAGGAAGTTCTATCTAATATACTCCACTTTACTTTCCACTTGTTCATTTGTTTTGTATTTCGAGGGTTGGCACATGTCGACATCAAAGACCAGCTTGCAGAGTAGGTTTCTTGTTCGCCCATGTGTGTTCTGGAGAGGTGATTCAGCGTCGATAGCAAACTCTCTCATCCACTGAGCCATACCTGAAATCTGACATTTTATATTTGTAAATCACAGTTGGTAAAGGGGATATCTGATTGCTTAATGGTTTAATATTGCTTCTAAGTTGAAGCCCTTGCATGTTGCTGTATAACTATCAATTTCTACTGATTTCCTGCTTTTTTTTGTTCACAAATCTATTTCTCCACTGAAAGTTAAGTTTCTAATGAGCAATCATTGGGTACTTTTACAAGTTTCCTCCCAACAGCCCACATTACCACCTGCCACATGTCAGGTGTGGAGTAAACATTTGTTCGACACAAAACAACATGACTGGTTTATATGAAAATTAATTTTGACAACTTCAACATGACAGTTTGTATATAAATCCCAGTTTCTTATCTATTTATGTTTCTTGGATTCCAGGAAGAATTGAATAAACATACAGAGAGCATGGGTGTGGCTTGTTTAAGCAAATCCTTGCACAGTAACCCTCCCTTTAGAAAGTGCACTCAGTTAAGATGGGGCTCATGGGCTCCTTTGAGGGTTCAGTAGGGAAAGATTGGATTAGCCACTTAACCTCCTGAGGTATATGGAACAGAACTTCTCTTGTGCTGATGAGGACTGCCCAATCATTCAGCCCTACTCCATCCAGCCTCTGCTGACAGGATGGGAGTTGGCTGCTGGGGGAGAATTAAGTACCCACGGGCATAAAATTGACTCTGTTAAGAGCCACCCTTGCTATTCTCAGAGCAGTGCCTTTTTCCTAATAACTTGCCATCACTGGGACTCCAGAACTGTCCATTTTCTGGTAGGATGAACCTCCTCTTTCATCCTGTTTGCTTAGCTCTTCATCCCCACCCTTGAGTTTCGCACACAAGGGAACTTGGTTGAAACTTTTAAATTTTCATAAGTTTGTGAACTGTTTTCCTAAAATGTTTTCTTTGCATGTGGAAAATTGTGAGAAAAAAAAAGGGTGAGAGAAGAAAGAAAAGAAAAGAAAACAGGCCAGACCTTCTCTCTAGACAGAATCACCCCAGAACGTGCACACCACACCTAGGTGTTCTCATGTGAATAGAATGTAAAGTGTTGGCACCCTTTAAATACATCAATCACAACATCCTTTCTAAGTTTACTCTTGTCGACCTCAAGTACTTTGCTTTAATCCTCATGCTGAAATTCCATGGAGTTAGCACGGGAGATGTAGAAAAGCAGCAAAGTGACTGCAAACTAAGCGACGGACATGAAATCATTAGATGTGCTCTAAAGATAAATCAGAAACCTTGAACCAAGGGAGAGTCATAAATTAAGATAAAACCAGGCACATGACAGGGGCCAACAGTCACAAGAAAACACACTGGCATCTCTGGACTTAAATAAGGGGGTATGAAACAAAGTACATGTCACACAAAACACAAAACTTAGCAAAGATAGAAAAAACTTTGTGCAACATGCTGTATGCACACCAATTAAGGTCTCATGCCTGACTACATATGATCAAGGAAGACTGACATATACAGCAGAGGGTAGCTGCACAGTCTAACTTTCATGTATTATTTATTATTCTTGCAGTTTCTAGAGCACCATGTTAATAAACTGTTAAGATTTGCTTCAAGTTCTGTTCTAACATCCTTGAAAATAATTTTTCTGTAACCAAAGGAGAATGAAATTATTCTAAATTAGTATATATATGTATATATATATATATATATACATATATATACATATATATATATATATATATATATATATATATATATATGTCAATATATCTGGCATATTTTTCTCATGAACAGGTCCAATAATAGTAGAAGTATATTTATATAAATCACCAGGGCATTTGAGAATACATACAAATAATAGAGAAAATGGCCCCAAATCTATCTTAAACAAGTGATTATAATACAAATCATGTAAATGTTAATTTTATATTTTAAAGATATTTAAAGTAAACGTAGTTTATTTTAGTTGATCATGATGTAAACTTAGAATTAAAGGTTGTGAAAACAAATGTGAAGAAATGTGAGCGTGACCACAGTATTTCAGTGTGGATCCACTTCAAAGCTGCAGAGCTCTCAGAAATTAATATCACCTTCTTTCTGGACCAAAAGAACTCTCCTGTTTTATGTTGTCTATAAATATTATTTATTTAACAGGTTTATTACATTATTTCCCTTTAATACATACTGCCAACTATTAGGGGAATTGTCATAAAACACCATATGATCAAAAAATAAAACTCTCGGTTAAGATTGTAAGTATATTATGGTTATGTCACTGGGTCTTTAACTTATTTAGCAACCAAAGACTCAAGTTGCATGCACTGAATATTTACCTTTAAGAGATTTTTTAAAATTTTAATTTAATTCTTTTTTGTTTTTACACATTTTTACTTTATAGTCTACTAACTGTCCCCTCGTGGTAACCCCCTTCCACAATTCTTTTTCTACCCCTCTCTTTCTCCTCTGATTGGCTGAGGGTCCCCAGGGTATACTCTGGCACTTCGCCATAGCACTTCAAGTCTCTACAAGGGTAGGCACTTTCTCTCCTACCGAGGACAGCCAAGGAAGCCCAGCTAGTAAAGCATATCCTACATATAGGCAACAGCTTTGGGATAACATTTGTTGCAGTTGTTCAGGACCCAGATGAAGGTCAAGCTGCACATCTACTACATATGGGCAGGGAGGCCTAGGTCCAACCTGTGTATGTTCTTTGTTTGGTGGTTAGAAGAAAGAAAGATCTCTTATGCTTATGGAAAGGCAGGATTAACATAGTAAAAATGGCCATCCTATCAAAAGCAATCTTCAGATCCAATGCAATCCCCATCACAATTCCAATACATTTTTTTACAAACCTTGAAAGAGTGATTCTCAACTTCATATGAAAAGATAAAAAACCCAGGATACCCAAAACAATCCTAGATAATAAAGAACTTCAGGGGAAATCACCATCCTTCACTTTAAACTGTACTGTAGAGCAATAATAATATTGATACAGAAACAGACACATTGACCAATGGAATCTAATTGAACCACATACAAATAAACCTATACACTTATGGACAATTGGTTTTTGATAAAGACATTTTTTTTTAGATGCCAACAGCAAAATGGCTATGGTGGTAAGAACAATGTTTTAGCTCTGAAGTTAAATTGCAAGCCAGTGGGGGAACATGAGTATCATGTACTGGGATTCATATTTGTGATGTAAACCACCATTCTTATTCTAGATTAAAAAGTGCTTTATTTTGAGAACGTGGTTACTATTGGTAGAAAAAGTATTTCCTGCTTCTAGGAAAATGGCACAGGAGGCACAGTGCATAATGCATAAGACCCTGATTGAGTTCAGATCCTATCTGCCATGTAAAACTGGACATCATGAAACCCTAACTTTGGAAAAACAGAGACATTGCTATATCATCAGGCTAGAAGAAACAGTCTGCTCAAGTTTCTCTGATACTCTATTTCAATCAGTAAGTTAAAAAATGATAAAGACACCTGGGATGCACATCTGGCCTCCAAACACACTGGAGGAGGCCCATGTTCTTGCCCACACAAGCATATACCACAAGTCCAATGACAAACACCATGTGTTCACCTAACATTCCGAATGATATAGATTAAAATCTTGTGATAGAATGCTAACGTAGGACAATGTGTGAAGCATTAATTTAGCCTGGACTGCATAGTGAGTGAAGCCCAGCTAGACAAAGTGAGACCCAGTTGAAAAAAAAAAAAAAAAACTTTAGAAGAAATATTTTCTTTTTCTATCTAAGAAACACTAAATGTAATAATCTGCTTCTTCAAATTTCTGTATATTCAATATCAAAATGTTACTTAAATGTGCCCCATTGCATAGAAATTCCCAAGTATGAAAATGGAATTACATATCTTCTCTAGTATAGTAAGTGATTGGTAACAAGGTGCTCCGTCTCTGTCATTTTCTGTTGAAAATGCAGCATCTCATTTTCTTTGGTATTTGGCAACCCAGGCCTATGTGTGTGGACTTCTGTGGAAGGTAGATGGCAGCAGGAGGACTGATGGAGAGCCTGAGGAAGAGTCACCAGAGAAAACGACTCAGTGTTTCACAATGAATGAAAATTGTAGCCTATTGTGTATTTCTCCCCCATTAAATTGTATGTATTTCCCCCATCCTCTCTAAGGGTTACTTATTTTATTATTTTTCTGCTTACAAGTGAAGCAGTCATAAATTTTTTTTTACACAGATTACCAATTAGAATTGAGTGCCACAACGGCTCTGGTGCCCCGTGAGCAATTTGTTTCCCTTCTGCCTCTAGAGATAGCAAAAGCTGTGCTAGCATATTGCATTGCATGAAACTTCTCAATAGTATTGAGTTTTTGTGTCTTTTGTGGCCTGCCTAATCCTCACATTCAAATATTTTGGAGAAGGCATTTGGGATATGTTGCTGTGTTGGTGCTGTTAGAGTAGAAGGTTTAACAAATGATCGAAATTTAACACAAAAGTAATGGGAAATACATTTCTCAAGAGACAAAATTTATGCCACAGTGCCATTGGCATTTACAGAGTAATGGAGATGACAAATGTATGTATTTATTTTTTGCTAAAACATTGGTTTATGGATATTTAATAATACAACTAAAGACAAATAATTATGAATGAAGATAGTCTTGACAGGTTAAAATAATCCATGGGTTCTGGATACATGTTTTAAGTGACTTAGTACAGTACCTTGGCTATACACATTTAAAATTTATTTGTAGTTTTCCTTGGTGACAGAAATTCAGGTGACAATTCCTTCCTTATGTATGGTTTTACATACATCTGTTTTGAATACATTAGTAAAAGTGCCTTATTTTCTCTTATTTTCAGCAAAGCTTACATGGGGAAGGGAGTGATCTAATGTTTCCTTCATTGCTAACACTCTATTGAAGTTTACTTTCCCTGTTAGTTTATGATGATAATTTAAAACATTCATTACTTTAAACATGCATATTAAGTGGGCTTTCATGCTTTCACTTTGTATGCCTCCTGGTGGGTACTATAGCTCTTTATTTTGGTCAGGAGAGATCAAGAGGACTGTGGAAGAATAATTGAATTTGCATATTTAAGGCTGATTTCAGACAGGGCATATTACTCCAAAAGGTAATATTGTATAGATTTTCATCTTGATTAGCAATAATCTGTGTGTTATAATTTAGATAAAGATTCCACATTTTCTTTTGTTGAACTTGGGTTTGAGAAATATTTTCATGTCTTGTGAAATTGAAACAGAATTTTAAAGGAAATTCTATAAAACACAATTCTCAGGTTCACTTTGACAGATAAAAATTAAAATATCCAAGCCCCCTTTAAGCTTTACCAATTCTTTCTGTGCAGATAATTGACTCAAGGATCTATGAAAGTTGGAGGAAATATAAAATATACTGTACAGTATTAGGTAACACAATTGCACATAGTGAGACAGCCTTTAATGATGATATTTTCTACACTAAGACCTTTTAAGACTAGCTGTATCTTTTAAAAATAGTTCAAGAATATGGGCTAAAAATGCACCAGGCGCAAAATCAATGTAATTTTGCAAAGCACCCTATATGCAATAACTGAGAGGGCTTACATTTTATATGCAATAATTGAGAGGGTTTATATTTTAATTGCAGAAAGAAAAAAAAAACCCCAGAGCATAAACACCTAGTAATGTATTCATTTCCTACATTTCCCACTTGATTTATGAGCTTGTTCCCCCTGGCAGTTTAGCCTTGAGCCCAAACAAATTAACTTAAGGTCCTTGAAGATGTTATTCTGTTTTACACTTCTTTGCCTCTGTGCAGCCCTCTCTGATGATAAAGTCCTTAATCTCCCTTGTCAACCTTGTGATCGCCAGCTCACTCTGTAAGATATGGTTCAGTCTCTTACTGTCCTCATTCAACACCTGTGGTCTCTGCTTTTCTGTGCCATACCATTTGGCTTTATCCACATGCAGGGCTGGGAAATAATAACATCACTTCTCCTTGTGGCCATGTTTTCTTCTAGCCTTTAAGGAGTTGTCGGTGGGAAGATCAGACTCTGTTTTGTGGTTTATGTTCCTACCCCTAAACCTGAGGCATATAGTTGCTTACATTCATAAAGTTCATATAAAAACACAATGTGCCAAAGTATTTTATTTCATGTTACACACAACCTACACATTCGTGAAAGTGAGTGCTGTGAAGATTCACAGAAGAGAGAAATTGGAGATGATTGCATTCATCATACGTTTGAGAGAAACAGTGTTCAAGTTACTTCCTTTCAGTGAGTTATGTAGAGGAGCTTATGCAAAGTAAAGCGGGGATTGATATGGCAATGGCAGATGTGTGCATACACCACTGTGCTCTGTTCTTTCACGCAGCAGTGAAGCATTTAGGTGACATGGAGGGTAAAGTGGGACCAATGCTGTGGTTATGGGGTCAAATCTAGGTTTGTTTCATTGTTGACTCTTCATGTAAGGTCCTTGTCTTCAGGATGTTGACTTTCAAACATGAGGAGATTTCAGATTGTGGTCAAGGTTTAAAGCCTCATATGTGATCTAGAGTGATGAAGGAGAAGCATTTTGTTTGTTTGTATTTAATTTGTGGTATTTGGTATGAGGGTACATGTCACACTTGGTTCTCATCAGAGCCCTTCACAGCCTGGTGTGATGGTGGATACAGTTAATCTCAGCACTCGAGTCGCAGAAGCAAAAAAGGTCTTTTTGATTTGAGACACCCTTCAACCCTGTTCTATATCATGAGCTCCAGGCCAGCTAGGATTACAGTGGAAAACCCTGAGTCAAACAAAGCAAAACAAAACCAACAAAAAAAGAGCCCTTTAGTTGGCCAGATATAAATGACAATTGTCAAGAATAGGGATACAATTGATATAGCTGCTTAGTATTGTTCATTTATCCTTGTATTATACCAGAAAGAGGGAGATAAGAAAAGCTAAGGAAATGTGGTGAACAGGGAACCAGCTCTTCCTGATGCATACTTTACAATCAGCAGAATGTATTTGACACATGCTTGAGAACAATCTATGGATGGTATAGTTCTGAGACAGTGCACAACAAGGAGATGTGCAACACTACTTGTGCTGAGACATAAAGTTGTCCTTTGAGTCATCATCATAGCTCTGTTTAGGACAAATTCCAAACCTTTCCCACATACTAAGTTTCCTGTCTTTTCCAAAAGAGCAAACATATAGGTATACACATGAATATGTTTTTAATGGAACATTTTATTTTTTCAAATGTCTATGTGATTGGGTGGTATGTAAAGAGTGATCCATGAAATAATTTTAAAATATTTGCAAACAGAACATTCCTGTGCACTCTGCTTTTTCAATTATTCTAACATATGTTCTTTGTCATTTCTCAACAAAAGGGAAAGACTGGCTTCTCAAGGCAATAAATCCCTTTCTGGCAATCTCTTCAGTATGTTTAGTGCTTTTATTGAGTGGAACTCTAGAAATAACTGGGAAGCTGCAACCTCATTAATTTAACATAGAAATATCCTCACTTCAATAAGCATAAAGCATCACCAGATGCACAGAAAATATTTCTAAATTTTAAATCAACATCTCACCGGAACGTTAATGATGATTTCTCTGTTTTCCCAGGAAACTTGATCTAATTTCCTTTTCCAAGTATAATTAATGTGTGACTAAGGAGTAAAAATAATCATCACTGTATATTCTTCAGAAGTGTCAGTCATTGTAACATAAGGGTGTTATCAAGATGACATCATGGGTACTTATTGATGTTTTCAACTACAACAAATTCGCACAGACCAGTATAAGACAGTATAACTGTACCCTCTGCCTATGGTCATGTTCTTATAAATCTTGCTTAGTTTCCTTTTCATATATATATATATATATATATATATATATATATATATATATTAGAAATACATTTAAAATTTTTAGATAATATAAAGATAATAAAATCAGTGAAAAACAACTATAATGTTGGGTATTTGTCCATACTTGTTCATTTAAGAGGCATGAAGGGAAATGTACTCCAAACCTCCCACTGGTTAATTGAGGCTTTTAGTATATTGTGTGGTTATGATTCAACATATACACACACTTTTTAAAAACTCTGAAATATAAACTTAAAAATTAAAAATAAATAAATAAAATAGAAAGATACTACAATAACGACCACTATATTACCACCCACCCATCCCCAAATACTAGACAAAGGCAGAAACTTGACATGAATCTGTGTCTGTCAATCATTGGCTAACTTTCCATCAATGTGTACCTTTTCTCCTCCTCCTGGCATTATTGCATGATTTTTCCCCACTTTTATTGTCCTTCTGATGCTCCTCATGATAACTTTGATCATAACAGCCAGAAAGGGTGTTGATACAGAAATACAGGAGATTTCTTGCACTTTAATCCCTAGGATTGAATCATCAGTGCCCTTTAGTTTGCTTACATTCTTGTTGGTGAATAAGCTTCATTCTTTATTCTCAGTCATGTTATTTACCGTCAGGCCCAAAACTTCCAACAGAGCACCAATGGGTGGGTATTTTGCAGCAAGACAGCAAGACAGAAAGTGGTAATTGCAAAACACAAATATACTACACTGGGCAACATAGCTATATTATATATGAACTTAAGTGAACCAAATTATTAATCCTCCTAGCCACAGGTTCCTCTTGGCTGTGTACAGGCAATGGTCTCTACCAAGAAGTCCAGAGTCTATTGAAGGCAAATTACTATATAGTATTTTAATAATTTATTTCATTCCTCCTCTTGTCCAAAAAAAAAAAAAAATGTATAATGTATAATGTCCTCCTCAGTGCCACGAGATCTGGGTCTATTCAAAAAGGCTCTTCAATGCCTAGAAAAGTCGGGGATGTGTTTGTTCATCCACCATGATATTTTAAAGATATAATTTATCAAGTTCATAAAAAAAAGTACCCAGAAATCCCTAAAGCTATTGTCTATCTGAGGAAGTTCTTCCCTTAACTTGGCTATCATGTCTGGCCTCAGTGGAAGAAAAAGCACCTAGCCCTGCAGAGACTTGATGTGCCAGAGTGGGAGGATTCCCAAGGAGGGTTCTACTCTCTCAGAGAAGGACACAAAGGATGGTAGGAGGGACTGTGAGAGGGGAGGCCTTTGAGAGGACCACCATCATGATGTAAAGTGAATAACTAAAATCAATCAATAAATCAATAAAAGTAAAAATAAATTTTTTAAAGGATTGGACATGTAAGATGATAAAAAATACTCTGATGGATGGCAAAATGTCAAATAGGATCATATTATGACAGGGTTCAAAGCATTTCACACCATGTGAAAAATGTAGCTGCTAAGGATGTTTGATGATGAATGAGGAAGCCATGCTCCGTGTACAGTTGTTATTAAATAAAAAATGTGACTCATTATTGTATTTAGACTCAAGTTCCTTGCTTCTATTTTCCATTGTAAAGTTTGGGAATTCTTATAACTGAGCTTACTCACTTTCTTTTTCTCTGTCTGAAAGCTTTCTGTGAAGCATAAGAGTATTGACTTATTCCACCAGGGAAATGTGTTAAGTGGAACTAACAGGATTTTCTTATTTCCTGACAATATTTGGATAGTGAGAAAACCATATAAGCTCATGTAAATATTTATTTTTAGATATTTGAGTACATTCCCTATAAAGAGTTGTGTTACATGTTATATATAAATGTAATATTATATGTTATATTTAAACTTGTATTAATTACAAGTTTTTACCATTTAAATGTTGTGTTAATATTATCTGTAAACTTTTATATATTTATTTGCACATTTGGTCTCTCTTTTTATGTTCTTTCTGTAATTTAAGTACAGATAATTTCCTACTGTTTGATGGAGAAATTTGGGCTAGGAGTTTAAAAATAACCCCTCAATGTCAAGAAACAACATGTACAATCCTGTCCCTGTCTCTTAGCTTTGATTTCTTGTCTCAGCTACTTTAAAAGAGTTTGAATATTATGATACTAATTTGTCTCAAGTACACATTTCTGTATTGTTTCATCATTCTATAGTCAACTTCACTTAGATAAAGATATCATGGTCCGTAACTCCATGCATCAGGTTAATTCACACAGCTCTCACGTGTTAAAATAGGTGAGGGGATACACAAACATAGGACTATTTACCCATAGTCAGGAACAGTCTAATAAATGAACAGGTAAGAGTATACATATTAGATGTATATTTGAAAAATTATTTAAGTATTATCCAATCAGAGTATGACATATTTAGATTGGACATTTCATCTGGTACTTCATTAAATGTTTTACAGAAAGTGCAATAGTTCAATACTCCAGGAACACATGGTTTGTTAATTAGAGGGAGGTCATAGTTATTTTGGAAGAGACAGTGAATAGAAATCATAATGGTAAATTGAGGCATGCAATTGATCTGACTAGGTGATGCGAGGAGTGCTAACAATAACTGTGAGCACTGGAACATGTTAACAGTATGACAGGTAGCTTCTGCTACCTTCCATGTATGAACTCCATAGAAACATTACCAGCAAATTATACTGGAGTCTTTAATTTGTCCACATATTGAATATGGAGAAGGGAAGCCCAGGGCCACACAGAAAGTAAAAATGAGATTTTTATGCCAGCTTGCAGGATCAGGAGTTTCTGTGTTATCAAAATATTATGAACTCAGAATACATCAGTTCTTCCCTGACTCCCACCCAGTCACATTGCTCCCTTCTGCTGGTCACTCTTCATTCCAAGGATCCCACCTTCTGCTCTTTTGCCAGGTTTTCTTTACATCTCTCAGTTGAGACCCTCTTATTAATGGAAAAAGTCATTGAAAGATAGTCACATGTTTCCTAGTGAGTAGTCATCAGTTAAATAAGTCAATATAAAATAAATACTGTGCTTTAATTAATTACTAAAATATTTTGTTAATGTTATAATTAACATTGTTAACAATGATATTATTAATAATCTGGTATATTAAATGGAACTTAATGTATATACCTTTACAAGACAGTAGCCATTTAACACTTGTTTTACTTGCTCAAGATCCTTCAATATCTTGTTCATTTTTAATAAATACATGAGAAGAAATTGTACTTAACATAGGAGACTTTTGTTTAAAATTTATAGTTTTAATGATAACACTAACATAATTATAATTTCTGCTTCTACTATTCAAGTGTTGTGTTAAGAACTGTGTGCCATCATGGAGAGTCTACCAGGTTGCACAAATAACTGTAAATACCTTATTAATATACAAATACTCTAACATAAGTACATACTCACTGATGAACCTCAACCTCATCAAGCTATGTGACCTGGTGATTTTTATCTGACCTCCATGATTTACTGTGAAGCACACAGGGCTGGTACACCACCCTCAGGCTACTCTGTTAGCCTCTTGCTTCCACCTGGTAGAGTGGTTGCGGCTCCATACATGCCCTCTGAAGTCCATGTGTGTTTCTTTACAACTGAGGTGATGCCTTCTAAATGCTAAGAACATTTATCCAACTTGACTAAATTAATATATAGATTAATGGTTTCTAGAACACAGTAAGTGATATAGTAATAATAGCCTTCTATTTTTATCAACAGAAACTTGAACAAATGAACAAAAAAGAAAATAATAATCTTCTAAAAAGAATTTCTCAGTAAAAGATTCACAACCCTTAGTGAGAATTCAATACTTCAGTGGACAATGCCAACAGCTAATACCAGTGCATTAGATATAAAGCACAGAGGTAAAACCACACACAAACACACACACACACACACAAACATTCACACACAAGACACACAAACACACACACACACACACACACACACACACACACACACAGAGAGAGAGAAAAGGAAAGATAAGAGTACAAAGGCAGTCTTTTGACCTCATATTACATATCTTAGCCACCTGTTAAATAGGAGGAAGTGTCACAGACCTGAGAATGCATTGCTTATGGCTCATATTTCATTAAGTATCTGTCTTAGGTGTGACAATTACACACCTATCATTTTGTATAGAACATGAGCAAAATTTCTAACATTTATGAAGAGACATTTCCAATTGTTTTCTCATTATAATTTAAGTTCCAAATTAATTTTGACCAGTGTGACTTAAAGACAGGTACAAAAACAAGCAGCATAAAAGCTCAGTACCTGAGGGTAAGCACTTTACATCAGCTTGACAGGATTTGGTAAATTGCCATCAATTTTACTGTCTAGCAATTTGATGAGTTTTAATAACATACTTTAGTTTCAATACACATTACTAAAACTGATTAAAGTGTATAATTATTTACTCTTGTCCATATTAAAAGTCGTATGTGATAAGTCACTTAATAATAAAAACACATTATAAAACATGATGTCTGTGATTTGATCTTTTCACTTCTTCCCTTTGGATGTCCAGGTCTTGCTCCATGCCAAGCCATGAAGAAAAAAGCAGAGCCATGTTCCGTGGTTCAGGTCTTCCCTTGCACACAGGGAGTTGGGGTTAGGAGATGTGGGAGGGAGGGTTGAAATAGAGTCCAGAGCAGGTGGGGTCAGCAGGATCAGGGTTCTGCAGTGAATGCAAGGGGGGGGGGGTCAGTGGTACAGAGCCTTTGAAAGCAGCGCTCATAGATGACAGTCAATGAAACAGCTTACTGGCATACATTTTACTCAGGGTCAACCAGGATTCTCTATCTAAACTTTGGAGAGTAGGGAGAAGTTTTTCTTAGGGTGGTTTCAGTGACTGATACTAAGGTACTAGGGGCACCTCATTTGCATGGAGAGGCATTCCAAGGATTCCAGAAATTCCCTCAGGGATTGGGTGACATTCCTTGGGTAGAGTGTTGGTAGGGCTCTCCAGATCAGGCAGAGAAGAGGAAGCCCTGCTAAGAAAAGGGAGTCCTCCGTTTTGAGTCTAGCTCAGGAAAGCGGTCTAGACACAGTAAACTACAACTTTACTAATGCGGTGCAACACATAGTAATATTTTATTGTGTATTTGTATTTTATGAAAAATATTTAAAATATAATGATGATAGTTCTCTATAATTGGTATGATTATGGGTTACTTTTACTTTATACTTTTACATTTAATATTTACCAGAATGTAGCAAGATTTTTGCAATTAAATTTTAAAAAAATAATTTCAAGTTTGTTTGTAAAAGTGATTTTTTTTCTGCTTTCATTATTTGTATGACCTGAAGTTAGACTATTGATATTGGTTTTCTGTCTAAGAGATGTTGTAGATCCAGTTATTGATTGAAAAAAGAAATCCTTGGGGACTCTGGCCATTGTATTTCCTTGTTCCTACCTTGTAGTTAGATTACTTTTATCTAACTTAAATTTAATAAACTCAAACAAAATCTGATTTAATTCTCCAATATGATTAGTTTTAAATTTTAGCACATCACACTAAAATAAAGAAATTTGAACAAGAAGTGTAGCCCCTAGTGTAGTCTTGTTTGTAAAACATGGGCAGAGAGTTCATCAAGATAGACATAGAATCATGAATCCCATGAGGTGCTCATTGCCTTACATTTATATCATAACGACAAGCCAGACAGAAATGGTTTGCGTTACTTAATATTTTAATTGATTTTTTTTTAATCTTTCATTGTTCATGTATGGAGGATATCTAATGAAGAGATAGACAATGATAGTGTTTGATATGAAATGCAGCCTGCATTAGGTTGAACAAATGTCAGCTATATTTGAGGTTACAATACCATGACACAATCTGATGAGTTGGTGAAGCAAGCGTGGGAGCAGAAACGATAAGGGCTGTTGTAAAAACAATTGACAGTGAAAAAGTAAGGGGCACTTTACAATGAAGACAGATTTTACAGCATCACACATTTCTCCAGAATAACACACCATTCTGTTTCCGTTTCACATTGCCAATAAAGGCAAGCTAAGGAAAACAGGATGTGTCAAACACAGTTATGCTGGTGAAGATGCGGCTGTGAGCATCGGAAATCTTGTATGCATCTTAGATGGTACACTGCCTCTTGGTTTTTTGCTGGAGGTTGTGTTTCATCACTTCTTATGGGAGTTTAACACACTGTGAGTCACTTAGAAATAATTTATGGGTACAAAATATGAGGTCATTAAGAAAATTTAGGTGGTGGATTTCTAAAATTAATACTTTATACTTAATTAGATGCTGTTAGTGTATGTACTTATTATTTATGGTTATAATGTCAAATGCCATTCCTCCATCAGGAACACAAACCTGTGTTTTCTTTGACTGTCCGTTTATCCCTGTGGGGATCAGTAATTCTGTGCATTATTTTTCTAATTGGCATAAGAGAAACACAATAACCATATTTTTTCAGTATCATGCATTATTGATTAATCTCATTAATATGTCATCATTATTGCCAAGACTACCCATATATAATTTAAATTAGTGTGGATCTAAACCATTGATCTGGTCTGAGGGAATCTGCAGTATAATTATGAGCAATTTGAAATTGTAAAATATACTAGAAATAAACGAAGGCCTAAATTAATAAATAAGTTAGTAAAAATTTCAATATGGTTTCTTGATATAAGGGCAGTTTTTAATAAACCTACTATTCAAAAAATGGATAGTATCAGTAGTTTCATATTCAAAACATGGGGTAGACAGAACCACAGAAGTAACTAATATTTGTAAACGGTTAGACAGTTATCACATGTAGCAGACATGACAAGACAGCCACCACATATGAAATGAAAACATTGTGTAAGAGCAAGAGTGTGTCTCTAATGGTAAAGGAAGAAGCAGACCTTTGCTAAGATCACCTGCCTTGGCAGCAAGGCAGATTGCCAGGAGTCCACTGTGATGTCAGGATTTTATGCAGCATTCTTCCATGACTCTCTAAGTGTCTCATGCTTCTAATTTAGTGACTTCATTTGACATGGAACACCAAATCAACTTAAGTATGACAAAGGAGATTTGTGATAGCAAAAGTAAATATTTTAGGTACATTTCTTCCATATATTTTCTATAATTCCTTTAACTGTTGATGTTGTTAATCTAAGTGTATTCATATTTGAGACACTGCTCTTAAGAAAAAATCAAGCATTGAAGCTAAAAAGATAATCAGCATACCACTCTTTTGGAGGAGCCAAGTTCAGTTAGCAGTGTTCATGTCAGCAGGCTCGCAGTGATCCACAGCTTCAACTTTAGGTCATCTGACCCATTCTTGAGTCTGCAAGCATCTATACCCACAAATACAGGCTCCCATATAGACATAGATGCACATGACTGAAAAATTGAAAAATTGAAAAATTATATTGAATCATTTAAAAAGTACTGAAATATTTCATAAAAGGAGCCTCAAATATAATGTAAAATGAATCAAAGCCCCATCTATGTAAATCATGTACAATATCAAATATTTGTTTCTTTACACAGATTGGTTATTTTCAGCCATTTGTTCTTGCTCATCTCCCCAATATATCAATATATCTCAGTCTCATTTTTTTTAACTCAGAGAATTTTTATTTTAGAAGTTTTTTTTACTTTATTTAGATTTTATTTCTTCTCTAATTTTTTAAAAATGTTTTTAAAGCACACTCTATCCATATTCTTACCTCTTTATTCAAAATAAAGACATCCTCAATTTCATGGCTCCTTTTATGGCAAACATTTGTTTTACAAATTGATCCGTTTTTTTTTTCTTTTCTTTTTTTTATTAGATATTTTCTTTACTCACTTTTCAAATTTTATCTCCTTTCCTGGTTTCCCCTCCGAAAAGCCCCTGTCCCCTTCCCCCTCCCCCTGCTTAGCAACCCACCCAGTCCTGCTGCCTGGCCCTGTCCTTCCCCTATACTGGGGCATAGAACCTTCACAGGATCAAGGGTCTCTCCTCTCACTGATGACCAGCTAAGCCATCCTCTGCTACATGTGCAGCTGGAGCCATGAGTCCCACCATGAGTTTTATTTGGTTGGTGGTTTAGTCCCAGGGAGCTCTGGGGTACTAGATAGTTCATATTGTTGTTCCTCTTATGTAGCTGCAAATCCCTTCAGCACTTTGGGTACTTTCTCTAGCTCCTTATTTGGGGATCCTGTGCTGTGAGCATCCACTTCTGTATTTGTCAGGCACTGGCAGAGCTTCTCAGGACACAGCTATATCTGAATCAAGCTCTTGTTGGCATCCACATTAGTGTCTGGGTTTGGTGGTTGTATATAGGATGGGTCCCCACGTGGGTCAGCCTCTGGATGGTCATTCCTCCAGTCTCTGCTGCATACTTTGTCTCTTTAATTCCTTCCATGGGTATTTTGTTCCCTCTTCTAAGAAGGATCAAAGTTGCACACTTTGGTCTTCCTTCTTGAGTTTCATGTGTTTTGTGAATTGTATCTTGGGTATTCTGAGCTTCTGGGCTAATATCTACTTTTCAGTGAGTGCATATCATGTGTGCTCTTTTGTGATTGGTTTACCTTACTCAAGATGATATCCTCCAGATCCATCCTTTGCCTAAGAATTTCATAAACTCATTGTTTTTAATAACTGCGTAGTACTCTATTGTGTAAATGAACCACATTTTCTATATCCATTCCTCTGTTGAGGGACATCTGGGTTCTTTTCAGTGTGAGGTGGAATCTCAGAGCCATGGTTCTATTCAAATTAACTGAATAGATGTAAAAGGAGGCCTAGTGATATGTTGATAGTATTATGAATAGTTAATATTTTTGAAAAACTTGATATTATTTTGTCTGCCTTTGTTCTAAAAATGTTCATGGTTCTTAGCTGTTGCATTATAAAGACATGTAAGCTTTCCAGCTAATGCTTCCCTGCCTCACAGCTGCACTGTAGCATATTTCTTCACCTCTTTATTGCAAAGTCCATACAAAATGTATCTCAGCTTCAACCAATACTCATAGGCACATCCTCATTTGGTTCTCTGTGCTGCACCTAACCAGCCTGATGATATTGTACTTTTATGTCTCATGTCCCACATAGATCTTAATAATTTCTGTGCAGTTTCTTTTGGCCCTGCCTGATGTACTGCGGACAAAAGCAGTGCTGTGACTTGGGTCTTACATGATGCTTCTGATTCCTGTAAATGGAAACCTGTGGGCTTCACAGGTCAGAAATGTGAAGTGTATCTAGCCTGGGAAGGGTGTTGAGATGAGCATTTCATGTTAACTACTCATATGGAATGTAACGATGCCTCTTGGATGTGCATGGAGATTGAGATCCTCTATGACCACTATGCTGGAGTTTTCAAATAGCATCATCTTGTTCAGGTTTTGTCACAGGTGCTGTGAGTTCTTGTGTGCAGAAGCCGTGTCATATACAGAGGCCAGCATTTTATAAAATCCTTATCATCCCGAGAGGAAGGTATTTTGGGGCAGGCAGGAGTTGGAGGATAGTGAGGTGACATAGACCAAGATAGCAGGGTATATATGTATAAAGTTTATGATGAAAAATAAAATAAAATAAAATAATGGCTGTCTGCTGCTGTGTAGGTTGTATGTTTCTCACAGACATCAGTTCACATCTTCCCCATATCAATTCCGTTAGGAAAGCAAGTGTTGAAATGTCCAGAGACTTCAATGAGTTCTCCAAGACTTCAAGACTGGAATTAGAGCTAATTTCTTTTTTCTCATTAATGCTCTGGCTATACTTGATTTGTCATATGTGTCTTCAATAATGCCAAGAGAGTTCAAATTGTTTTTAAGATCAGAATACTTATAAATCAATTCCTTACGGATGGATGATTAATGGAGTAGTAGGGATGAGTTTCCACCATGAATTTAATGCTTTTCAGGAGGAGCAATGCCTGCCTCCTGGGAGAGTGTCCTATTTTTTTCCACAATTAACTTTATGTGAATCATTTTCTAGCAGCAGCAGGTTGTACTTCTTTTTTTTTTTTTTTTTTTTTTCTGGAAACTGATAGCAGGAAAAAATTACGGTAGGTATATTCAGCCTTCCTGACTGCCAGGTCATGAGACAGGCCAAGTGCTAGAGGACAGTGTGTAGACCACATGACTGAAAGTCGCCCCTATTGATTCAGTTGGAGGACTGTTCCATATCCAGAAAGGTCAGGCTCTGCAGGCAATCACAGCCCTCCACACCTGCTTACCAAGCAGACAGGTCTTCAGGAACAAGATAAGCTGGGTATAGTGGCACCTGCCTTCAATCCCATTGCTCAGAGGGCAGAAGCAAAGGCAGAGGCATGGCAGACCTCTGTGACTTAAAGGTCTATCTGGTCTACATCACAAGTTCCAGAACAGCCAGGGCTACATAGAGATACCCTGTCTCAAAACAAACAAAACCTGAGGGAATGGCCTGGTCCAGTGGACCACAGTTACCAATCCAAGGTTTGCTTGATATGACAGCAAATCCTACTCAGCTCCATGGGAATGAGTTGTGGCATTCTGGGTCACCTTGGTAACTGATCTGGGGCTGGACAACTCTGTTGCAGCCTTCACAGAATATGTGCCACATGGCAAACTATCCAGTAAGAGCCAGCCAAGTGTCAAATGGTTCTCTTCCCAGAGATGTGTAGGGAGAGGTATTGATTCCCTAATTGGTTCTTGATTGTGTCAAAGATAAATATTGTTGGGTGAAGGGAAAAAATGAGAGTTTTGGGTCCCAGGCAGAAGAAAAGGGACAAAAGAAAGCGCAATTAGGACCAGGCTTTGGAGTGAGTAGGAAGCTGCAGACATATAAGTCTTGGGGCTCTTAGTTTATAGCTTCTGCTGTCGACAGAGAGCTAGGCAAAATGGAGGGACCTAGTTGATAAGATTAGGGCAGGAAATTCTTCACCTAGCCATTGAGTTACCTGTCTAGTTTTAAGATGATAAAACTTTCTGGTGTTTTCTATCCACTGGGGCAGTAGTTGACAACAGGTTGGCAAAGCTAGTCTTGAAGGGCTGGGGGAGCAACCACAGCTTCAGCAGAAAATGGCCAGCTGGCCATTGGCAAAGCTGAGTGGGACTGGTGGCGGCCTCGAGAGGCACCAGTCAAATAGTGAGCTTTTAAAATTACACGCTACAGAGATGCAACAAAGCAGGTCTCCACAGGCCAGCCACCCCAGAGCTGGTGAGATCTGGCCTGTTTGGGAGTGGGGCAACTGCCCATCCACTTATTCTGGGATTGGGTCAACTGCCCATCCACTCTCCTGGGAGAGTGTCCTATTTTTCAAAGCTGTCCGTAAGATGGTGGAACAAAGGTGATGGCTATGAAACATCTTTACCTTCAGTTGAGGTTACCTGAAATGTGGGGCAGCTTGAGAGAACCATAGAAGTTATCTAAAGGAACAGACAACATCACAACAGGTGGGAAGAGTCTCCCGATGCGGTGCCCTAAGCCATAGGAGACAACAGAAGAAAATCAGTTTCTTGCTATAGTTTTTTCTACACCAACTGATGTTGCTCTCTGCTCTTACCCTAATGGCTTAGTGTAAAGTATTATTTAATCCATACAGTGTTTTAATATAATGATGTGTGACTTTAATGGTTTTTTTTTTTTTTTTTTTTTTTTTTTT
>NC_034599.1:6733510-6740422 GCF_900095145.1 Mus pahari | reverse complement strand
CAGGCTGGCCTCGAACTCAGAAATCCGCCTGCCTCTGCCTCCCGAGTGCTGGGATTAAAGGCCTGCGCCACCAGGCCCGGCGACTTTAATGTTTTATTCATGCAGGTTTCATGGCCACTTTTTCGGACTCCCCCTCTTGTCGAGAGCATGTTCAAGTTTACCCAAATTTTTTAATGGGGAGTGTTCTTCAGGACTAAAAAGTTTCCACAAGAGATTCTAATGGTTTCACACTAGTCGCCAACTTGATTTTTTTCTGCTTCTCAGCTGTCTTTAGTTTCACAGTCCAAAGACCATCTGTCTAGACAGGTGTTATCTCACTGGTATCTAAAAGTAGAAACTGAACATCATTATTTTTGAAATCTATTTAGAAATTGCAACCCAAGTGATAAAGTAACACAGGTCAGAGCTCTGCTCTGTCACATATTCCTTACTTACAACAGATGGGCTGCAAAATGGCTTATTTTGCATGAACCAGCTGCAGATTTAGGAAGCAAATGGGGGCTCGGGTGTCACATTGAGCAGAAAAATCAATGAGTTTAACAGGTACATTGAAGAGTTTGTCGTGAATAACAGCTTCAGCTAGTGGGTTTATTCTTTATAAAATAATGTCCAGAAGTATATGAATCAGCTATAAGCAACTCATTCTAAAATGAAATTCTATTGAAATACATTTTAAGGCCTAAAAATTCATGGGCCTTGACTATGCTTTACCATGTCACTTGAAAGTACATTTATCTTAATGTTCAAAATATATAGCTACAGCTGCTGTATGCTTATCTTCTACTCCGATGAAGTACTTGCTCTCAATAACATGACTGCAAGATATTGTGTTATGAAAGGGTATTTAATTTTCTCACAGAATTACTATCTAGCCACATGGTATTTTCTACCACACACAGACATATAAATGTTGTATATATTCTTTATAAAGATACTGACTGCCTTAGAATTCATTTTATGCCAGTAGTTATGTAGAATCTCACATCATATTAATGCCTACATAGCAACCTTTGTAGCTATGGCCTCTCAGAAAATATAATTTATACCTTGTTATTTCATTATGAATTTTCTTGGTGAATGTGATATTAAGGACTTCTAAATCATAGGTCATGGAAAAGATAAAGAGGGGGCAGAGAATCAAAAGACAACTTGGCATTTGATAACTAAGTAACACGCATTAGCAGTTTTATTTCCCATTATTATTTCTGTTTTATAAGTAGGATGATGTATTCTGACACACATTATTTGAAGTCAAAATACATTAACCTGAAGGAAAATAAATATCTACTTTGCATGGGAGAAGCTAATTTTTTATAGTTGACTCTTTCGAAATTAAAAGAAAGTCATTTACTGTCTTGGGAAATTCTGTAACTCAAAATACAGTTTTGATGAAAAAGCATGCACTGATTTTTTGTTTTTAAAGAGAATGAAAGTAATAATGTCCTTGTTTTTTGCAAATATTTTTTGTAAAGTGTTGGATTGTCTGGAAAATGTTCTCACAATAGCATGGCTGGGGGCATGAACAGGACACACTTGGCTTGTTGACACACAGAGGGAGCTGGCTTCTCTGATGATCAAGCCCTCATCTCATATTTAAAAACAACTTGTGTAAAGACTATGTCACATGCTGTCAACCTGCTAAATGCACTGAACAAATGACCAGAATCACAAATGTTCTTCACACTATTGTATCTTATGGAACCTCAATAAATACATGCAATATTAAAGGCAATGCAAGCTGTGTGGCTTGTTTTCTATCAGACACATCTAGTAAGTCAACAACTCTTATATTACATTCAACAAAACTTGTGAGTTATTTCTTTGTGTTTAAAAATTGCATCTTCTAGAAAAGCAAAAAACCCAGAATAGTGGAAATAATTCTTAACAATAAAAGAACTTCTGTGGAAATCACCATCCCTGACCTCAAGCTATACTACAGAGTAATAGTGATAAAAACTGCATGGTATTAGTACAAAGACAGACACATCGATTAATGGAATAGAATTGAAGACCCAGAAATAAAACCACATACTAACAGACACTTAATCTTCAACAAAGAAGCCAAAAATATACAATGTAAAAAAGAAAGCATCTTCAATAAATGGTGCTTGTCTAACTGGAAATTGGTATGAAGAAAAATAAAAATAGATCCATAGTTGTCACCTTGTACAAAGCTCAAGTCCAAGTGGATCAAGGATGTCATCATAAAACCAGATACACTAAATCTAATAGAAGAGAAAGTGGGAAAGAGCCTTGAAATCATTGACACAGTGGGATATTTTCTAAACAAAACTCCAGTGGCCAGGCTCTAAGATCAAGAATTGATAAATGGGACCTCATGAAATGGAAAGCTTCTATAATGCAAAGGACATAGCCAATAGGACAAATCGGCTACCCAAGGATTGGGAAAAAGTCTTCACTAATCCTACATCTGATAGAGGGCTAATATATATATAAATATATATATATATATATATATATATATATATATTATCCAAAATATATAAAGGACTCAGGAGCTAACCACCAAGAAAGCAAACAAAAACCCAATCAAATATCGGATATAGACTTAAACAGAGATTCACAACAAAGGAATCTCAAGTGGCTGAGAAACACTTAAAGAAATGTTCAAAGACCTTAGTCAAGTAAATGCAACTCAAAATGACTATGGGATTCCACCTTACACCAATTAGAATGGCTAAGATAAAAAATTCAGGTGACAGCACCTGGCAGAAAGGATGTGGAGAAAGAGAAACACTCCTCCAGTAGGACTGCCAACTTGTATAGCCACTTGGGAAATCAATCTGGAGATTCCTCAGAAAATTAGAAATAGATCTACCTGAAGACTCACTATACCACTCTTGGGCATATACACAAAAGATGCCCCACCATGCCACAGGGCCACATGTTCCACTATGTTCATAGAAGCCTTATTTGTGATAGCCAGAAGTTGGAAACAACCCAGATATTCCACAACAGAAGAATGGATACAGAAAATGTGGCTCATTTACCCAATAGAATATTATTCAGTTATTAAGAACAAGGACATCCTGAGTTTTCAGGCAAATGGATAGAACTAAAAAATATCATCCAGAGTGAGGTAACTCAGACCCAAAAGGACATACATGGTATGTATTCACTAAAAAGTGGATATTAGCCAAAAAATAAAGTACAGATTACTGAGGATACAAACACAGAACTCAAGAAGGCTAACAAGCCAAAGGGCCCAAGTGAGGATGACTCAGTCACACTTGGGAGAAAGAAGAAAGCAATCACAAGAGGGGGGAAGGAAGGGATATGCTTGGGTGGGAACGGGGACAGGAAGGGGAAGAGGGGAATATGATCAAGTATTGGATCTGGGAACAGGTCTGAAGCCCTGAGGATCATCAGAAAGAATGAAAACAGGCACCCTCAGGAAGTAGGGGTTGGGGGAGCCTCTAGAATCTACCAGAGAACTGGGATGTGAGAGATTCTCAGGACTCAAAGGAAGGGACCTTAGATAAAAGAGTCCACCTCCAGTAGAAAGACAGGGCATCAAGTGGAGAGATGAAGTTGCCATCCCACAGTCAAAATCTTTGGCCCAGAATTGTTCCTGTCTGAAAGAACCACAGGGACAAAAATGGAGAAGTGACTGAGGAAAAGTAGATCCAGTGACCAACCGGCCCAAGTTGGAATCCTGCTTAGGCAGAGGTTCCAAGGTCTGACACTATTACTGATGCTATCATGTGCTCACAAACAGAGGCCTAACCTGAATACTGTCAGAAAAGCCCAACAAGCACCTCAAAGAGTCAGATGTAGATATTTACACCCAACCAATGGACAGAAGTTGGTGACCTGTATGGTTGAATTGGGGCAAAGCTGGAAGAAGCTGAGGAGGAGGACGACTAGCTGTCTTAACTAACCTGGACCCCTGAGATCTCTCAGACATTGAGCCAACAATCAGGTGATAGTCCAGGTGAGAGGAGGCTCCCAACATATAGACAGCAGATGACTGCTGGATATTGACTCAGTCAGAGAAGATGCATCTAGTCCTGGGGGACCCAGTGAGTGGGGAGGTCTAGTGGGGTAGGGGATTTGGGGATATCCTCTTGGAGACAGGGCAGGGGGAGGAGGTGTGAGATGTCTAACAGTCAGGGGTGGACAGGAGTGGAATAAAGTCTGGAATGTAAAAAAAGATGAAAAAAATAAATTGAAAAAACTAAAAATAAAAATTGCATCTTCATCCATCAATGACAGAAGCCAGAGTTTGTTGCAGATGTCTGCTTAAATGTCGGTGATAATTGGTAGACAAGGGCTCACCTGTAGGATAGAGGAGAATGACAAGGTTAATAGAAACTTTCCTAAAAGAATAAAAACTAAACACTATGTGATATGCTTTTTTGTCATTTTCTATACAAGATCTAAATAAATAAAAGAAGACACAAGGCACTGATGTGTTGCCTCAACTTGGATAGAGCAGAAACTTATTACATGATGTCTGAGGAGAATATTGCATCACTAAGCAAAACAATGCTTTGAGTGTTCTCATTTATCATCCATGCCCTTCTTATAACTCATAAAACTGTATGGATTTCTTATTATGTGTACTAAGAGTACTGGAAAGTAATTTTTCTAGCATATTGAAGAACACTAGGAGAGAAATATATCACATCCTTCTTCACTGGAATAACAGTGGGGCAGAAAACAGCAAACAATACACATGTATCTAATTAATCTGTGTCTATGTAAATATCAAATATAGATAAAATTACTATTATTCTTTGGTTTTTAAAACTAGTTTTAAAACAATTACTCTGTTTTGCTAGAAAGCATGTGAGGCCCTATGTTCTTAGGCTTGCCTTAGCAATGATATTATATTTGCTTTCTTAATATGACGATCATATTTTTGTTTTGTATTTGCAAAATGTTTTGAGGAATGGAATCTTTGAGTTTTCATGGGACACAATGACTAAGAAAAAAATAGTTATTACAGCTTTAATGTCTTACAGGAGAAAACTCTTGAAGGAGAATGTCTACATAAAAACCAATGATGTGAGCAACATGGTTGCTGGGAATTGAACTCAGGATCTCTGGAAGAGTAGTCAGTGCTCTTAACCAATGAGCCATCTTTCAAAAGGAGGACAGGGTCAGGAGCAGGAGAGAAGTACAGAGTGTTAGGAAACTGAATACAAACAAAAAGCTGTGGAGATGGGGAACTGGGGTGGCCACTAGAAAGTCCAAGACTCCAGAGGAATGAGAGGTTCCCAGGAAAAAAATGTGATGACATAAGCTAAAGTACCCTACAAAGGGGAGATAGAACCTGTAGCAACTACCTCCAGTAGATAGGCTCTGCCCCCAGTTGAAGGATGGGGCCACCCACTCATCTCAAAATTTTTAACCCAGAAATGCTCATGTCCAAACAAAAGACAGGGACAAAAACATAGAACAGAGACTGAAGGAAAAGCCATCCAGAGACCACTTCATCCCATCTGCAGATACCAATCCCCCACACTATTGCTGATGCCAAGAAGCATTTGCATACAGAAGCCTGGCATGGCTGATCCCTGAGAGACTCTGCCAGTGCCTAACCAATACAGATGCAGATACTCACAGCCAACTATTGGACTGAACCCAGGATCCTCAATGGGAGAGCTACGGGAAGGACTGAAGGAGCTAAAGGGAATTGCAACCACATATGAAGAACAATATCAACTAACTGAACCACCCACAGCTTCCAGGGACTAAACCATGAACCATGGAGAAAGCTAAAGCTCTGCTAGAGCAGTGAGGTGGGAGTGGGTGAGTGGGTGGGAGAGCACTGTCCTTGAGGCAGCAGGGAGGGGGGAATGTCATGGAGTAATGGAACACTGTGAAGGGGTAACTGGAAAGAGGGATATCATTTGAAATGCAAATGGATTAAATGATTAATAAAAAAGAAAGAAAGAAAGAAAGAGAAAGAAAGAAAGAGAAAGAAAGAAAGAAAGAAAGAAAGAAAGAAAGAAAGAAAGAAAGAAAGAAAGAAAGAAAGAAAGAAAGATGTAATGTCACAGGGAGGATGTGGTTGTATTTGTAGGGCAAGACATGATTTGCACACTTATATTCCCTTTTAATAAGTTTTGTGTTGTAACTGGAGGGAATTCTTCACATATTGAACATAACAAGAATAAATATATTTGTAATAAATTATATTTTTGTTGAATTCATGTTAAATAAAAGATACCATAAAGAAATTAATGGAGTAGACATCTTCATTAAGCTGATAGCTACCTCAAAACTTGAAAATGATTAAACATACATCTTGGTAACAATAGCATCATCTCCAAGATTATATAACCATAAAAGTTACTATAGTCCCACAGGAATAAAATATATTTATTACAATTGTAATCACACAACATGTCTGTTGCGGTAAATTTCCAACCCAAATATGCCCCGGCAATGAAAACACAACTCAGTTAATATGAATAAATGCTGTTCACCTAGACTGGGCAGATCTACTGCTACACTACCATCTTCTATATCTATGGGAACCCTTAGAACTTGTGGTTTCTCCAGGCCATGTGCTTCTGCTCCACTTTTCTTCCTCCTCCTCCTCCTCCTCTAAGTCCTCTACCTCTTCCATTTTCTCCTTCTCTCTCCCCAACTTCCACCCCACCTTCAGCTCCACCTTCCCTTTTATCTGCCCAATCATCAGCTCTCCTTTATATTACAAATTAAGGTGGGAAGCAGGTTCACAGGAAATCATCTGAGTGCTGACTCATTCCTTGTTTGTAGCCACTCACAGGAGAATGGAATAAGCATCAAAAATGATTAGCCCCAGGGCTATCCAAAACACATGTCTATTATGTTTACAAGGGTAAAGTAAATGCCTATACTTACTGATATATATATATATATATATATATATATATATATATATATATATATATATAT
>NC_034599.1:6719326-6733345 GCF_900095145.1 Mus pahari | reverse complement strand
CTTGCTCAGCTTGCTCTCTTATAGAACCCAAGACTACCAGCCCAGAGATGGTCCCACCCACAAGGGGCCCTTCCCCCTTGATCACTAATTGAGAAAATACTTTACAGCTGGATCTCATGGAGGCATTTCCTCAACTAATGCTCCTTTCTCTGTGATAACTCCAGCTGTGTCAAGTTGATACAAAACTAGCCTGTGTGTGTATATATATATATATATATATTCACATATATATGTGAATATATATGAATATATATGCATACTTTTTACTTATACATTAAACATATATGTCACCTAATATAAATAAACATATATACACACATGAGTGCACACACATGTGTTCACACACATATATGTGAACAAACAAATTATATATGGTTGTACATATATTTCTCTTTAATATGTGTTCCTTGTAAAAAATGCAATGGTTATGCATATGATTGCATCTATTCCTCTGTATTAATCCACTATGTTACACTCTCAGAGAAAATACCTTTTTTTAAAATAAGTAGTATAATTTTGAAGGTCTTCAATATTTTAGGACATGTATATTTAAAGATTTCTAAAGTTTGTGTGTATGCATGTTTCTCTCTGTGTGCGCCCCACATGCATCTGGGGAATTCCTGTGCAGGCCAGAAGAGTGTACCAGATCCCGAGGAGCTGTACATGCTGTGATGAGCCTTGTCTAGGTACGGGTAATTGAATGTAATTGAATGTGAGGCCTCTGGAAGGGTGTTAAACATTTTCAAACACTGAGTCTCCTCTCCAGCTCCAAGGAAAATATATTTGTTTCTCATTTATATATAAACAGAGAGTTTACATACTACATGCCTACATAGTGCTCACAGCATTTGCTACACAGATATTAAACTGTTTGCCAAAAAAGATAGGAGATATATGACAGACTTGCTTTCCACAGTCTGACAGCATCCTGATTCAATCTTGCAAGTGCCTCTGTTAACCTGAGTTGCCATTAGGCACATGCCTCCCATTCTACCACTTTTATACAGAATATATACCTGAAGAATACTAAGTGATTAAAAAAATTGCAGATCATGTGGGAAGCAGCAGTAGTAGACACATCGACATTTGAATTGTCAGTTTATTCCCAGGCTCTTCTGTATATTGCTTTTTCATGTATAATGGCTTCCAGTTAAACACGGCTGCAACTCTTATATGTTGAAAATAAAAGCAGGCATAAACAACTCCTTTTCTCTTTTTATTGTAGCCAAACTTGTGTGGGTACCTGCATAAATAGAATCCTGTCAAATAACAAAGAATGCTACATTCAAATTATAAGTCTATAAGTTATTTTAATAAGTTAACATATTTTTATGCTGATTATTAAACTTAATACAAATATTTGATGTACTGAGTTCAAGGACTTTAATGGTGAACAATGTAATAAGGCATTTGCCCTCTAGGAATTCAAAGTCCAATGATGATCCTTTCAAGTAAATAAACATACAGCACAATGTGTTTGCTGAGATACTAACAGGAAGGGGAAGTTAGAATTCCAGGGGAGGAATATTTTACCCAGGAGGCAGATCTGCTATGAAATCTACCTTACACACTAGGACAGTGGTTCACAACCTTCCTAATGCTGTGACTCTTTAATACAATTTCTCAAGTTGTGACTCCCAACCATAAAATTGTTTCATTACTACTTCAGAACTGTGACTTTGCTAATGTTGTAAACCATAATGTAAATGTCTGGTAGGCAATGGATCTGCAGGTTGAGAAGCACTGTACAAGTATGAATATGATCAGTTAGGAGACAGGCAGATATACTCAAGTAATGAGACTAACGAGACAAAAGAAATAGCATTGTGAAGGTGAGAAAGTCTGTAATCATTCTAATAACTAAAAACAAAGATCTGTTGTTAGAATCTTAACTCAGAGGTCATGAATAGATTACCAGGAATCCAGTCATGATGAATTTCAGAGTTAGAGTAGCGCACTCTATTGGTTCACAGGTCTGTGACATTATATCAATGATCTTTGTGAATATACTGAGTGATGTTGGCATTGGGTTCCAAACGTTTGTGAGCGCTCCACCCTGCTGTAGTACATTTGCTGTTATTGGGTCACAATAATTTAACCCCATCAGTAATTTAATATTTCAAGTCCATTTTTAATTGCACAAATTTCATCTGAGAAAACATCCCCTCTTGCCTGCTCCTCACCAATAGTAAATTAGTATAAGTGCTCTGTTGATAAAGGGGTGGCAGTCTTCTACTGAGGGACAAAGTTTTATCTCAAACTAAAGTGAACTTTTATATTTTTTAACCTCTGTCTTATTTAATTTTCCTGGGTTCCAGATTTTTCTGTAAAATACTTGCAAACACATTCAAATTAGGTATTATTCTTAAATTAGGGATAATAAAGCAACACAAGCGTTCCCAGGCAATCTGTGATGGATACAGGCCTGCAATTCTAAGGAGCAGACATTTTTAGGACACCAATAGTTCTAACTCTCACATGATCTAGCTTATGAGAGTAATAGTTTCTGGGAATACTTATAGTTATCTTGGGTTTCCATATACAACATGAAGAAAACTAGAGAATGTCTTACTTTCTATTTCCAAGTCAAAATTAAAATGGAAGTTTATATTAGTAAAATATTCAAATTATCAATTTAAGGTCCACAGAATTTTAAAACAACTATGATGGTCTAAGTAATTGATGTGTACAAGTATACTTGCGCCTGTCACATACCTATTAACTGTACCTTGAGTCTGGAAAGTTGACCCTTTAATCTGAGAATCATGAGCAAGCATATATGCTGTATGTGCCATATTTGCATGTTTGCTTCTGTAAGTGTATCCTTTAATCATAAGATCTGAGTTATGCGGACAGAGATTAGAAAAGCATCCATTCCTTTCCTGACTTTGTTTATTTAAAGATTTATTTTCAGAGCCTTTTAAAGTTGTATATATGTGTGTTCTGGGAGAGGGTATGGGCACATGTGAGTGCACGTGATACTATCAAGAAGAAGGTCTCAGAAAAAGAGAGCTCCTGGCTGGTATGAGCCTAATGTGGGAGACAGAATCATACTCTGGTCCTCTACAAGAAGGTAACTACTTTATCTTCTCCACAGCCCTTGAATATTTCAAAATGTTAAAGAACATAACATTTAAGTCTAGTTCCTAGGTCTTGATGATGGCTCAGTTGATACAGTGCTTGCTATGCTTGTTCATTTATATCCCAGCCTTCACATGCTGTTCATGGGCTGCCATGTGGGCGCTGGGAAGTGAACTGAGTTCTCTGGAAGATTTGCATGTGCACTAAATTGCCGAGCTCTCTCTCTAGGTCCGACAAAATATTTATATCTTAGCCTGAATTATGTTCTCTATTAAAAATGAACTTGTTTGCCACCTATTAGAAGTCCCAGGACATCATTTTCCTGAATGGCTCCTCTAATAGATCAAGATGTAGCTTTATTAAACATGAATAATAATCTTCTATTATAAAAGAACAAAGGTGGGTAGATTCTGAGTCCACAGGTATCTTTTGTTGACACATTTATTGCCTAAAGTATTCCCAGAAGTAATGCATGTATCCCTTCCTGGGATCCTTAAAGACCATGAATGCCATTACATTTGGAAAAGGATAGTTAACCAAATTATATCAAAGTGCCCTCCAGGGATCGAAGCCCACAGCTAATGTCAATTTTGTAAAAGCAATATTGAAACTACATCCCAGAACTGTTCTGGCTTACTTCATTGTTACACTGAAGAGAGTTTACTACCAGTGTCTGCCATGTGATCATCATTAGTATTTTGTTTAATATTGACTTTCAAGAGAGTCACAAGGAGCTTCTAGAGACTATGCCTTGCATTTTCGCACCCTTCCCATTCTCTCCTCCTGAAAAGTGAACAGTTCTGGAGAGTGCAGAGGTATGAAAATCACAAACGGCGTTTCTACCTCTTTCAAACATGCTAGTGTTACAGTCAAAAGCTCAATCTATCTTGATATTTGGAGTGTATAGTCACATAATCATGTATTTTCACATTCACTGAAGAGAGTAGTTCTCTACCAATTTAATATAATCCAGATGGATGTTTTATGATGGTTTGGTTTATGTTAAGAGTTATGTATATATATCAGTATGTATCCTAGGGTGCAGGTGCCCAAGGGGCCAGCAGTGTAACAGTTTAATGAATTCCCTTAAACTGGATTTACAAGTAGTGATAAGCTGCCACACTTGAATGCTGGGAGCTTAGGTTCTCTACAGGAGCACTAAAGTCTTAACCACAAAGACACCTCTCTCATTGCTATCCATTTTAATTAACATGCATTGCAAGGAGCTTCCTAGTGGAATTTTCTCATCTTCTTTTGTCCTCTAGCTCACTCCTTGCTTCCTTCACCCTTCCCATCATGGCACTACCTCCTCTACTTTCATACTTCATCTGTTTGTTATACTTTCTCCCCTCAAAGAATGAACCAATGTATTTAAATGCTTCATTAATTATTTCTACTCTTAGTAATATTTATTTTGGTAGTTTTTATTTATTTAACAACATAAATAAGTCTTTATGACCAGGATGTTTTAATACTTTTTACTGAAATATTTGATGAGAAACAAATATTTAATTTCTACATATAATTTTCACTATTTTCAGTTACATGTGTATGTCCATACATGTGGGAGGGGACATGTGAGTTCAGGTGTCCACAGAGGTCAGAAATCTTGGACATCCTGGAGCTGGTGGTACACATGGCTGTGAACTTATGTGGAGCTTGAGAATGAAACATGCCCTCAGAAAGAGCAGTAACATTCTTAACTGCTGAGCATCTCCCCCGCTTTCAGAAAGGAATACTTAAATTTGTAAACTACCCATTGTAATGGTTTGTATATTCTTGGACCAGGGAGTAGCACCATCTGGAGGTGTGGCCTTGTTGGAATAGGTGTGTCACTGTGGGTGTGGGCTTAAGACTCTCACCCCAGTTTCCTGGAAGTCAGTCTTCCAGTAGCAGCCTTTGGATGAAGACGTAGAACTCTCAGCTCTTCCTGCACCATGCCTTCCTGGATACTGCCATGCTCCTGCCTTGATGATAATAGACTGAACCTATGAACCTGTAAGCCAGCCCCAATTAAATGTTGTTTTTATATGACTTGCCTTGGTCATGGTGTCTGTTCACAGCAGTAAAACCCTAACTAATACACCCATTAAGACCCAACTATCTTATCCTTTAAACTATATGATCTGTCTATTTGTGTCATCAAATGCAATAACATGAGATTTCTTTTATCAGAAATCAGACCTGCAACATGTCTGTCATGCTTCCTGAGTGTGTACAAAAAATTCAGACCTCACAAGAGGTTATCCATCACACATACATAGCTGCTCTAATTAATATGAGACTCAAAATGAATATTTGAAAACCAGACATAAAATACATATTAGAGATTACTGAAGGCAGTAAGAAGAGTTTGCTCATAGAAAGCCCAGGCCACCACCTCAGCCTCCCACAGCTCACCAGTGCCCTGATCTCCTCTCCACTCTGAGGGGACAGAGCAATTAGTAGGATGGGTTATAAATTTTACTGCTTGTTCATTCTCCTACAGAATAAAAGAAGGCATCACAGCTATAACACAGGCCCGATCTCTGGGAATGTTGGGATTATAGGATTGTCAAAATCATCTCTCAGAGCCACCTATTGACATGAAACCCAGGAGGAAACCTGGTCAAATAGGTTTTCCCATAATCAGGGCATATCTGTGGAGCAATGTAGCAGTTTTCTAAAAGTAAAATATACTCTGAGTCTTGCTATGGAATATAAATGTTGGGTCACACATGATATTCAAATAAACCTAGTATGACCAGTGGCAGTGGTCTCCATGTTCACATGGGCAATACCTCTCAGAGCCTTGACTCACATACTGCATTTTACAGATCTATAAAGTAAGCACGAGAAACTGCAGGCCATGATTCTTTTAAAATAAAGTGTGAATTTCTGTGATTTTCCCTCCTTGCTACAGATATAATTTAGTGTTTGAGGATGGCCATTCAGAGTTTCCCTGTACCTTGCTACATATGGGAACACTGGTCATTGTTTACTAATGCCATTTGTTTTCAATAAAGGAAGAAATGGCTTTGAAACTACTGAAGATATCATAGCACATAAAACCCTTTTATTTCAACTTTTCCTAACATGTGTAGAAAGTATAAATCATATGATATTAAAAGTGGTTACCTTCAGAAATGTTTAAATATATCAAAATGGGAAGCTTTACATGATATACGGAAACGTGTTTTTAGGACAACAGTCATAGAGATCCTATTTTTACTCCTGAATATATTCCAAGCACACTTAGATGTGCAAGAGATTTAAAATTAAATATTTCTCTATGCAACAATACCATTTAAAATTATATAATTTTTCTGTTTTTATGATTTATTTATTTTATTTCTTTTTCTTTTTTTTTTCTTTTTTTTTTTTTACATTCAAGATATTATTCTCTTCCTGGTCCCCCATCTGACTGTTCCGCATCCCATGCCTCTTCTTTACCTCCTATCTATCATTTTAATTTGAAATTTTTCCCTGTAATGTTATCATACCCAGTAATTAAAAAAATTTACAAAGATATTTTAAATATATTTATATTATATATTCATATTATGTATGTACATATGTGACATAAAGAATGAAAAATAGAGATGAAACTTGATTATTTTCATATAGAAACAGAGAATTTGGATTCTTACTGATTTTTTTCTTCTAAGGAAAATTAGATGATAGAAAATTAGATGATACTTTGAATGCTGACAGCTTATTAGCTATGATTATCAGTAGTAACAGTTTAACTGGACAAGGACTTTTTTTAAGGGGAAGGTTCTGTGGAGAGATAAAATCTTAATTACCAGCATTTTATTAGAAAATTCTCATTAACAGACTCAGTAGGAGCTTTCCATAACACTTAGATAGTCTAATGACCTTGTAATTAATCTCATTAGTGTCTTTTAGGCTATGCTAGTGTTCAGGTGCGTGCCTGGATGGGCAGTGAACTAGTGTGAGATGCTAACAGTAGCAGCACTGGCAGAACCCCAGCCCAAAGTCATTTCAAGATCCAGGTAAAATAGAAGCTTCTATGATGCCTATTTATGCAGTGTTGTTATGGGTACAGCTATTAAAGGCAGGAAAAGCTAGTGAAGAATGCTCCTCAACCTGTAGTTATGCTCTTCCTTTGTGCAGTGGGGTGGGCAGCAATTTATTCACTATTTGGTGTTTCCTACCTGTTGACTCTGAGCAATGGATCTGGATGCTCCCATTCCTGTGGTAATTAGAAAATACTAAAATGTCTTCATCCCTAAATGAGATGTCTACTTCAAAGCTCATGAAACATTCCAGACATGTTAGTTTGAAAGCTGTTAGAGAAGGAAAGGGTAGTACGTGCCAAAATGCAATCTTCCTGGCAAGGCATGAAATCATCATTGTACTCCTGAATTCACAGCTGGTGTAATTACCTACCCATGACCCAAGATTCTGCTCCTTCCTACCACACCATGACTTAAGAAGGGGCTCCTGAGGACTTCACTTGCCAAAAACAATCTATTGGTAATTGTTATTGCTGGAAGGACTGGTGTGGTGGAGGTATTTTCCTAGTTATATGCCCAAAGACTGGTGAGTAGTGCTTCACCCATAATTAATCCTAAATAAACACAATAGTTCAGAGGGACACTTGGGACCCTTCCATCTACAATTCTACCAATGAGAGTAAATTTATTAAACAAAATGAGTTTTGAGATTCCATCTCATCTGCGTCAGAATACCTGCCACTAAAATAAGAAAAGAAAGAAAGAAAAATAAAAGAAAGAAAAAGGTGGGCAGAGTGGGTAACAGATGCTGGACCTGATGTGGCCCAAAGGAAACTCCTATAAACTAACAGTGGGAATGCAGTCTTACCATTCTCCAGGGGAATCAGTGTTGAGGGTCTTCAAAAGAGTCCAAACCTACAGGTCTCCCAAGTGGTTCAGTTGTACGATTCCTGGACATTTAACAAATGACACCAACTCTGTACACCATAAAGATAAATACATGTCAGTTTTTATTGCAGAACTTTGCACTAATTCATCTAAAATATTGAACCAACTTAAGTATTGAAACTACAGAGGAATGGACAAGGAAACACACACACACACACACACACTCACACACACACACACACACACACACACACACACACACACACACACACACACAAAGACCTAGCATTCTTTTCACAGCCATAAGAACAGGGATTTGTCAGATGCAGGAATATAGATATAGTGAGAAGTAATCATGCAGAGTAAACTAAGTCACTGAGAAACAGATGGTCATCTACTCAACCATAGTTCTAGATCATGTGTAGATATATAAAGTCATATGTATATATGACATCAATATACCAGTGAAACTAACTGGGAGGACAGAAAGGAACTAATAGGAATGGCAGGGAATGGAATAGGAAGGAGAGGGCAATGGATAATATGATTGTCATAAAATACACACTTGTGTGGAATGTCCTTGTGTAACATACAACTTGTGCAATGCATATACTCAATGGCACCTTTTCAATTAAAAATTGCTATGCATAATTTATTTCTCCCTTTATTAATATAATACTTATTCTTAAGAAATTGCAAACCACAGGCCAGAATATCATTTATTAGCATTTTACTCTATATTCTGAGGAGTATCAAATGACCTAGAATTGTGCTCTCAGTTCAGGGGTTCCTCTGCATCCAATCTTTCTCAAACCTCCACAGTAAGTCCAATGATCTGCACCTGTGTGCTTCTCCAATGACAATGGTATTAATTAAAAAGTCTGTATATGTCCCATAATATTCTGGAAGATCTACAGCTCTATGCTACCTCTGACTACTCCTCTACTGTCTCACCATCCTTATAACTACAGCCTTGTGACATTTACTATCACAGTTTCAGCATTCTCCGCTGACAAAGTCGGCACACTTTTCACCCACATCTTCCTGTCATATGCATTTACTTCCAAAAGTAGTCCCATATCTAGGGTATATGAGAGATGACTGACAAATTATAGCCTCGATTACTATTTTTACCAGTTATATGCTCCATTTTCTTCCCCATGAAAATGTAGCCATGAGATTCTGTAGTGGACCTACAATGAACTACCCAGGTGTTAAATTGCATGTTGAATCAGTTTGAGCTACTCAGTATCTCATAAACAGTGGTTGATGATCATGTGACTCACAACCTCATTGATCTGAGATCTTAGAACTGACATACCAATTGTAATTACAAAGCACCATAAATCAGAACAAGTCCTGAAATAGGGCTTTGTCATTGGTGTAATAATAATTTAAGATTCTAGGGTGTATCCAAGAAGATGCATGACATTAAGATCATATTAGCATTAACTATGCACTTCTTCAAAGGTTGTAAGAATTCTAACAGTTGTAGAATTGGTCTGTCATGCCATTAGAATTTTATTAAAAGTGAAAAGCCTACCAATTATCAACCATCACAAAAAATATCCATGGATACTCTACACAGTAGAGTAAAGCAAACCGACATAAGTATGTGAGAATTGCACTGGAAAGGAAAACTGTTATGACACCTGGGTAACACATTTCAGTGTGAGGATTACAAGTCCAACTAATAAAATGTCTGTCAGGAATGGCAGGTAACAAATATAAAACCTCTTAAGTCTGCAATATCCAAACAGGTGCACAGGACTTTTATTTCCATTTTTATAAATTTAAGATTATCTGTTATAACTATACATGCTACATTGAACTGGAGCCTAATAATATAATGCATGCAGGTCTCTGCTAATTTCTACATACAGATATTTCTTGTGTATTGCTTTATTCTTTCACCCATTAATTCACCAAATCTTGATTAAATAGAGTATGTAATACAAATAAGGAGTCTCACTTATATACTTCCAATGGCCAGGAAAGAATAGGGAATAAGTGCGTACATATATTTATGCATAAATTCAGACAGAAAACAAAATATTACCCACTATGATACAGGTTGTGCAGGAAGTAAGGTCAAAAATGAAATATATGAGAGAAAATTGTTCACAGGAGGAAATGATTGGTGATAATTGTTAATGGAATAAGTCAACCATGTAGAAGGCATTCCAGCTGAAGAAACAGCCACAGCATAGGCATTAATTAAGGTGAACATAAGCTAAGTTGTTTTAAAAAGATACAGCCAAAGGGACTGAAATGTAGTTTATAGAAAAGCATCAGTTGGTGGAGAGATCAGTGTCTAACTTCTTGGGGATACCTCATAAAACTTAATACTTTGTTGATTGGCATCTTTGTCTTTTACATAAAACTTCTCAAACTACCTGTCAATGAATGTAATCAAATTTATTCCTGACATATATATTTCCACAAATTGAAAAACATATACTCTATCCACTGTATACCACATTTAATGTATATGGAAATCAACTTTTAAATTATTTACTATCCCCCCTTTTCTTTCTAAAACATGCAGTGTAAGGGATTATAATCCCCTGATGTTTTTCTCATGATCTTTCTCCAGATTTTTGCAAAATAAGCAATGCCTATATTGTACAAGAATGGCCATATTTTTCAATGGATGGAAAAAACTGTGCAGCAATGTTCCATATCTGAGTATCGCTCAAATTCAATTTTTTAAATACTCTTTTGCCCTCTTACTACTTCCTTTATAACAGCGCCTTTGTTATTCGTTGTATAGCAACCCTACCATTATTCCAGCCACTATATTATCTAACATTTGTGTACTTGTAGTTGCTTACCAGATGATCTTATGATTTTTACTAGTCTAATGACCACAGTATCCCACATCATACACATGGTGCAATGCCAAAGTTGTCATCCTATTATATTCTGGTAGAAACTAAGCAAAAGAAGTGTTGATAATGCATGTCTTGCTTGGTATGGCTTAGTGCATGGGCTCTGTACACTATTTCTTAATGACATTTCTTAAATCTAATGGCTTCTTGCCTCTTGAATTGGCATTTCTGCTAATAGGAGAAATTCTGTGAATCACATCACTCATAATCAAAACCAGAACATCATATTTTTGTGTCTGCTCTTGGGTGACTGATTTCTTTCAGTATAGCTGTCTTACCTACTCACTCTTAATGAACACATAAAATCCAACCCTCAGATACAGTACATATATCCCTTTACCAAGACATACTAACCGTGGCGTCTTTTGCCTGTAGTCTCTGTTTTACTGCTGCTTTTCTGAACTCTGAAGCTAGTGTATCACCCATAATAGTTTAGAGACAGGAATAGAAAGCGACCAAGTAGAATATTCCTAGAGTTGACACAAGCTGCACAGCTATATATAATACAATTGTTACAATGATGAATATCTTTGTTTCTTACAAATGCTAACAGATTTTTGGCACATGTCAATATTTAATTTAATATTCATTGAGGTTTTTATTATGACTGTTAGACTCTCACATGAAAAGATAGTTATACTACATTTTGAATGAACTATCTTATTATATTACTGGAAAAATCTTGAAATCTATATGAGATATAAGAAAGTGGAATATTTATTTATGCAGAGAAACCATAGCATATGCTGCTGTCTCTCAAGTAAACGTGATCGTAGCAAATGAACAATATACAGATGATTTCTGTTGACATTCTCTGACCTGAAATTTTCCTTTCAATTTTTTAAATTGGGACCTGACCCCATACTGAAGCTATGCATATTTGTGTATCTAAAACTTCATGTACAATGTGTACTTGCAAGTACAGTAATCATTAAATGTCTCAGCTGGGAATTCTACCATTTAAAGGTAAGAAGTAGAAAGTTGGCTACTTTTAAAACACCTTCTGAAGGGGATTCAAACTTTACCCTAGACATTTAAAAATCTTCTAATTCATTAAAATCATTTCTATGTTATGAAGTTTCTGTGGGCCACACACTTCAAAATTTCTCTCTGATTGTACCTTCTGTCTACTTGGCAGTCATTGTATAGGTAGTTTTGATAGCACTCATGTAAGAAAATATAGAGAAATTTTTTAATTAAACCATAGTGAAAAAAATTAACCTATAAAAACCCATTGAAACATTGTCAAAAGCCATCATATTTCAGTAAGTTGATTTCCAATTTTTAAAATTAGTTAATGACATGAAGAAGCACACTGCATATGTGGGAGTACTTTTTGACACTGCTTACCTTCGGCCCTCTGCCCATTATGTCCACATTCATATCTTAAGACTTGGTTCCTTGACAATTAAAAGACTCAAGACCTAAATGATAGGATTTCAGCCCTAATGTTAACTGTGATCCTTTTCCTTTTGCAGAAATTATTATTAGAACTACATGAAGTATACTTTGAGAAAGACCTTCCCTCCATATTGTGTCCAACACTGAGGATCTATGAGAGTGACTGGATAGTGCTCTTGATCATGGAATGCAGAAGAGACAGGTTATCAGTGCTACTCTATTCTCTTTGTGATCTTACGTTGGATTTGGATCTTGATCTAATTAAAAAACACTTCCTAACCAATTCACTAGAGCTAACAGTCTTTTACAGTTGTGCTCCAGGAAGTTTTAAACTGATTTCTTACAAAATGTAACTTATTTATGTGAGACATTTTAATTGTATGCTGCCTACCACATAAATGCATTCTTTTTATAGTCTCCATATATCTTGCTGAAATATTTTAATCAATACATATGCTCATCTCACAATTCAACATGATAGTTGTTAGATGCTTCTATTTATTATTAGCATTTTTAGCGGCCTTGCTTTTCTGTTTTACCTTGTCTCATTCTACATTCAATTCCAGGTATAAATCTTTCTAAGCCCATCAAGAAGATGGATGAAATGTTGCACAGAGGCACAACTCTGAAAAATTCCATTTGGCAGCTGTGATGTATAAGGCTTTGCCATTTATTTTTAATGGAAATGAGTGAGTTTTTGTATTTACATACAAGTTCTGTTACATTTCAAAATTGGTACAAGCATTCTATTACCTCTATATCTTAAAGCCAAAGGCTCCATTTTCTGGACAACGTTGAAATACATTCTAAGATGATCTTTACTTCGAAAGGAATGGCTGTGTCAGTGTGTTTTGTTTTAAAGTGCTGGTTAGCAGAGACCCAGTCGTTCAATTTGACATCAGAAAGAGATCTGAGGAGCAACGAAAAGGGAAGTCCAAAATATCTTTTCTATTTTGATATTAATATTTCATTATGATATTTAATCATATTGATATTAATATCATTAATATTTCCTGACTTTCATATAAAGTTGCATAGTAAATATTACTTTCTTTGTAGAGAAAGATAACTTGAATAAGTTGTTTTTGCAGAAACAATAAGATTTATTTTTAACAGCTTTAAGAGATGCCTCACAGCTATATAAAAATAATTTTTAAAAGTACATGAGCTTAAACAAACTCAGTTTTGAAATTGATAATGAATTGTCCTATTACTCACAGTTAGAGATACAGAATAAGAGCATCAGACAGATTTTCCACACTGGGGATACTTTCCTACTCTATTTTGAAAATTAAAACTTCAGACCACATTTCTCTACTCCATCTTGTTAATCTCCTGTCCCCAACGCTTCCTTTCTTTGTTATGATCATTTCCATTGCATATCTTAATTTTTAAACATCTTTATATCAAAATAAAATTCCTAAAATAGGTAAACACAGAATGTCATGGCTTTTAAGTTAATGCTAGAAATGAAGTGTGCAGACAAGAAATACTTTAATAAAAACTGCAAAATATAGTTTGTCCTTTAAAATAAAATAAAACAAAAATCCCAAACTTTAGTGAAATCAAATCCTCTAGAATTACTTGAAAGGTAAAACTTCCTAAAAAGCAGATACAAGCAACAGAAACACAAACAGAAAAACACTACGCAGAATGTGAACTCATTTACCTGCTGCTGTGAAAAATTTCGCTAAATGTATTCACATACATGCAATGTACCCATACAATACATGCACAAATGTGTGCACGCACACACAGACACACAGACACACACACACACACACACATACAGACACACA
>NC_034599.1:6700795-6718241 GCF_900095145.1 Mus pahari | reverse complement strand
TTACAGCACAAGCCATTGCTGTTCTGTTTAGGAATTTTTTTCCCTGTAGAGCACTGGCTTTTAAAGAACTCATTTTCTACAACACGTCTGAGTTTCCTAAGCCCATAAAAGATAAGATCTTACCAGTAGCTGATATCAGGAACCACTGAATTTTGTTTTCCCCAATCCAGCCCATTTCACCACATTTGCAAACCCAATAGAATTGGATTTTTGTGCAGCTTGTGACTTATTTACGGATCAATCAAGAATTTAGATAAGTCAACTTCTTTGTGGAATTATAACTGAGTCACAAGTTTTGTTTTACTGTCTTCTGTTTAGTGAAATGTTTAGGACATACCAAGTCTTGGATATAGACCAAGTCTCTGAATGTTAAGCGTTCTACAGTTCAAGAAGTCTAGGGCCTCCTTCATAAGAATAATAATTCATCTACAGGAAGGATATTAGAGTTGGAAAAAATCTCAGATCCATACCCAAAAAGGAAAAGTGTAAGAACTTAGTTCGATTACATGGATCTTAAAGTGGAAGTTACAACTTCAGCATTTATGTCTAAGTCAAAAGTATATAGAACTAGAAAGCACTACTTTAAACTCAGGTGTAGAGAGACATAGAGACCCAGACACTGAAGCATGACAAAGGACACATGGCTGCTTGGTAGATACTAAAGTTACTTGAAAAAAGAATGGAATCTAGAATATTAGGCTAACAGGTAAAACTTTGTAATGTTTTTACAAAACATTTGAAACTTGTGGAGAGAGAAAAATTGTAGATATAATTTCAAACTTTAGTGAAGTTAAACAATTTTGTGACTAGACCCTGAGTGTGAGTGATAAAAGTCAGAGCTCATCTTTATTTGACTTAGAGGAACCCTAGATGTAATGCTGGATGCTACATGGTGTCTGTTTACAGGATTATTTCTATTTATGTCTAAATATTAGCACACTTTGTCTTCCTGCATTTTCTACCACCTGGTGAAAAATTCATGTTATTTTTAACTGACTCTTATCTGGAAGACAATTATCATATTATTTTCAAATACCTCTACTTGACTTAAGTCTTAGACTGTGTTTTATTTACAAATACAAGAAATGATAAAAGATTCTTCCTAAATGGTGCATATTGTTATGAGTATCAATGATTTCAGATGTTAAAGATATTGAAAAATTTTAATAATTTGAGAAAGTTTTAATATATCTCAATGACATCAAATAGCTGAGACTGTTAATTTTGCATTGGATTATTGATATCAGTTAATAAGTACCTTGATTACATTAATTAAATCATATCTTTACATTGGATACTGATACTAAGCTATCCAATTTAATGGAATAAATTTGTTTCCATTATCAATCTCCAAATATATTTAAAATTTTCTATGTTTTTGTCTATTTCAAATTTATACAAATGATTATGCTCTCACACAACTATAGTCTGTCTCTTAGTTAAAAGTAAACTTAACTGTCAATATTCTCCATGTAATTCTACGATTGCTATATATATTTATAGCAGCTTATATCTTCATGCTTGCCACACCCTGAGCTCCTCATACAAAGACCAGACCTACTCTGTCCAACACTGTAGTGGCCCAGGGAGATATAGATTTATAAAGCAGAGAATTAACATTTGTGTGACTTTGAGCCAGTAACTGGCTGCATTTGGATGGTGATTAATCCACAGTTCTTCATGAAAACCAACTCATTTCCTCAGGTGAATGTCATAGAATCCAGAGTGTCAGAGGTCCCTGAAAGTTTTTCAGTCATCAGGGAAATGTGTGGGTCAGGTTATAGAGAAAGTTTGCTCCGCCCGATTTAGGTAACTAGGACTGGGCCAAACTTCAAGAGTCTGTAACTGATTGTCTTATTTTAGAAATATTAAAGCAGAGCACAATTGGGGGGGAAAAGTTTTCTGATAACAACTCAGTCCCAAGTACACAATAAATTTAAGAAACATTTATAATGAAATTCTTTATGAGCTACGTCTGGCTCCTTTCACAAATATGAGTACCATAATCTCAGAGATAGTACTCCAAATTTAAGGTGTAGGGAGAATTACTGAGGTAATGTCTGTGACTGTCAGGATTGTCCTGGTAACACAGAAACCACTTAGGCTGTTGCAAAGTTCAAGTGGCATAACCATAACTCATGAGGATGAGTTTTGTGGCCTCAAATCAACACACAATATTTTGGGCAAAAGAATCTGTCATAAATAAAACATTCAGAGGTACACAGGCAGAGGCTAGCTCAACTGATAGCAAAGGATCACCAGTTTCTAAACTACATCCATTCCCTGCAGTCCAGAAAAGAACAGGTAAGCTTGCCAATCTTTTGAAGAGAAAAGATACATGTTCACCTTTTTGTCTGGGCACACAAGGACTTCTTGCTCTCTGTAGGAATGTTTTTAATCCCTAAAGTTTTGATAGCGATATTTTAGACACCCCTCTTGGTAAGTTATAGTATAGTATGTAACTCAAGCTAGAAATCACAAAAAAAGTGTTCACATTTGAAATTACTAGAATTTGAAATAAATTGACCACAGTTGTAGAATTCTAGCATGTAATTTACAGTGGTGCATCCAGGAAGGACAAAGTGATATTGTGGGGAAAAGCAATAACAAACAAACAAAAAACAAAGCAAAACAAGCCAACAATGAAAAGCAAGCAAGCCCCCCAATTATTTTCAAAGTAAAGGTTGAAAAATAAATCAGATGTAAAGCCCCAAATAAGACAGTTAAACAAGTTTGTTTCTTACAGTATGTGCTTGATGTAGCTGTTTATCTAAAAGAAACAAACTTGCAGATTTGTCTTCAAGACTCAAAATGCAGAGCCCATCTGGTGCTGGGGATCCTGCATATGTGTTTGAGAGAGCAGCAGCTCTCAGCTGAGTGTCATTTCAGCAGCTCACACTGTTAGCAGGAAGTCAGTCTTTCCATGCTGATTAGTTATTAAAAAGCATATTTCAATAATGTGATCTGATGATTGCCATGATAAAGAAGTCTGCACTGTATCTTGTAAGGTCCATGTGTCAGTTAAAAGATACAAAGTTGCTAGAGAGACAGCTCAGCAGGAGAGAGCTTGATGTTCTTCTGAAAGACACAAGTTTGGGGTGAGCACCCTGTTAAAAACTCATTATTACCTACAACTCAAGATTCAAGGGATCTAACATCCTCTTCTGTCAGCCATAGTCACTGTACATACATTTGCACACAGAGACACATACAAATAAAAACAGACACAGAAAATCAAATCACTTAATGAGAGAAAACAGTATATTCATTCTTAAAGCTTTGTTCAGGCACTGAGTTTTATAGAGGGTAAAATTCAGTAAGTTCTGAATACATATATGCTACAGTTAAAGAAGTCAATTAGTAGAATTATTTATGCAAAAGAACACAAATTGGAATGGTCTACCACCCATTCACATTAATAGTACAAAACTGTATATAAAAACACTGCCTTACATTCTGACCCAATGATGGCATTATTATGCTTTTATTGTGTGAAAATTCTATGTCATTTAGAATCCCATCTTCCCTGTAGGGAGCATTGTTGGTCATCTTTCTTGTGTAGTATGTTTGCAATAAAAAGATTTTTAAATACCTTATAGTATAGTGGACTTTCTGATGATCTTTGTTTTTGACATTTACTTATTAGAAATATATTCATGGTTTTTAAAATAATTTTAGAAGCAATTTTATCTTTCCAAGTTTTATTACATTATTGAAAATATATACATACATCTTTATGAATATTTATATAAATTGATACATACATTAGAAAATAGCAGAAAGTCTCTCTCCATTGAGATTTTCAATTAGTAGATATTTTGGGAGAGTTAACTCATACTCTAAATGTCAAACTTGGTTAGAAATAAAGATGTATGCTGTTGCTATTCTTGTAGCCACTGAATTGTAAAAAATGAAAATATTCTCCAAACAAAATTATTACTTTGGGAATTGCAGAACACTGTAGAGGCAATATAAGTGATGTAGGAAAATATTTTCAAATGCAATAATGAGAATATTCTGTGAGGTATACTAAAAGAGAGATAGTTGAACAAAGGTTCTCCTCAAAGTTTGCTGTTAGTTTTCTTTCTTTCTTTCTTTCTTTCTTTCTTTCTTTCTTTCTTTCTTTCTTTCTTTCTTCCTTCCTTCCTTCCTTCCTTCCTTCCTTCCTTCCTTNTTCCTTCCTTCCTTCCTTCCTTCCTTCCTTCCTTCCTTCCTTTCTTTCTTTCTTTCTTTCTTTCTTTCTTTCTTTCTTTCTTTCTTTCTTTCTTTCTCTTGGTTTTCTAAGGCTCTGTTTATGTATCATTGTGGTATGGTTTTTCACATGGTTGCTATGGTGCAGTAAGTTGGTATGGTAACTATCAGGTTGTTCTGTGTGACAGTGCTCCCTCAAATCTTTGGAATTATCTGTATTTGTAAGTGAGTGAGTCCATTTTGCTTCTGAAACTTTCACACGAAGCATAGACATCAAGGTCCTGTGGTGGAGATTCCATGGCTGTGCTAAGTTAGAAGTCTGTGTTTGTGTCAGTGACAGAGCATGAAGACACACAGAGAGGGGGAATTTTGTTAAAATGTGTGGCATACCAACATTTTGGCAACTGTTAAAGAAATATTATTGAAGAAAGAACCCTCTCATAATCTACACATCATAGCTGATTGCCTTTACTTTTTGAGTCATGGAGGATTAAATACTGACTATATATCTTTAGTATACTAGACAATGTAATATTAATTGTGAAAACTCACACATTGTAACTGTCATAGATTACAATTCTCAGAAAACATTTAGTTTTCACAAACAATGTTGATTCTAATAATTTTATAACTCATAAAAAATTTTTATGATATGTATACTCAGCATTTTTAAATAGAAAAATGGTTTATCTTTAGTAAAGGTTTGCTTTTTCTGACAATTTACAAAATTTAAGAAAATGTTTGAGAGCAGAAAAATGTAAAGTATGAGGAAAGAGTCATTGAGATTTTCATGATTGGTAAATACTTACCATTTTTAAGTAAAATAAGTAGTATTATAACTGATAATCGTAGTAATTATTAAAAAACCATGCTCCAAGACACACAGAGAGTGGGAATTTTGTTAAAATGGGTGGCATACGAACATTTTGGCAACAAATAACTATAAAAGTTACTTATAAATTGTTAATTTTCTTTAGTGATGTTTTAGAAATTAGTCTGTAGAAGTTGCCACAAAAAGTACATGCTAACTATTATTTTGAATTATAAATGGATTTGCCACTGTTGCTTATGCTTTTCCGTCAGCACCGAGCTCCCTGACTCATGTGAAGTGACAAACTTTACATTATGCTCTGTCTTCCTTTTTGAACGGCTATTCCCAGTTTCTATTAGTCCCTTCAAATCTTTGTTGAAGATGTTTATGAAAGTAAAATATCTTTATGAACTCTTGTAATAATATTCTTCAATAGAGGAAGAATAATAATTCAGAACTTACCATCAGATAACATAAATGAATTATGGTTCACACTTCAAGGAACAAATAATTCCTTGGATTCTTGAAGAAATTTATCACAGCTTGTTTTTTGTGGAGGAGCCACATTGTGTAAGGGGAAGAATTATCAAATGTGGGCATGAATTTTTATACTTGCTTAAATGAAAATGTGAAAGTGGACCAATTGAAATAAATATGAGAGATAACAATCTTACTCAGTGCCATATAAAATAGAGGAAGTCTTCATATTTAAATTGTGAAAGAGTAAGTCATTGAGGGTAATATTTGTTTTCTTTCCTTCACATCCCTGTGCCAATGATTTACCTGGATATAAATCATTAATTGGAGGACTTCACATGAAATAAAATTCTTTTAAAGCTTTGGTTAAAAAAATCTGTAACATATTATCTTAGAGCCCACCTTCATCAAGAAAGCATCAAATAAGGGAGGTGGGGGCCATCGCACAGTCACAACTCTGACCCATTACTGATCCTGTCTGAAAGAATTACAGGGATGCAAATGGAGAGGAGTCTGAGGAAAGGAAGTTTCAGCAACAGGCCCAAAGTGGGATCCAGCTCAAGGGGAGATTCCAAGACCTGACACTATTACTGACTCTATGTCACAAAAAGGTACCTATCATGACTCTGAAAGAACCAATAAGCAGCTGACAGAGTCAGATGCAGATATTTGCACCCAACCAAGCACAGAAGCAGCTGAACCCTGTGATTGAATTAGGGATAGACTGAACGAATCTGAGGAGACTGGCGACCCTATAGGAGGACCAGCAGTCTTAATTAATCTAGACCCCCGAGATCTCTCAAACACTGGACCACCAAAAAGGCAGCAGATATGAGGCCCCCAACACACATAAAGTCGACTAGTGCATCTGTGTTCATTCAGAGATGATGCACCTAACCCTCAAGAAGCCCCAGGAAGTTTAGAGGTCAGGTGGAGTTGGGGGTGAGGCATCCACATTGAGACATGGAGAGTTGGGAGGAGGTATGGGATGTGGAACAGTTGGAGGATGGCCAGCAGGGTGGAATAAAATATGAAGTGTAAAAAAATTAAATAAAATTTAAAAGATTATCTTCTTCATAAAATGCAAAAAGAAATGAATGTTCTTGACAGAAAAACAGTAATAAATAAATAAATAAGGTGTGAAAATAAGTGTAATAGTTTTTTTTTTTATAAACTTATTTTTATAAACATAGATCGCAGTATAAAGGGAACCATGTTGATTTGAGAAGCAGAAGCCATTGTTCTTCAGTTCATAGAGAATAACTAATAGCAGCTCTTCTGGACTGAGTACCATCATAAAGTCTACAGACCTTGATTTGTAAACTGGACGTTCTGACACTGAACACTGTTAACAACTCCTTAGGAACTAGCTCTGTGGGGGAAGGGTGGATTGCAGGGGAGTGCAGGGGGAGGGAGGAGAGCAGACACTGAACACTGTTCAAAACTCCTTAGGAACTAGCTCTGTGGGGGAGGGAAAAGGGGGGTGAGAGATGATTGCTTTTTAATTAGGTGATTGTGTGCTATGACATCTTTATGAAAATTAGTATTTTTACTAACATCAGTTTACTCTATCACATAAAGTTACCTTAATAATAAAAATCTTTTCTAATTGTGAGATTGAAGTGGCTAATATTCTAACACAATTAGTCATACATAAATATTAGACAATTTCAAAACTTACACTCTGCTTTTTACTGAAAAAAATATTAAATTAAGGAAGAAAACTATATATGTATAAGAGTAAAGAAACCAGAAATTTTATTTAGAAATTCTAAATGAAATATTTGATAATAGATAATACTATATTATATATATTTTGGACAAAACAATTTTCATTCTGAGAACATTTCATAGAGGCCAAAGCATGAGGATTTTGTTATTTTCTATCAGAAAATAATGGTCATGAAAGAATGGTGTTTCCTGTTTTATAAACAAATAAAATAATGATAATCCATATTAGTTTTTACCCCTTCAAACATTTGTTTTGTTTTCTTTTCAATTTTTTTATTAGATAGTTTCTTCATTTACATTTCAAATGCTATCCCAAAAGTCCCCTATTACCTCCCACTGCCCTGCGCCCATACATACCCTCTCCTACTTCTTGGCCCTGGCATTCCCATGTAGTGGGGCATATAAAGTTTACAAGACCAAGGGGCCTCTCTTCCCAATGATGGCCAACTAGGCCATCTTCTGCTACATATGCAGCTAGAGACACGAGCTCTGGGGGTTCTGGTTAGTTCATATTGTTGTTCCACCTATAGGGTTGTAGAACCCTTTAGCTCCGTGGGTACTTTCTCTAGCTTCTCCATTGGGGGCCCTGTGTTCCATCCAATAGATGACTGTGAGCAACCACTTCTGTATTTGCCAGGCACTGGCATAGCCTCACAAGAGGCAGCTATATTAAGGTCCTGTCAGCAAAATCATGCTGGCATATGCCATAGTGTCTGCATTTGGTGACTGAATATGGGATGGATCCCCGGGTGGGGCAGTCTCTGGATGATCCATCCTTTCGTCTCAGCTCCAAACTTTGCTCTATAACTCTTTCCATGGGTATTTTGTTCCCTATTCTAAGGAGGAATGAAGTATCCATACATTGATCTTCCTTCTTGATTTTCTTGTGTTTTGCAAATTGTATCTTGGGTACTCTAAGTTTCTGGGCTAATATCCACTTATCAGTGAGGGCATATCAAGTGACTGGGTTACATCCCTCAGGATGATATCCTCCAGATCCATCCATTTACCTAATTATTTCATAAATTCATTGATTTTAATAGCTGAGTAGTACTCCATTGTGTAAGTATAACATTTTCTATATCCATTCCTCTGTTGAGGGACATCAGGGTTCTTTCTAGCTTCTGGCTATTATAAATAAGACTTCTATGAACGTAGTGGAGCATGTGTCCATATTACCAGTTGAAATAGCTTCTGGGTATATGCCCAGGAGAGGTATTGTTGGATCTTCCAGTACTACTATGTCCAATTTTCTGAGGAACTGCCAGACTGATTTCCAGAGTACAAGCTTGCAATCCCACCAGCAATGGGGGAGTGTTCCTCTTTCTCCATATCCTAGCCAGCATCTGCTGTGACATGAATTTTTGATCTTAGCCATTCTGACTGGAGTGAGGTGGAATCTCAGGATTGTTTTGATTTGCATTTCCCTGATGATTAAGGATATTGAACATTTTTCAGGTGCTTCTCAGCCCTTCGGTATTCCTCAGTTGAGAATTCCTTGTTTAGCTTGTACCCCAATTTTAATGAGGTTATTTGAATTTCTGGAGTCCAGCTTCTTGAGCTCTTTGTACATATTAGATATTAATCCCCTATCAGATTTAGGATTGTTAAAAATCCTTTCCCAATCTGTTGGTGGCCTTTTTGCTGCTTGTGGACGTTGTACATCGTGGTGCGCACTAGGCTCCGCACCACGATGTACAACGTCCACAAGCAGTTGTCTTGAGCTCTTTGTACATATTAGATATTAATCCCCTATCAGATTTAGATTTTAAAAAATCCTTTCTCACTCTATTGGTGGCCTTTTTGTCTTATTGACAGTATATTTTGCTTTACAAAAGCTTTGCAATTTTATGAGGTCCCATTTGTCAATTCTTGATCTTACAACACAAGCCCTTGCTGTTATGTTCAGGAATTTCCCCCCTGTGCCCATATCTTCCAGGCTTTCCCCCACTTACTTCTCTATAAGTTTCATTGTCTCTGGTTTTATTTGGAGTTCCTTGATCCACTTATACTTGAGCTTTGTACAAGGAGATAAGAATGGATCAATTGGCATTCTTCTACACGATAACTGCCAGTTTTGCCAGCACCATTTATTGAAAATGCTGTCTTTTTTCCACTGGATGGTTTTAGCTCCCTTGTCAAAGATCAAGTGACCATAGGTGTGTGTGTTCATTTCTGGGTCTTCAATTCTATTCCATTGATCTACCTGTCTGTCGCTGTACCAGTGCCATGCAGTTTTTACCACAATTGTTCTGAAGTACAGCCTGAGATCAGGCATGGTGATGTCATCAGAGGTTCTTTTATTGCTGAGAATAGTTTTTGCTATCCTAGGTTTTTTGTTATTCCAGATGAATTTACTAATTAATCTTTCTAACTCAGTGAAGAATTGAGTTGGAATTTTGATGGGATTGCACTGAATCTGTAGATTGATTTTGACAGGATAGGCATTTATTGTTTCTACTTTCCTTTTTAGATCTTGGAGAGTTTTGGCTGTCTCCTTTTAGGATTGTTGAAGGATTACTTTCTTGCCTTTTCTAGGGTATAGTTTCTGTCATTGTGTTGGTGATTTCCCTTTATTATCCTTTGAAGGGCTGGATTTATGGAATAATATTTTGTGAATTTGGTTTTGTCATGGAAACCTTTCCTTTTCCATCTATGGTAATTGAGAGTTTTGCTGGGTATAGTAGCCTGGACTTGCATTTTTGTTCTCTTAGGGTCTGTATGACATCTGTCCAGGATCTTCTGGCTTTCAGAGTCTCTGGTGAGAAATCTGGTGTAATTCTAATAGGTCAACCTTTATATGTTACTTGACCTATTTCCCTTATTGCTTTTAATATTCTATCATTATTTAGTTGATTTGTTGTTCTGATTATTATGTGTCTGTAGAAATTTCTTTTCTGGTTCAGTCTATTTCGAGTTCTGTAGACTTCTTGTATGTTCATGGGCATCATTTTAGGTTAGGGAAGTTTTCTTCTATAATTTTCTTGAAGATATTTGCTGGCCCTTTAAGTTGAAAATCTTCCTTCTCATCTACTCCTATTATTTGTAGGTTTGGTCTTCTCATTGTGTCTTGGATTTCCTGGATGTTTTGAATTAGAATCTTTTTGCATTTTGCATTTTCTTTGATTGTTGTGTCCGTATTCTCTATAGATTCTTCTGCACCTGAGATTCTCTCCTCCATCTCTTGTATTCTGTTGCTGATGCTTGCACCTATGGTTCCTGATTTCTTTCCTAGGGTTTCTATCTCCAGAGTTGTCTCCCTTTGGGTTTTCTTTATTGTTTCTACTTCCATTTTTTGATCTTGGATGGTTTTGTTCAATTCTATCACCTGTTTTGTTGTGTTTTCCTGTAATTCTTTAGGGATTTTTGTGTTTTTTTCTTTAAGGACTTCTACCTGTCTAGCAGTGTTTCCTGTAATTCCTTAAGGGGATTTTTGTTCCTCCTCTTTAAGGACTTCTACCTGTTTAGCAGTGTTCTCCTATATTTCTTTAAGTGAGTTATTAATATCCTTCTTAAAATCCTCTAACAGCATCATGAGATATGATTTTAAATCTGAATCTTGCTTTTCAGGTGTGTTGGTGTATCCAGGACTCACTGAGTTGGGAGTGCTTGGTTCTGATGATGGTTAGCAATCTTGGTTTGCCTTTCGCCATCTGTTAATCTCTGGCATTAGTTGTTATAGCTGTCTCTGGCTGGAGCTTTTTCCTCCTGTGATTCTGTTAGCCTCTGTCAGCATTCCTGGGTGTCCAATTCTCTCCTGAGTCTCAGTGGTCGGAGTCCTCTCTGCAGGCCACCTGTACTCTGATGGGGAAGGAGAGCAGATATCTGGAGCTCAGGTCTGCTTCCCAGCTGAAGATGAGGGCCTGAAACGGGGCCTGTCCCAGAAACTATGATGCTTCTGCAGTCTGTAGGCTCTCCTGTGCATACTGGTCTCTGAGGGACCTGGGATAAATAAATGATGGCTCTCTCAGCTGCTCCGGTGGATAGTGCCCTCCCTGGTGTCCACCTCTCCTCTGGCAGTGAAGGAGCACAGGTGTCTGGAGCTCAGATCTGCTTCCTAGCTGAAGATGAGAGCCTGAAACAGGGCCTGTCCCAGAAGTTACATTGCTTCTGCAGTCTGCAGGCTCTCCTGCACGGACTGGTCTCTGAGGAACCCAAGATATAAGATCAACCAACATTTTAATAGTTATGATTAATTAATTCTCTATTTCTATTCTAAGAAGTAAAGGAAAATATCCTTTAAAGGCATCTCTTTTGAAAACCTCTATGGGTCTCTATGTCAAGTTTTACATGCTTTGGAGACTGGTTCTTTGTTTGGTTTTATGAGATAGGATATCACTCTTGCCTCAAAGTCACAACAATCCTCCTGCGCAGACTCCTGCAAGTATTGGAGCATGCTTTACTAAGTGTTGCTTTTCTTGAATATTTTGATATTCTCTCCAAGTCTTCGTTTAGGCCCTGGCCTGGTTCTCTGTCTACTTTGCTCTCTCAATTTTAAATGCTACACACACCTAGTTTCATGTTCAGTATTAACTAACTTATTTGCTTTCACTTTCTTTGTTGGCAAATCACATTGCTTGTGAAAAAATCCTGTTGTGTTCATTGTGGGGCAATTAGGAGCAGCACTGCTGACAGTGTGTGCTTTCATAAATTGTCAGTGTTTGAGAAAACTGGGATATGGCTGTCACTCATCATCATATGCCTGTCACATGGTGTGTTAACATGATCTCCTGGTCACCATGATCTATTAACAGGAGGGCTCAGCACAGCTTGCACTTTATGAAAATCTTTATCGTTCTGACACCCTGGTGATTATAATTTGATCTGAGTATCAGGAGCCTTAGACCAGTTTTACAGAAAAGAATAATTTACAGGCAATTGAGAGCCTGCCTCACCAATAAAACCATTAGACTGAAAGAGTCTTCAGGAATGCCTACTGAACAAGGAAGACATTTTACATCTTTTTAAAAAGTCAGATAATTAGATTTTGGTGTATATGGTGTCTGTGAATGTACTCAGTATTGCCTCAGCATGCATGTGGTCAGAGGTCAGTTCTCTGCAGACTCTTCAAGGGATCTAGATATGTGCCTTAGGAAGCGAAGCTGCAGGCATGTGTACCTCTACCCACTGAGCCACCTCACTGACCCAGTCCTGATTCTTCTGTACACAAACAAATACTAAGTTACTGAAAAGAGCAGCATCTACATCAGTTCTTAATCATATTGTTCCCCAAAGCACTGCTGAGAGAACTGACTCTCCACATAGACAAAAATAAAACTATTAAAATGTTCAGTTTAAAGAAGAGTGGATATATTAAAGCATTCTTAATAACATGGTCTGCATAAAGATTGGTAAAAAGTATAAGAGAAAATGAAATTCCTTAGAATAATTATAGATAATCTTTGTGATTTTAGAAAAAAATAGGCATAGTAATTAAAAAATAAACCAGAAAAACACAATTATCATGAAAGTAGTGATTAATTAAAAATATAATAATAGTTTATTGGGACACTCCCTTATAAGTATAGACAAGAGACAGCTTGTAAGTGTTTACTGTTAATATTTAAAATGTCATTAATAACAAATGGTCTAGAGAAAGAGGAGGAACCAGTCCTACCTCAATAATTTTCGGTGGTCACAATAAATCTACAGAAAAATAAATTTAGGTGGCTAATTCATCTCTGATTAAATGCATAAATCATGAAAACTAATTTAAAAAACCAAAGACTTTTCACCATCACACCCACAAAAGGGGCGATTAATAATTAAGTTTTCACAGGAAGTAGAGACCTGACATTCTCATGGTCTGGTCAGTGAGAGCATGAATTTATAAACCTTCACTTCAAGTTGTTTGCCGCCTGGATTTATTATGTTCACACTTGGTCCCTGATGCTCCAGTTCCTCTTCTTCCCACAAGTGATCCTACAGTAGGACAACTCAAAAATCTCTTGTTTATCATGCATTCCTACTGGGTATCTTTGCAGCTTGATTATGATCAAGTGAAACTCACGTCACTCATTCACTCACAGTCTTATTCACATTAAACATTGCCTCATTTCAGCAGACACCGAAAACATGGTCAGAAAAATTAAAGATAAGTCATCTAAAATGAACTCCCAAACATGCGATGCTAAAGCCAAGTTTTACAATACAGAATTCATTAGCTTTACAAATTCTATGACATATGCCACAGCATTAAACTGAATTACACTTGTAAAGGTACTTGCCTCTTTATGCTATTGAAGAACACACAGAGAATGTATCTGTTTTATTGCCATTCATTTGTAATTCTGTTATCTGCACATCTCTAATAATTTATGAGTTATCCTCTCTTAAGTCTACATATATAGCATTAGTTATCAGAATAATCCTCATTTGAAATCCCTGGATATTTTGTAAAAGTTTAACTCTGTACTATAAACTAGTTTGCACAGCAGACAGAGGAAACCCAGAAGAATAAAATAAGAAAAGGTACTACTTTCATGGTATTTAACCAAAATTGAGAGAGCTCACAGAATCCATGATAATGATGGTTATTATAATGGATTATCTTTTGTTTTACCAGTGTGAATATTCTCATAGTTCCTGCTGAAGCTTAATAAAGATCTTCAATAGATTTTGGTTTTGAAAATAAAAATCACTTAGGCCAGTAATTTTATTTATATGTGTCTTGCAAGAGAATAGTTTTCAACTTAGTTCCTATTATATTGGTATGTTTGGGGAAATGCTGTTCAGTCACATGCAGTATTTTGTTTTAAGTTTCAAAGCACAGAGAATTCTGTAAAGAACATAAGTTCTATCTGTAAGAGGGAGTTGCTTTTCCACTGGCCATATTCATGTACTTATTACACTCTGATTAGTCAAACTTAAAACATGCTACAGTTTTAACCCTTTCTTTCTCACCTACCTACACACATTATCAACAAGAGTGTTTAATACTACACATTTGGTTTTTCTGTACTGAGTTGCTAATCATAGTTTTAACAAATTGTTCCTTATTTCAAGTGGAAATAAGTATTGCTCTCAACCCCAAAAGTGCGGACATGATAGCTAGGCTCGATTGCAGGTAACTAGCCATCAAAGATACAAAGAAGAATAAGACTGTTACCTGGAATTGAGGTGAAACTATTTATTGTGTGTATCCATTCAAGACATCAGCATGGTGCCTTGGCTTGAAATAATAAGCCTCCTAAAACTGTTATCATACAGAGGACATTAAAAAAAAATGTGTTCCATGGGACTCAAAAGCGACAAAACAAATGATTTTTAAACAAGAGTTTTGACAAGTTGGGAAGCATTAAGCATCATATGTCATATGGCTGGAGAGTAGAGCAAAGATGCTGTGGTAGGCACATGAATCATGTAGCACTTGATTATGGGAGATCTAACACTATCTAGAAGACAAGAAAGCTTTAATTGGAATACTGGCAGACAGGTTACCTCATCAGCCAGCTAACTACGTAGACATGGAAGTCACTACTTCTTTCTTACTGCACTAGACTATAGAGCAATCCCTGACTGCCATGTGCCATGAGTCACTCACATGTATCTGTTTGTTCTTAAACTAATTGCTTAAATCAAAAATAGAGTGTGATTGTAAAAGGTTTAACTATTAACTGGGGAGATATTTTAAAGTTAAATCATTGCAAGCAAAACAAGATCACTGAATATTTTTGTCACTACCTCAGGTACTACTTTCAGAACTAAGACTCTTTCCTTCTCTCTAATACAACTACAAACTTTTGCATCCACATCTTTAATAATATTTCTCACACTGTTATCATCCAAGGATAGTGAGTGACAGATTTCTTTACAAGTAGTTAAAAACAGAAGTCATTACCTGCTGCTCAAAGGAGTGGGTGCTCACAGGAGTGGGTGCTCGCAGGAGTGGGTGCTCGCAGGAGTGGGTGCTCACAGGAGTGGGTGCTCACAGGAGTGGGTGGTCAAAGGGGTGTGTAGAAACAGGAGAGAGTATTCACAGAAGTGGGTGCTCACAGGAAAGGGTTCTCCCAGCAGTGGATACTCACAAGTGTAGCTGCTCACAGGAATGAGTGCACACAGGAATAAGTGTTCACGTGAGGCCTTTTAAAGGGGCAGGTACTGATGGAAGCTCCTTGTCCGTTGTTCATTTGTGCTGAAATTCCCACATGCCTACTGCGAAGATGTTAACAGACTCATACCATTCTTTTTAAATAGTAGTATAACCATCCACTTTGCTCAAGTTGTTTAACAGCTGTAGAAGTTCTCTGGTAAAATATTTGGGGTCGTTTATATATACTATCATATCATTTACAAATAGTGATATCTTTACTTCTTTGCCAATTTGTACCCCCATGATCCCTTTTTGTTCTCTTATTGTTCTAGCCAGCACTTTGAGTACTATATTGAATAGATATGGGGAGAATGGGCATCGTTGTTTTGTTCCTGATTTCAGTGGGATTGATTCAAGTATCTCTCCATTTAATTTAATATTGGCTGTTGGTTTGCAGAAAATTGCTTTTATTATATTTAGGTATAGGCCTTGAATTCCTGATCTCTCCAATACTTTTAAGATGAAGGGATGTATTTTATCAAATGCTTTTTTATCATCTAATGAGATGTTCATGGGTTTTTTCTTTGAGTTTGTTTATATAGTGGTTTACGTTAATGGATTTTTGTATATTGATCCAATCTTGCATCCCTGGGATGAAGACTACTTGATTATGGTGAATGATGGTTTTGATATGTTCTTGGATTCAGTTTGCAAGATTTTATTGAGAATCTTTGCATCAAGATTCATAAGTGAAATTGGTCTGAATTTTCTCTATTTTGTTGTGTCCTTGTGTAATTTAGGTATCAACATAATTGTGGCTTCATAGAATGAATTAGGTAGTGTTCCTTCTGTTTCATATCATCCTGAGTGAGGTAACTCAGACCCAAAAGGACATGCATGGCATGTACTCACTAATAAGTGGATATTGGCCAAAAAAAGCACAGAATACCCAGGACATGATCCACAAAACTCAAGAAGGCTAATAAGCAGAAGGGCCCGAGTGGGGATGCCTCAATCCCATCTGGAAGGGAGAAGAAAGTAATTACCTGAGGAGGGAGAGATGGAGGTACCTGGGTGGCAAAGGGGACAGGGAGGGAAAGAGGGGAATGTGATCAGATATTGGGTGGGGAGACAGGCCTGAAGTCCTGGGAGCCAGTAGAAAGAATGGAAACAAGGCAACTTCAGGAGGCAGAAGATGGGGGGGCACCCTCCAGAATGTACTAGAGACCTGAACTGTGGGAGACTCTCAGGACTCAAAGGGCGGGACCTTAGATGAAATGCTCCACAGTGGGGAGAGGGAAGTTGTAGAGCCCACCTCCAGCAAAAAGACAGGGCATCAAGTGATGGGTTCTTGGATTTGGTTTGCAAGAATTTTACTGAGTATTTTTGCATCAATATTCATAAGCAAAATTGGTCTAAATTTCTCTTTTTTGTTGCATCCTTGTGTTGTTTAGGTATCAGAGTAATTGTGGCTTCATAGAATGAATTAGATGGTATTCCTTCTATTTCACATCAAGTGTGGGTCATCATACCAAGCTCGAAAACTCTGACCAGTAATTCTTCCTGTCTGAAAGAACAGCAGGAATAAAAATGGAGAAGAGCCTAAAGGAAAAGGAGATCCAGCAACATGCCCAAATTGGGATCCAGCTCAAGGGGAGGCCCCTTGGCTTGACACTATTACTGAGGCTATGGAGTGCTCACAAAAATGAACCTATCATTCCTTCCCTCTGAAAGACCCAACAAGTAGCTGAAAAAGTCAGATGCAGATATTTAAACTCAGTCATTGGACAGAATCTGCTGACCCCTGTGGCTGAATTAGGGAAAAGCTGGGATAAGATGAGGAAGAGGATGACCCCATAGGAAGACCAGCAGTCTCAATTGACCTGGACCCAGAGATATGTCAGACACTGGACCACCAACTAGTCAGCATACACCAGCTGATATGAGACTCCCAACAAATATACAGCAGATGACTGCCAAGTCTGGACTCAGTCAGAGAAGGTGCACCTAATGCTCAATAGACTGGAGGCCTCAGGGAGTGGGGAGGACTGGTGGGGCTGGGAGGTGGGGATTGGGTGAATATATCCTCATGGAGAAGCGGAGAGAGGAGGTATGGGGTGTGAAACAGTCAGGGGTGGACCTGGAGGGGGAATAAAATCTGGACTGTAAAAAAAAAATTAAGTAAATTAAAAAAAAAAAAAAAA
>NC_034599.1:6698799-6700595 GCF_900095145.1 Mus pahari | reverse complement strand
TATATATATATATATATATATATATATATATATATATATATATATATATATATATATATGGTAGCATAACCAAATAAACTTAATGCAGCCTGAAAGTGACATTGCCAAACCACCGTAGCATCCCTGTGACTGTCACATTCCAAATCCCTGTATATTCAAAACTGTCTTCTGCTTGATTAAGCCATTCTTTGTAGGTTCCTGTTATTTACAGACAAATATTCTGAGATCCTATTTTACTACATACGAAGTTAAATACCACTATAAGTGGTATAAAAGAGTTTGAATGTTGAAATGTTCAGAATATGAAAATGTCTTCTGAGATACTGTTTGTTGCTAATGTTACAGAAGCTGTGATTTCTCTACCACCTCCAAACCTTCAAAATCCATTCTGAGTGTCACCCTGTTCATTATCCTCTTGCGTCATTACCAGTGAGAACTGTGTCCTCTTTCTTGTCTTTATTTTGCTATGTCACCAGCACACTATTTGGAGAAAGCATGGTGAAAGCCGCCTAGCTCCCCAGCCCCACACTGTCTAGGCTTTCCTTAATGTAATTTTCATTTTTCTAAAAGGCAGATGTTTCTTGCCCTGTGATATACTGTGGCCCGGACAATCACAGCTATCTTGCTCTGCTTTAAGAGGTTTCTTTTCACATGCTTCTGATCAGCTGAGGTTTGTCCATACCCTGGCTGCCTGACAGCTGAGACTTTTCTATACCTCAGCTTCCAGTCACCTGAGGTTTCTGCATATCTCATAACTTATGCCAATAGGCCAGAGAAGTGTATTTGGGGGTTCCTGGAAACATTTCCTTTTATTGATGAAGGCAAACAACTTAATACTGAGTGAACTTTGTTCTTGAAACCTGTAGCCTTCACTATGAAATGATCTCCTACAGCTGTAAGTGCCAACTGCCATCTTGGGACCATGAGGCAATAAACCCAAATAAGAAATGTCACCATGTCTCTGGTGTAAAGTTTCTGGGTCATACTCAGTGAGTCAAAGCTTGAAAGAATGTTTTAGGATTTCTAGAATTGTGTTGAATAGTGCGTCTTACTTGATAACATTCTGAGAGTATACAGAGCAAATATTATTAGAGTTTCATTGGAGATTCTTTATTTTCTTTAATATGTTACTAATATTCACAGATGCTACTTAGGTATAAGGAGTAAAACAATCAAAACAGCTCTTTGCAGCATGAGGTTGATGTAGTTACTCTGGTCCAACTAACTGGCTCTTGTATTCATTGTTGACATCTGTTTAGCAAGTAGTAGCTCAAGTTTTCTTTTTCCTTAACACGTTACCATTACATGATCAAGTACTTTCGCCAGAAAAGAAAGATGACTTATATAGTGATACTTCTGTGGGATGGATCCAAGGCCTACAGCTGCCAATTTAAATCATCAAGTTTCCCCATGTTATTTGAAGCAGAACGAGTCATTGGTGTGTGTGGACGAGGCTCCAACTACCTTTAATTGGACATGTGACATTGAGTTATGGGGTTTCATAAAGTTGTCTTTCCTGAAAAGGTAATCATGATGTAGGGTGTCAACTAGACTTGGTTCTCCTCATCAGTGACCTGACCTCATCAATGATTCAACATCATTTATATTGTGGCTTGTAGTGACTAAAAATTAATTATGGGGATTATTTTTGTCAAAATGTTTACTGGTAATTGTTTATATATTAATTTTCTTAAATTTGAAAATTTGTTAATTTTTAACATAATTCTATTTCTATTTCTGCACAAACATCATGACCAAGAAGCAAGTCAGGGAGGAAATGGTTTATTCAGCTTACA
>NC_034599.1:6696620-6698478 GCF_900095145.1 Mus pahari | reverse complement strand
ATATATATATATATATGCATATACATATATAATCTTTTCTTTTTTTCCAAATAAGAATTTTTATTTTATTAATTTATTTACATTTCAAGTGTTATTCCCTTGCCTGGTTTCTACCCTGTCCCGGAAACTCCCTATCACAACTCCCTTCCCCATTTCTATGAGGGTGTTCTTCCACTCATCCACCTACTCCCTCCTCCCCACCCTTCATTCCCCTACACTGGAGCATCTGTCCAGCCTTCATAGAAACAAGAACCTCTCCTCCCATTGACGCCTGACAAGTCCATGCTCTGCTACATATGCAGCTGGAGCCATGTGTACTCCTTAGTTGGTGGCTTAGTCCCTGGGAGCTATGGGGACCTGGTTGGTTGATATTGTTGTTCTTCCTATGAGGTTGCAAACCCCTTCAGCTTCTTCAGTCTTTTCTCTAACTCCTCCATTTGGGAACCTGCACTCAATGCAATGGTTGGCTGTAAGCATCAGATTCTGTATTTATAAGGCTCTGCCAGGGCCTCTCAGGAGACAGTTTTCTATAAGGCTTCTTTCAGCAAGCATTTCTTAGCATCCACAATAGTGTCAGAGTTTGGTGACTGTATCTGGAATGAATTCCAAGGTAGGACAGTCTCTGGGTGACCTTTCCTTCAGTCTCTGCTCTGCACTTTGTCTCCATATTTGCTCCCAGGAGTATTTTGCTCCACTTTCTAAAAAGTACTGAAATATCCGTACTTTGGTCTTTCTTCTTCTTGAGCTTCATATGGTCTGTGAATTGTATCTTGGATATTCTGAGCTTTTGGGTTAATATCCACTTATCAGTGAGTGCATACCATATGTGTTCTTTTACAATAAGGTTACCTCACTCATGATGATATTTTCTAGTTCCATCCATTTGCCTAAGAATTTCATGAATTCATCATTTTTAACAGCTCTTTAGTACTCCATTTTGTAAATGTACCACATTTTCTGTATCCATTACTCTGTTGAAGGACATCTGGGTTCTTTTCAGTTTCTGGTTATTATAAATAAGGCTGCTAAGAACATAGTGGTGCATGTGTCCTTGTCATATATAAAGGACACTGTCAAGAGTACAAAACTGGAACTAAGAGACTGGGAAAAGATCTTTACCAATCCTACATCAGATAGAGGTCTAATATCATATATATATATATATATATATATATATATATATAACCTCAAGAAGTTAGACACCAGAGAACCAAATAACCCATTTAAAAATGGGGTATTGAGCTAAACAGAGAATTCTCAACAGAGGAAACTCAAAGGGCTGAGAAGCACCTAAAGAAATGTTCAATTCTTCTCAAACTATTTCACAAAATAAAAACAGAAGGTATTCTACCCAATTCATTCTATGAAGCCACAATTGCTCTGATACCTAAACCATGTAAAGACACAAAACAGATTGAGAACTTCAGACCAATTTCCCTTATGAATGTCGATGCAAAAATACTCAATAAAATTCTCGCAAACCGAATCCAAGAACACATCAAAACAATCATCCATAATGACCAAGTAGGCTTCATTCCAGGGATGCAGGGGTGGTTTAATATTTGGAAATCCTTCAATGTAATCCACGAAATAAACAAACTCAAAGACAAAAACCACATGATCATCTCATTAGATGTGAGAAAGCATTTGACAAAATCCAACACCTATTCATGATAAAAGTCTTTGAAAGATCAGGAATTCAAGGCCCATACCTAAACATAATAAAAGCAATTTACATAAAACCAGTAGCCAACATTAAAGTAAATGGAGAGAAACTCAAAGCAATCCCACTAAAATCAGAGACTTGGCAAAGCTGCCCACTTTCTCCCTACCTATTCAATATAGTACTTGAAGTCCT
>NC_034599.1:6691253-6696354 GCF_900095145.1 Mus pahari | reverse complement strand
ATGGATTGGCAAGATCAACATTGTAAAAATGTCTATCTTACTGAATGCAATTTACATTTTCAATGCAATCCCTGTCAAAATTCCAACTCAGTTCTTCAATGAGTTAGAAAGGGAAATTTGCAAATTCGTCTGGAATAACAAAAAACCTAGGATAGCAAAAACTCTTCTCAATGATAAAAAAATCTCTGGTGTAATCACTATGCCTGACCTAAAACTGTACTACAGAGCAATTGTGATAAAAACTGCATGGTACTGGTACAGTGACAGACAGGTAGACCAATGGAATATAGAATTGAAGATCCAGAAATGAACACACACACCTATGGTCACTTGATCTTTGACAAGGGAGCTAAAACCATCCCGTGGAAAAAAGACAGCATTTTCAACAAAGGGTGCTGACAAAGCTGGCAGTTATCATGTAGAAGAATGTGAATTGATTCATTCTTATCTCCTTGTCTAAGTGGATCAAGGAACTCCACATAAAACCAGAGACACTGAAACTTATAGAGAAGTAAGTGGGGGAAAGCCTGGAAGATATGGGCACAGGGGGAAAATTCCTGAATAGAACTGTAAAGGCTTGTGCTGTAAGATCGAGAATTGATAAATGGGACCTCATAAAATTGCAAAGCTTCTGTAAGGCAAAAGACACTGTCAATAGACAAAAAGGCCACCAACAAATTGAGAAAGGATCTTCACCAATCCTAAATCAGATAGGGGACTAATATTCATTATATATAAAGAACTAAAATAACCCCATTAAAAATGGGGCATAGAACTAAACAAAGAATTCTCAACTCAGGAATATCGAATGGCTGAGAAACACCTCAAAAATGTTCAACATCCTTAATCATCAGGGAAATGCAAATCAAAACAAACTTGAGATTCCACCAAACACCAGTCAGAATGGCTAAGATCAAAAATGCAGGTGACAGCAAGTGCTGTCAAGGATGTGGAGAAAGAGGAACACTCCTCCATTGTTAGTGGGACTGCAAGCTTCTAAAACCACTCTGGAAATCAGTTTGGTGGTTTCTCAGAAAAGTGGACATAGTAGTACCGGAAGATCCAGCAATTCCTCTCCTGGGCATATATCCAGAAGATGTTCCAACTGGTGATAAGTACACATGCTCCACTATGTTCATAGCAGCCTTATTTATAGTAGCCAGAAGCTGGAAAGAAGCGCGATGTCTCTCAACAGAGGAATGGATACAGAAAATGTGGTACATTTACACGATGGAATAGTACTCAGCTATTAAAAACAATAAATTTATGAAATTCCTCAGCAAATGGATGGATCTGGAGGGTATCATCCTGAGTGAGGTAACCCAGTCACAAAAGAACTCACATAATATGCACTCACTGATAAGTGGATATTAGCCCTGAAACCTAGAATACCCAAGATACAATCTGTAAAACACATGAAACTCAAGAAGAAGGAAGACCAAAATGTGGACACTTCGCCCCTTCTTTGAATTGGGAACAAAACTCCCATGGAAGGGGTTACAGTGACAAAGTTTGGAGCTGAGACACAAGGATGGACCATCCAAAAACTGCCCCACCCAGGGGTCCATCCCCTAATCAGCCACCAAACGCAGACANTATTGCATACACCAGCAAGATTTTGCTGAAAGGACCCCGATATAGCTGTCTCTTGTGAGGCTATGCCAGTGCCTGACAAACACAGAAGTGGATGCTCACAGTCAGCTATTGGATGGAACACAGGGCCCACAATAGAGGAGCTAGAGAAAGTACCCAAGGATCTGAAGGGGTCTGCAACCCTATAGGTGGAGCAACAGTATGAACTAACCAGAACCCCCAGAGATCGTGTCTCTAGCTGCATATGTAGCAGAAGATGGTCTAGTCAGCCATCATTGGGAAGAGAGGCCCCTTGGTCTTGCAAACTTTGTAAGACCCAGTACAGGGGAACACCAGGGCCAAGAAGGGGGAGTATGTGGGTAGGGGAGTGGGGGAGTATAGGGGGCCTTGGGGATAGCATTTAAAATGTAAATGAAATAAATGCCTAATAAAAATTGGAAAAAAAAAAGAAATGTTCAACATACTTAGTCATCAGGGATGTTGGAATGGATGTGGAGAAAGAGGAATACTCCTCCATTGTTGGCAGAATTGCAAACTGGTACAACCACTCTGGAAATCAATCTGGCTGTTCCTCCAAAAAATTGTACATTGTACTACCTGAAGACCTAGCTATACCATTCCTGGGCATATACCCAAAAGAGTCTCCAACATATAACAAGATCACATGCTCTACTATGTCCATAGCCTTTTCTTATATATTACACCCAGTCACAGTTTTTCCTCCCTCTACTCCTTCCACTCCCACCCCTCCCAAATCCCTCCACTTTTAGTTTTTACTTAAATGTGACATCACAGACCAAAGAATATAGTTCATGTGAATCACTTGGAGCAAATTACAAATATTTTAAAGTTTTTAAAACTGTTTATTTGGCTTGATTTTGCTCTTAGTAACACTATTAGATTTGTTCATTAAAATCATATTCTCATCCTATTCATTGAAATATTCAAACTCTCTTTCTAGTTATTTTAAATAAATTGTATTTGATAATTTTTAAATTTTCTGATTGTCAGTAATAATTCAATGAATTATCAGCATCTTTAGGCCCTTTAAGATTATAGACATTTAATAACATTAGAGTCTGTGCATTTGTTAATGTATTTCTTCATGCAAACATTATCTATATATCTCTCTTTTGATGAAAACTTTTGAATAATCTTTGGAATTTTGAGATATTAGCTAGAAGATAGTAAGAGTTTTAGACTACAGTGCTGTGAATTGACATTAGGAGCCAGGATGTAGCATTCAAAAGTATAGTTTATAACCTGGCTTAGATAGAGCACTGGTCATTATCCTAGTGTTTTCTCTACAGAGGTCTTTTCCTGTTTGTGTGAGAAGTGATTCAGTGTTAGAAAAGCCTCCATGTGAAGGTGACAGCAGGGCAAAGGTGTAAAACAAGGTGTAAATTAGCTTATTATATTTTCCTATGTTCTTATATAACAAGTTAGCTCATTTTTAAAAATCCCATTCACTTTTCAGAAATATATACAATATGAAATTGTTTTAACCTTAAGATACAGTAGCACTTTTAAAAATAATCTTTACAGAAGTATATGAGGCCTAATTTAAAGAGTAAACAGCACAACACTAATTTCAAATTAAGAATAAAGTATAATATGAGTTGGCATTCATTTAATTGGTATTCATTCATAAACTCTTCCAACTTATGTTTTGTGGGTATTTAATCCTTGTCTTCAGAGTGAATATTTACTGTTACCCTTGCTTCCATTAGCGGTGGTATTGTTTAAAGAAACAATAGTTCTAACCTCATAATTAGTGTGTATATAGTAGGTGTGAACTGCTAGAATATTCTCCCTGAAGATTTCTTGAATAAAAATATAGGATAACAAATGCAAATTAGATAATCATCTTTAATATAAAACATCAATCTTATGTTAATATTAAAGAACATACATGAAATGTCTTCCTTATTTTGAAAAACTTCCAGAGGCTCCATAACATTACATGGTTCAGTTTTTCAATATTTCTTTTCATAGTTGATGAGTAATACATTGACAAAATTCTTTAAAGGATCTCATTTACATTAATGGTTTAATGAATGTGTTTTGGGTACTAGATTAAAATTTATTGCAGCACGCCAATTAGCATTTATTTACCAATCAGTGGTTAATGGGGTTGTAAATCTGATAGTTGTGATTGTTTCCCATCTTGTTAAGACATTCATAAGGATTTGGGAAATGCAGTTGAAAATTAATCTCCTTTGTTAATGGAGGCTATCATTCTGAAAGTAATAAACCATTCATTAAATAAACAGTATTTCAGACACAATTTAGTACATCCTAATTACTAGCCATCACTAAATATTGCTAATATTTGGTGGAACATATACAACATCCCACATCCTTTGTAACATACCACTTAGCACAGTTGCACATGGACAATTACTGGTTGATTTTACATTGGAGTCTAGTTACTAGTCATTTTATACTTTAGAAAAGGGAATACCTTTGTTAAAATTATGTTTTATTCAGGGGTATTGAGGGATAAAGGAGAGAACTTTATTTTTTATTAGATATTTTCTTTATTTACATTTCAAATATTATCCCTTTTCCTGGTTTTCTCTCCAAAACCCCATCCCATCCCCTCTCCCTCTGCTTACCAACCCACCCACTCCCACTTCCTTAATTGCTGTGCATAAATCAAAATGGGTCTATGTTCAGCAAGAAGCGTTACAGAGACAATGAGTTTCCCAGGTTACATGGCCTTGGGTTTTTACATTCTTGAGCTGTTCCAATGATTCATGGCTCTGTTTACTTCCTGTCTCATGTTAGGGTAAAAGAGTTCACAGAGAGAAGGGACAGCCTTCTGGTCGAAGACACTGCTCTTCTTTGGAATCTCTTAACACACCCAGCTCCACATCCTGTTTCCCAGACACTGGTACATGCTGTCCCCAAAGATATTGGTAAAAATATAGGTAGGATTTGAAAACTGGCTTAAACCCATCACCTAGGTGGAGCAGTGTTGAGAAATATTTCTGACTAATATGTGTCCCTCTGTATTAATAGCATGGACATAAGACCCTTCCTTAGAATCCAAACCTCAGAGGGAGGTTTAGATGTTCAGCAACACATAACAGAAGGAGTGTGTGGTAGACACAATTGTTCCTAATCTTTCTTTGGCTTATAACATGTACTGATTTTTAAAAATTGTCAGTTAATGCTTTTGTGACACCATAAAAATTGATGAAATATCATTTATTTGCCATAAATATCATATAATTGAAATAATTTTCTCTCTTTTTCATCATATTGTGAGAAGAGTTGTGTGCTTACCCCAAATGTTTTCCTTTGATTTGATTTCATAAATTTTCATTGAATAAAAACCTATAAGAAACAACTTTTGAGAACTCCTTTCCATGTGCCATAGGTATTTATTAAGACACTAGTGACTGCATTTTTCTTTCTTTTTTATTTTTTCTTTTTCTTTTCTTTTCTTTTCTTTTCTTTTCTTTTCTTTTCTTTTCTTTTCTTTTCTTTTCTTTTCTTTTCT
>NC_034599.1:6685675-6691173 GCF_900095145.1 Mus pahari | reverse complement strand
TCTTTCTTTCTTTCTTTCTTTCTTTCTTTCTTTCTTTCTTTCTTTCTTTCTTTTTTTTCAAGACAGGGTTTCTCTGTATAGCCCTGGCTGTCCTAGAACTCACTTTGTAGACCCGGCTGGCCTTGAACTCAGAAATTCGCCTGCCTCTGCCTCCCGAGTGCTGGGATTAAAGGCATGTACCACCATGCCCGGCTTATTTTTCTATTTTTATTCGTTATTTTTATTTACATTTTAAATGTTATCCCCTTCCCAGTTTCCCCTCCAAAAGATCCCTATCCCCTCCCACTGCCCCTGCCTCTATGAGGGCGCTCCCCCATACACCCACTCCTGCCTCAGCATCCTAGCTTTCCCCATCTCTGGGTCATCAAGCCTCCAACGGCCCAAGGGGCTCCCCTTCCATTGTGCCAGATAAGGCAATCTTCTGCTACATATGCAGCTGCATTTTTATAACTTGAACTCCATGCTCTCATTGCGTATTAATTGCTTACAAAGCTTGGCTCACTTTGCCAAAGCCATTGCTTTCCTTTGTCATAAATAGAAGTATATGGCAGGTATTTGGCTCTTGTTTTCAATGTCTGGAGTTCACAATGACATTTAAGGATAAACCACTATTGCTAAACAGGAATAAAGCCTGCATAGCATATTCTACTTTTCACTCACTCTTAGTTTTTTCTTGGTTTACATTCCCTGTGTTTCTGTGACTTCTAAAATACTTTATCAAATTAGATAAAGGGGCTTATAATTATACCTTGTAATTTATATGGACAACTTGGTATATCCTAGAGCTTTATGAAAAGGCCAGAGCCACAGAAGCATTAGTTCCTGCCGATGGGTGCTTTGAGCAGGACCTCTTTGAAGTAGCTACGGTGATTTGTTCTAGAATTCTGAATAGAAACATAGGCTATGTAGCTCATTAAAGTTAAGTATGTGAGATACTTGAGAGATACAGTGCTGGCATGCATCATGATCATACAAATCCATATACTTGCAAATAATTCTCCAACTATGACATAAGCGATGCAGTTAAATATTTCTAATGCAAATCCTCATAAAATGAGTTAGTTCTGTGCTTTATCGTGACTCTAATGAGTTTAGCCATGATTTGTATTGTGTGGGTGACAGCTACAGGATAATGACCCATGAATTTATCAGTTTTAGGGTTAATACAGGTTCTATGGGGAACTTTATAATTGTCTAAGATCCAACTTAGTTTCATCCCAATTCTTTCCTGTTCCTAGTCTCAGAACTTATTGTGATCCAGAAAACCTGAGACAAGGTTTACATATCAGCAGCTATATGTGACATCTTCACAATGAATGTTTAACTCTAAAGCTGGTGAGGCGGATGCAAGAAAAAAGTGTCTGCTAACAAACTTTATGACCTGAGTTCTGTCCTCCAGACCCACATGTGAAAAGAAAAAATAACATTTTGAATTGTCCTCTAACCATTCAAAGGCCATGGCACATGATATACCACACTATGCACAGGCACACACTCAATAAATTTAAAATCTAATTTAAAAACTTAGAATCATCAACAACCTTATTTTAAAATAAAAAACTTATTATGAGTGTATTTATTTTGATTTTAAAGATAGCAGCCCTGAATAGACATTTAGTCTAAATCATAACTATACATCGCAGGGCTGTGACAAGAAAATAATGTATTTTTATGTAATATCATAAACTATATAGAATAAGACTGACAGCAAACAAATGAAATGACAAACCTGAATAACAGATGGTAAAAGTCTACTATTAATGCTTAAGGAATAGCACGCCATTACTAGATGAGGGACACATTGAAAATAGTCTCTGGTGATTCTGAAAGTTTGTCCTTGTGAACACAGCTCTTGAATGCCAATGAACAGCCATGGCTTCAATTCTTTTGTGAGCGTCTGATCTCTGTTGAAGTGAAGGAAGCTCTTTTATTCATTTGTGGCATGCAACATGAGTTCCCTGGACAACTGACTAACCAATTTGAAAGAGCTTTGCCCAACATACATTCATACCTGAGAATTTGTTTTATTTTTGAGTCTGATATCTAAAGAATGGAGATTCTCAGGCTTTACAAACAATCATGACTGTCAATAATGGATCCCATAACACATGCATCGCATCGTTGTTTGGAATGACCTTGTTTGACGAAGACTGTGCTCGACTCAATACTTCTGTATTGACTATTCACATGATGACATGGGAACTCCTGTAGTAACTGAATCCTGGTTTAACCATAGAGAAAGAGAGAAAATGTAAATATAAGGTAGAAGTTAATAAGCTCTCTCTCTCTCTCTCTCTCTCTCTCTCTCTATATATATATATATATATATATATATATATATATATATGAATATATTTAGTGAATACATGTGTGCATTTAGTGAACATGAATGTGTATGGTCCCAAACATGTATATATGAAATTATTTAAAATAGCCCAATAGTAAATATAAGAGAAACAAAGCAAATGTATCAGAGCCTTTAAAATTTTGCTGAAAAATATAATGAAAAATATGACATTCTAGATATGGACGTTACAGTCAACTATCTCACAAATGCTGCAGTGAAATAATTTTATAATTTTTAAAAATATAAACTGCATAACATATTAAAAATTAGTACTCAAAGAACTTTTCATACTTGCAAAAACCAGAATTTCTTCTTATACGATATAATCACAAATATTAATATATTTCTGATATTTACATTGCATACTAATCATGTACATGTATAATTATGTAACACATAATGCACATAAAAACAGATATGCTGTCTGTCTCAAATGCCGGCTGGAATGAACACTGTGATCACTCTGTGCTCCAGACACAAAAGAGAATAATAAGGAGAGACGAGTTTCCCAGGCTTGGGGTTGAAGGATGAGAAGACCACTGCAGTAGAAGAGAGGCTGTTCCTGGTTTTGTCCTAACATGAGGAATTGATACAAATGTGCCTCTAAACCGGTGAAGAGCAGGGAGAGCAGAGCAGACACTGTGAACTTGGGAAGAGGGGCACATGTTTCCTTCACCTCCATATTCCCATCCCTAGCATAAGGGTAGTGCAGGAAAAGCTTAGCAAAGAAATGGCTGCTGAATGAAGAGAATGCTGAAAAGCTTGAACATGGTCAGATAGGGAAGAACTGATGAAGGCCTGTCCTGCTTGTATTCCAGAAATATGCAGCAGTTATGGTATCATATTCCTCTTAAAATGAATTCATTTTTTTAAATGATGCATGTAGGAACTCAGGTGGGCTGTTGTGAATTTTTTAGAAGGAACTGTCAAATCAATAATCAAAGAGAGGAACCTAGAATAGTAGTGAGAATCACACCTTTGAGAAGTGGAAAGCATCAAGTAAAAAACTGAAGGATGAGCAATTTGAGCTGCTTCAGTTGCTTAAAGAGTAAAGAGGGTGACATTTGAAAGAGGTTCTGACTTCTCCACAAAAGCAACAAGCCTATCAAAAGCATAAAACCTGGACTGTGCAGGAACATAAACAGCGAGGCTAAATAACCAAGACTGGTACACCCAAAAGTAAACACCACAACTGTTCTCCTCTAACACTTTTCCCTTTTACCAGAAATTTTGGATTACTGAAGTGAAGACCTTTAATTAACACAAGAACATTTTGGCAGGTTGATGAGATCTTGGCTTTGTAACTCTGAAGATGTATGACATTGGAAATATCACATTTTCCTGCAGGACTATAGCTTCACAGTGTATAAGTCAGTTGTTTTAAATGATCTGTAAGATTGCTTCTTTTCATTTTTTATAGCTATGCCTTGGAAATAGTGGATTCTCAATACTACAAAAGCTCTAATGAACCTCTTTATTGAGAGAAGTTGAGACAGAGGAAAAGATATCATTAAAAAGTATGTAATACTAGGCTGCAGAAGAGAACAAGGCATTTCTTGTTTTCTATTACAGGTGATTTATGAGGCATTAAGTCAGGCTGAGAAGATGTGCATTCAATTTTATTTTGCTCCTTAATCTAAAGAGGGCTGCAGGCTCCTGGCAGCTGCTACCATAGTATTTTATGGGTGCACACAGACGATTCAACTTCTTTAAGAATCCTCTTTGCTCAGTACTAATAGTCAGTGATCGTGTCTTAGTGATAGAACTATGCAGAAGTAGCATCAGGTTACCATCTGTCATTAAAAGATGCTATAAAATCAAATATAAAAACATAAATGAACAGTGAAAATTTAACAATAGAGAAAAAGAGCCCAAACAGGGAAGTTAGGATTCCGTGATTCTCATTTATACCGTGGATCATAGCTCCTGAGTTTCAGCTGCTTCCTACCAGACTTGCAATCCATAATTTTCAACTTGACTTTGGAAATTATTTGATTTTTATTTACATTTAGAGTTCACTCTTTTATGTTTGCATCTTTATCCTTACTTAAGATTTATTTCATAGATACTTACCTAAAATTAATGTCATGGATGACCAGCAAACTAATAACAAAAGGCAATTATTTTAATTATATGATTACACTGAGAACTGTCTAAGTGCACTAGGGTGTTATCTTAAAGAAATAATTTTTTTGTTGCCTGATTTTATTTTTGCAAATGGCATATATATTAAATTCTTAGTTTTTTATTAATTAATTTACTTTACATCCTGATCACAGCTTCCCCCACCTTTCCTCCCAGTCTCTGTCTCTCACTTCACCTCCCCATACCCCCTTTTCATTTCTCCTCAAAGAAATGGAGGCCTCCCATGGTTATCAAACCTCTTGGCCTATCAAGTTGCATTAGGATTAGCTGGATCCAATTCATTTCCAATTGAAGCTAGACAAGGCAGCCCAGTTGTGGTAAGGGATCCAAAAGCTGGCAACAAAGGCAGATACAGGCCCTGCTGTTAGCAGTCTCACATGATCACCAGGCTGCATATCTGTTACATATGTATAGAAGGCCTAGTTCCATCCCTGGTGAATGGTTCAGTGTCCCTGAACCTCTTTGGGTCCTGATTTGATGATTCTGTAGGCTATCTTTTGTCCTTGACATTTCTGGCTTCTTCAATCCTTCCACAATTCCACCTAAACTCTTCAACAAGATTCCTCAAACTCCATGACTGAGGGTCTTCTGCATGTTTCCATCAGCTGCTGGGTGAAGCCATTCAGAAGGAAGTTACATTAGGCTTTTGTCTTCAAGTATCGGAGAATATCATTAACAGTGTCAAAAAATGAGCTCTGTCTCATAGTATAGGTCTCAAGTTGGACCAGTCATTGATAGGCCATTTCCTCAATTTCCCTTGCAACTTTACGCCTGCACATTTTGTAAGCTGAACAAGTTGTGGCTGGGTTGGTGTCCTCACTTCTCCATTGGAAGTCTTGCCTACTCATAGGAGGTAACCATCTCAAGTTCCATGTTAGCTGTTGCTAGGATATGGAGCTAGAGTCACCATCAGAAATTCTTGGGAGTTTCCATTGTCCTAGGTTTCTAAATCCCCATGAATTCCAGTTCTCTCTCTCTCTCTCTCTCTCTCTCTCTCTCTCTCTCT
>NC_034599.1:6637291-6685670 GCF_900095145.1 Mus pahari | reverse complement strand
CTCTCTCTCTCTCTCTCTCTCTCTCTCCTCCTCTCTCCTCCCTCTCTCTCCTTCCTTCCTTCCTTGCACTTGACCCATCCTGAACCCCTCACCACCCTTTCTCCCTCCCTATCTACTTCTGAGCTCTTTTATTTCCCCTTCTCAGTGAGATTTAATATTTAATAAGTTCCATTGTGACTCACCTTCTTGGGGACTGTGGATTGTAACATGTTTATCCATTATTTTGTGGTTATTATTCTCTGATATGTGAGTACATTGTATGAGTGTCTTTCTGGGTCTGGGTTACTTCATTCAGGATGTTTTTGTTTTTGTTTTTGTTTTTTTAAATTCAATCCATTTGCTTGCAAATTTCATTTTGTCCTTGTTTTTAATAGCTAACTAGTATTCCATTGTGTGTATATGCCACATTTTCTTTATCTATTCTTCAGTTGAGGGACATCTGAATTGTTTCCAGTTTCTGGCTACTATGACTAAAGCTGCTATGGACATAGTTGAGAGAGTATTATTGAGGTATGATGGGCCATATCTTTCATTGGATCATTAAGTTCTCTTACCTTCCTCTCTTATCACTAAGACCATTGCAAAGTTTACCATTTTAATTAAACTGTCTCATCAAGACATACCTATTTTGTGTTCAAATTTGACATTTATACTTTGTGAAGTAAATTTGAGTATGTAAATGTTGAGTATCAAATTAAAAGAAGGTATTTAGACCAAATACAAATATCAAATTATAGTATTATTTCCTATTTAACCAGTCCTTCTGGAGATTATATCTAGGATTGCTATAGTCCTAAAGAAGAAACCCTTTGTATTAAGGCAATGAGCATGTCCTTATAAGAATCATGCTTTATGGTTCTAAGTTAGTTTTTTCTTTTAAATATTATTTGTCAGTACTATAGTATTAAGGAGTAGTGATTAAAATACTGCCATTTTGGATATGTAATATTCTTTGACTGTGCTGTGAATTTTTTATTAAAGATTTACTTAGGATTTTTTTATGCATGTGAATGTTTTGCCCTTGTATCTGATGACCATAGGGACATAAGAAGGTGCTGCATCACCTAAAGATTGAATTACATTTGGTTGTGAACCACTATGGGTATGGTTGGAATCAATGTAAGTTTCAATTAAAGTGAGCCATTGCATTTTCTGAATAATATTTTTTGTACATTCCCCATTTTAGCTACTCTCTTGACTCTTTCTTAACAAAAGCACATTAAGATTGCAGTATACCACTAACATTGTGTCAACACACCCAAAGTAGAAAACTGGCAAACCACAACCAGCATCAACTTCCAAGTCCTAACACTGTTGATGTCCCCAGAAGTCCAGGGGATAGGTGCAGCAATGATAAAATTCTGGAAAGACGTCCACAAATAAAGTCAGATTAGGAAGAATTGATTTAAAACCCACCCCTCTCCCCTCCAGATGGTAAATCCCATAGCAATCAGAGTTTTCCAGATATCATGACCTAATTGAAGATAAACTAAACAGATGGTTAGTCATGGTGGGAAACTTTCAGACAAAATTTAAGACAGATGGCTAAGAAAACTCGAGTTTCAAGAACATGAGAAATGGATGAATATTCTAACATAGAAATTTAGCAAAGATGTGAAGTAATATTTAAAAACTCACACAATGCAAAAAACAATATGATTGACCAAGTTTAAGAAAGAGTAACAGAAGCAAGCAGAAGATATTTAAACTATAGGAATGATCTCTGAAACTATAATTTTCAGAAAGTATTTGAAATACACACATGAAAATGAAAAGGCATAGAGAGATTTGGATAGTATCAACAGCAAATGTTCAGGTGGCTAGAGAAGTTTCAAACATGGGGAAGGACAAAAATATTTAATGACAGAAAGGTCCAAAGTCAGACTTAACAAAATCTACTCAGAAGATTCTTAAAATCGGTCTCTCAAAGGGGAACAATAAAGAGGCAAGGTTTCACAGCTGCAAGGGAAAAATAATAAATAACACATAGTTATGGCCCAACTCATCTGAGAAAAAAAAAACTCTGTCTGTGAGAGAGATGTAAGGCTTCTTTTACTAAAGAAAAAATAATCTTCCAGTCAGGAATACACCACCCAGCAAAATTACTCTTCTGAAAAATAGAGGCAAAGACATTCTCAGACAAAGACAGAGAAATTATGTCCACTAGATTTGTTTTAAAGCAAACTATAAAGGGACTCCTTCAAAGTTAAAGACATAATGATGAGAATAATTGAAGAGTGAGGAGCAAGATTCACTGGTATGACAAGCAGACATCTCCAGAATGCTCCAGCATTGAAAGCAGGCTTTGTGGTCATTCATATCATAAGTGTGAATATTACAAAGTATCAACTCAGAAGTTCACATTAGTGAGTTTTGTAATAGGCAGTAAAGAAATGTATAAAGTGTGATGGCAAAAAAAAAAAATCAACCTGTGTAGAGGAATGAAGAACAAATATAAAGTTTTGTTTGCGAATGTCCCTTTACTATTTGGTTTTGATCAGGTGTTGTCATTGACATTAATCTGACATCTCTTCTAATGCTGGTATCAGAATCTCTGGATAGATTTAAGAGGTTCAAACTTCAGGGCTTACTCTAAAGAGTATCAAGAAACAAAACGTTAATAGCAGTAAGGATTAATGATTCTGTCTTCTCATCTCTTCTCTATGTCTCTACTACCCTTCTGTCCATATATGCATATATATATTTATATACATATATTTATAAGGTTCTAATATCATGTATTTTTGATATAAGGATTCCTGGATGGTGTCCTTGGTTTCAAGCATGACATTTTCTTGTCCCTCTATGTTGATTCATATTCTTTTCACATAACCCAAATTTCATTTTCTCATTGCCTGTGAACACAGTCTATGGGAATTCATAAAATATACATATAATCTATGTAACAACCCAAATTCCTTCTTTCCTATATCAACAGCATTCCATATGTCTGTAATCAAACCCTAGTCATTCAAAGGCCAGTTAATTGTCAAAAAGAAAAAAAAGAAGAAAAAAGAAAAGAAAAGAAAAGCATTATGTAATTGTTCAATTACATTACAAACATAAAATACCATGAAGGGGATAATTTAATATTCAGATACGTGGCAAATTTCTTTCATTAGCATTTATGCATTAGTAACTTTAATTTCCATTATGTATGAAATTATATATTTAATTAACTCATCAATTCCAGTCATTGCATAATTTCCTGCCTGTTATATTTTGTTATAATAACATCATTATATGTGTTATGCCTGATGTCGATGTCAAAATTAAATTTTCTTATTAGAAATATAGTTATTAGATCAAATATATGTAAACTCTAAGTTTATAATAATGACAAACATTATGCTCTTATAGCACACTACAGTGTAAGAAGTACTATTAAATATACTAATACCCTTGGTAAGAGAAAGAACATGATTTGCTGAAGAGGGAGAGGCAGAGGAAACAGAAGGCATAGTGAATGGTCAGACATTCATGACTAAACCTGCAGAGAGTCTGCAAGCACACCAGTTCTAGCATGCTTTCAAATTTACTGGCGGAAGAACAAAGGAAGTGTTTGGTTTCTTTGGGGAAATCCATTGGAAAGCAGGTAAGACCTGGTATCTGAACAGGCCATAGGTGAGTCCGAGATGATGCTGCAGCAGTTCAGACCACAGGCCACAAGGAAGACTGACAGGAAGTACTCTTTTCTTTCTTGTAAAGAGCCACAAGTCCCAATCCTCTTGACTTTGCACAGACTGATGGACAAACTAAAACATTGTTACAGTAGCCCAATTTAGTTTTAAAAACAGAACTGAGGGCTCTTTCTTAACAATTCCAATGCTATCAGGGAAAGATGATGAGACTGGCAACCTGGAGCTAGTTCATGAGGGAGGATTGATCCACATAGCATGTGCGAACTGTGGAAATTAATGGAAGATTTAAGAAGTTTTATCAACTTGATTTAAATGACAATCCACAGTAAACTCTGCATCATTCATTTGCACCCATCACTAACCATTCTGTCTTCCTCACCACAAAGATTTAGAAACATTTTTTAAAATGTGTGTGTGTGTGTGTGTGTGTGTGTGTGTGCGCGCGCGCGTGAATGCGTGCCCTCTGTGTATGGTTGTGCACACAGTAGCTCACAAATGATGATCAAAAGACAGTACTTGGAATTTGGTTCTTTCCTTGTACTGTTTAGGTACCTGGTACTGAACTCAGGCTCTTGAGGTCGGTGGCAAGTGCCTTTTCCAAGTGACAATCATTGAAAAGATGGTTTCTTGACTCTGTAAGTATCTCAATAGTTACATATACTATCCCGTCCCATGGGACCTAGTTATTTTGTGGGTCGAGGGGGACCGAGCCTGAAAGAGAAATGGGCGAGAAAGAGGAGGAGAGCCTGCAATGGTTTGTCAAGGTCTGTTTAATGAGGGCTGAACGCCTGGTTATAAGGCACACAGTGAGGGGAAATAGGGAGGGTTTGAGGCATGATCAAAAGAAACAGAGCGAAGGACAAATGGGGGGATGCTGATTGCAGGCTTGAAACTTTTTGTGATTAATGTCAGAGTCCTGGTGCCACTGCTCCAGAACGTCCGGCAGCTTATCTCAGAGTCCCAGATCCTCCTTAACAGCCCCAGGTGTTATTTTAGGGCAGGGATCAGCTGGTTCTCATGAGCAGCCTTGGGAAGGAGGAGGTTGAGCAGCCTTGGCTTGTTGAAGGCCTGGTTACTCTCAGCCTGGTCTCCCAAAATATGCTGTGTTCTTCCCAATCTTCCTCTAAGCACAGGCCTTTCATTTTCAGTTCTCCCTGGAACAAGTTGTGACAGATTTTTCTCTCCTTAATGCAGGAATTGACTCACCTTGCCAAGTTTTCTTCAGCTCCTATCTTTCTGTTTAAATGGCTCTTTGTCAGATTCCTTAACAATAAAGTCCTAGAGTGATCTCTTATAGATCCCTTCTCATATTTGTTTAGCCTTAGTCTCTTATTTGTAGCATCATCATGAATGATTCCAACATGTATCACTACGTAGAGATAAATCTGCATATTCAATGTCCTGTATGAGCTCATTGTTTGCATGCATGATTGGTATCTCAGAAATAACATATCCACAACTAAACTGTTTTAATTTTCTTCCTGGTATTCATCTCTTACTATCTTCTCCGTTTTTAGGATATTTACTCTACACTGACAATTGTGAATTATTCAGCCCCAAAAGTTTGTAGTCATTATTGACTTGTCTTTTTTCTCATACATTGTTGTAACCAAGAAAAAAAAATCTTTACTTTTATACTTTAAAACATATCACAGTCTTGAAACTGTAGATTGCTTTACAGTAAAAAGCTGGAATGTACCCAGTCTGGCTCCCAGCACCTAAATCATTCTAAAGTTTTCAATGCCCTTTTCAGACATCCTCAGGTGCTTAAATTAGCACAGTCCTGTTTCTCATCATGTTTTCTATGATGGATCTTGGCTGGTTACCACTATTTTTCTAGTTTTTTAATTCATTTATAATTTATCCCACAGCTTCCATTCCCAACCTACCTGCCACCACTATGGGTATTTTAATCATAGTCACCAAAATCAAATTCTAATACTCTGTGCAAATTTCCAAAGGCTCCCAATTTATCTCTGAGTTGCACCAATCATAGTTTGCAGAACTTAACCTACCCTTGTTGTTACTTTTACTCTAACCACATACATTGTTTTCTTCTTCTATTCACCTGTATTTCTCAGCTCTGACCTTCCCACTGTAAAATGATACAAAAATCAGGCAAGGAAAAAGCCTGTATGTCCATGCCTGGACACTGGCCTCTTCTTTTTTCATCAGTGACAATGACATACCCTCTAAACAATCATCGTTTCTGCCTACCTCTCCATTTCACATCTTGCTTAATATATATGAATGTCTTTCCCTTTGACTCCCTAAATAATTATTTATTTGCTTCCTTCCAAAGTTAAAACAAGAAAATTACAAATGATAAATTGTAGAGTTTACTCATCTCTTTAGAAATCAGTTTCAAATGTTTCTCTTCAAGTAAGTCTGTGTTCTTATCCTAAAAACACCCCCAAAACAAAACAAAACAAAAAGAAAAAGAAAAAGAAAAAACTCAGAGTTAGCAGAGGACTTCCTTATCTAGCATCCATGGGGAGGGAATGCCCTTTGTCCTGTGAAGGCTCAATGCAGCAGTATAGGTGAATGCCAGGATGGTGAGGTGGGAGTGGATGGGTGGCTGGGGGAACACCCTCATAGAAGCAGGGAGGAATGAGGATGGCAGGGGATGTTATCCCCTGGAAGGAGGATCACATTTGAAATGTACTTAAATAAAATAATCAATAAAAATAAATAAATAAAAAGAAAATGATCAGGAGCCAGGATGCTAGTAGCATTTATTTTGTGTGCTGAGAACGTGGTCAGAGAAATGAAAAACAAAACAAAACAAAACAATAGAGAAACCACCTTCATTGTCCATGGTGTTACACCAGAGTCAGAGGACAGGGCAGATTCTTGAAGAGACTTCTGCACATATAAATTATTAAATTCCTGAATAATACTGTCTTTGCAGCAAGAAATAACCCATTGAACATCATAGATTTTAATGGCAAAATTGTGCCAGCCATGAACATATAAGTTTGAAACTAATTGTACAGATGACTATGTGGTGGTGGTGGTGGGGGTGCAGAGGGGAATAGATACATGGAGATACATAGTAACACTATGGTCATAAACTCACTTAACTTCTTTAAATTTCAAATTAATATTTAAAAACATGTGTTTACTATATTTCTATTGATATTTCTTCAAAGTTGATAGTATTTTTTTCAAAAAAAATTTTTGCATGCTTCTGGGATTATATGAGCATACACATGTGTTACCTGTGGAGAGTAGTAGAGGGTCTGGGGGTCTGGAATTACCACTGTCTGAAAGCTCAGACAATGATTCTGAACACTGGTCCTTGTTTAGCTACTGAGTCATCCCCCAGTTTACGTAATTTAACAATTATGTTTCCTACACCTTTGTAGTCAGTTATATTCTTTATGCTCACTGACTGTCTTAGCCAGTACACTGATTATAACAGAAAAAATAACAATTGTAGCATGTCTTATAGCTTGGATTCAGTCATAGAAACCTTGCATTTGCCTCTTGTGTGGTAGCAGTCATGCTGGGTTTTATCTCCATTTCACGCTGCTGCTTTTAACTCTAGAGCCCCCTTTATCGTCTATATGAGAACCGTCAGGGTTACAGAGCTGGTACTTTCTGTGGGTGTTTCCCTAAACATGCATTAAAGAGGGCGTGTGATTGGAAATAAATCCAGATAGTACTCAAGAACCTTACAATTTTAGAAAGTTGAACTCTACCTCAATATTGTTTGGGTTATTTAATGTAATAAGAATGTAATATAATAGGTAATATATGGTTTCAAAAGCCAGAGAAGAAAATTCTTTGTACGAGCTACACCTTTTACTGAAGGCATCTTCACCTTTAGGTTGTAGTAATGAGTATATTTCATGACAGACAGAAAGTATGTACCTTTTAAAATATGAGCACTTTTTTCTCCTATTAATTTTTCAATATTATTCATATAATTTTAAAAGTGAGCATTTGAAATGGTGCCATATACAAAGAGTATCAAATTCCAGTGTTTGCCACTTCCATTCTTATGTCATGAAGTGGCTTGACAATGCTGAGCACCGGTGCACTGCTGTATCCTATACAGTGCATTTATATCGTACAAGGGCCCTTTATTCACTAAAGTAATAGTTCTCAGGAAAGACTCCTTTGGGGATTAGCTTGCAGAGTGGCTTCTCACACAAAGGCCTCTTTTTCAATAACATTTCACTAATAAATTATGTATAAAAATACAGCTGTTCAAACAGATTAGCATTTTACAGGTGCAATACTGTGATAGCAAGCCATGCACCCAGAACCTTCTGTCATGATTTCTCTGTTATATGATATGTAGAACACCTCCACAACCTGGTGCCCTCTAAGAGGCTTGGTCCAGAGAGAGATAAACTCTGAAACCAAGAGTTATCATGTTTGTCCTCCAGTGATTTTTCTTGTTGCTGTTGTTGCTAATTATGGTGAATTCTGCTATAAGTCACTAAGATGTTGTTTGACATTTCACATTACATTTTACTTCAGTATACAAAACTGGATATGTGTGCTCACATTCACTGAGATTAATTAAAATTAACAGTATTTACTAGGCTCATGGAATATCTAAGCTATTTATAGTTTTTGCTGCTCTTCCAGGGGAATGTTTGATTCTTATCACCATGTTAAATAGCTCATAAGTAGCTGTGTGATATTTATGTCCACCTTGTTTCTTAGTTTAGGGAGTTGTTGCCTTATTTATTTCAATGGCTGTTTTTGTTGGTAGTGTTTTTCTGCTACTTATCACAGGCTAGCTGGTTCTTAAGCTTCTCAGAATTGTCTGGTCTCCACCTCTTATGTCCCCACAGTAGTGCGGGAATGACAGGTATGGAGTGCTGTGGCCAGGTTTCCATGGTCCTGAGTATTCAAATTTAGGTCCTCACACTTGTAAGGTACCCACTGCATCCACTTAGCTGATTCCCCATAACCCACACAAGAGCTTTAACAACATCTAAATATAACAGTGGCTAAAAGGCATGGCACTTACTACAATAAAAAGAAGTACATTTTCAGCAAGCTTACAGATAAAAAGCCTATTTATTGTGTTTCAAATTCTGATTTATAGTCTGTCACTGTAATAATCAGCCTCACTTAATATTAAGCAATACAGACAGCTCTGATCTAAAGATGGAAAAAGTAGACACTTCTATACGTATATAAAGAAATACATAGACTAAGGCAGGACATCAGTTTAAATGGAGAAAGTGGGTTGTCCCAATTTTTGAGACACAAAGAAAATAGTGCAATGGAATTTTAAGAAGGAATTCTCAAGGGCACTCATCAAAGGAGGCCTGATATCTTCAGGTGTTAGAAGGAACATCAGGGAAGGGTGAGCAGGGCAAGGGCTGAGTTGGGTTGAGACTAACAAAACCAGACTGATGAAGAGGAATCAGCAACTTGAGGTTACTTGTCTCACTCTGATAACAAATGCTTATTGATATCTAACCACGTGGGCTCTTAAAATCCTCAAGTAAACTCAAATGTGATGGTGAAAATGCCATCTCCATAGGTGAACCAAATATAATTGTATAAATAACTTGTAACAAGAATAATTTCTCAAAAGTAAAGTGGCTTACACCTTTTTAACTCAAAGGTAATGGCTAAATTTTCCTCATAAAAGATTGTCTTTCTGCACAAAGCTACACTTAGTGAAATCCCGAAGATGCTCTTCTCCTATGACCTTAATTAAGACCATTGTGAAATACATTGAATGGCTTCTTGCCTACTCTAGTCTATTAAAATACATGTTAAAGCTGTAAAAGCATTAACTCCAAAATGAATATCTCTGTGTTCAGATATTAGGACAAATGTTTCAAACCTTGTTATTAGTTGAATCTCAGGAGCTCAAAGGATATGTTTGTCTTTAGCTAATAACCAGGAAAGAGAAAAATAAAATTATTTTTAAAATAATATTTGAAAACATAGAGTTATTAATATATCAAAAGGCAGGATGTCCTATCAGTGTAGATGGTGCCTTGTATGGTACAAAGGCTGAGAAAAGGGAAAATAGATTATTTCCTTAGAGTTAATTACACAATTATAAAATCTAATTTGCATCTTAAATTTCTCCCAGCATATCCTATGAGGTGCATTTCATTATAGACTTCCCTCAACAAATTTTTTCTGTTATGAGCCCAGGCGGAAATGTTCTATTACCTCTAGTTCTTCAAAACAAAACAGAGGCATTTTATGCCTCAATTTTTTTTTTTGCCATCACAGCACCTATGTGTGGTAGAATTCAACGATATTATTTCAAAGAATTTTTAGTTGTTTCTCTTTTCTGGGAATCTGCTTATTTATAAAGTAGACTTTTATTTTTTTATGTACTCTCTCCCCAATTACTAGAATTGCCTTAATGATATTTTTATCTTGAGAAAATGACATGCATTTATACAAATCATTTTAATCACATTCACCCCATCTTTCCCGTTCTTACTCCTTGTAGGCTCACAAACTTCTTTCTCCTACTTCATGTCCATTTGTAAATAATTCAGTTAGTTCAATTAGTGCTCCCCATATGTGCTTTCATCACCGGGGCTTGTGCAACCTGTCTGTGGCTAGATCCCTAAAGAATGATGAACTTCCCTTTCTCAGAAGCTGTCAGCTGACAATTACTCCTTGGCTAGTGATGGTGTCTCAGGGTCCCTTTTGGATCACGATGGAACTTTCGCTTGATTGTTCACGTCTTGTGTGAATATTCACAGCTGCTATGGGTTCATGTGTGCAACGGCCATGCTATGTGCCGAAGACTGCACTCCACAGCACTCCTCTTACTTACTTTCACCTAGTATTGAGTAGAAAAGGCTAATACAGATAGCCCATCTAAGGATGAACACTCACACTCACTCTGAACACTTTGAACAGTTTGAGTTTCTTCTTTGACTATATCCCACCGCTGAAAGAAGCTTTTCAGACCCATGTTGAGAACAGCACAAATGTATAGTTTATATTTTTAACTATCATCTCTGCACACATGGCCATTTGTCCAAGATTACAATACCAAGCATGGGACCCTTCCTGTGAAGAAAGCCTCAAATCAGAAATAGTAATGTATCCCAATCACATTCATGCCACTATTGTATCATGAGGTGCTTCTTTACTTGTGTGCGCAGGATCCACTGCTATGTAAGACCATTGCTGTCTTCCCCAAACTCTATTGTCTATCCATACTACCTTCCAAAAACTATGAAAATTACAAAGCAGAGAGCAGATTTGCTTGACAATTTGAGGTCGATATCTTTATGCTCTACAACAAAGCTGTGGTGTATTCAGCAATAGGTTCTTACCTTATTGTTGTTCATGGACAATCAAGAGCCATGACTATGGAGTATTTGAGATTTTCCTGGACCAATAACTTGTGCGAAGTGACTGTGCCTGGCCTCTAATTCTCATTTAATAACAATGTCTTCTGAGAATAACTTCTGTGATTAGACATTTCAATTCAGACTTGTGCTTCTATATTTCTTTTTTATTAGATATTGTCTTCATTTACATTTCAAATGCTATTCTGAAAGTCCCCATACACACCCCCGGCCCTACTCCCCAACCCACCCACTCCTGCTTCCTGGTCCTGGCATTCCCCTGTACTGGGGCATATAATCCCTTGTACTGGGGCAAGACCAAGGGCCTCTCCTCCCATTGATGACCCACTAGGCCATCCTCTGCTACATATGCAACTAGAGACACAAACTCTGGGGGGGTACTGGTTAGTTCATATTGTTGTTCCTCCTATAGGATTGTAGACCCCTTTAGCTCCTTGGGTATATTCTCTAGCTCCTTCATTGGGGCCCTTTGTTCCAACCAATAGATGACTGTGAGCATCCACTTCTGTATTTGCCAAGAACTGGCATAGACTTACAAGAGACAGCTATATCAGGGTCTTGTCAGTAAAATCTTGTTTCTATACTTCTTACAGTTTTAAGAAAATGTGGAGAGTGATTTTTTTCCTTCTATCCCTGAATTATCTCCAGAAACAAAAAGACAGAAGACAACACACTCTTCACTGGCCCCATTCCTTTATGAGATACAGTAAAATGAAAGAGATACTCTCCTTAGAAACATGAAAGCTTTATCATCAGTATAATATCACTGAGAAGACCACAAAATCTATAATACAGAAATTTGGGGAACAATCAAAAGAGAGTGTAAATGAGCAAAAAGATGCCAGGGTTCTTAATTTCTAATCACTGTACTGAGCATCCTTGACACAGAATAAAAGACTGGGAGAAAGACAGACATTTCTCAAATATACCCTTTGTATCAAATGAACAGTTTTCCTTGAAACGCATCTCACAGAAGTGAATGATACTTGACAAATCACCAGGACAAAGAAGTATGTGTGGTGTGCATCTAAAGGCTGGAGCCACTGGGTGGGAAGAGGTATGTCTCTAGCTCCTACAAAAACAAATCAAGGTTTTGTTATTTCTTCTACTGGAGGCACTGACAGTTGACACAGAGCCCAAACTCAGAGAAAGAGGAGGAAAATCACAGTTAAAGCAGGAAAATCACAGTTAAAGCAGATGAAATTTAAAAAGAAATAAGAATAGAAACAGACTTTCTCTTTTCCACACCAGTCAGATCCAAACACAAGAAGCAGACAGCATATAATAGAGTGGTTTTCTAGAGACCATATCATCACCATCTACACAGACACTGGAGTGGAAGATATCACAAACTGAACTAGTGATCCCGATTCCCCAGGTCCCTGTAGTCCCAAGCCTGATTAGGGAAGGAGGGATGGCCCCAACGAAAAAGGCAATCCAGAATTAAAATAAAATATCTCGTCTGAGAGGACTTCTACTTAGATGGGAGGGAAATTGTGGTGATATAAAAATAATTTGGAACCATTATGAGATTATATACATTTTAGTAAAATGTAGGATCACTTTTGATTTATTCAATTTTTGTACTTTTGTTGTAAGTACCTTGAGGTTTATTTATTTTCTCAATTTATAGTCAACTAGTAATGGCTTACTATAGATACTACCAATCCCTCATTCTTAAACCATGATACTGCAAAGTCACTTAATGTGATTCATTGAACACGATAAGTCTTGCACTGTACTGATTTTAAAGAGGTGTTGTTGTTTTTTTTTCAAAACTCTTATGGATTTATCCCCAACATTACCTTCTTCTGTTTTAATAATATGAAATAATATTGACTCTAAAATGTATACAAATCAAAACACATGTCAATGACCTTACAATGTCTGGACAAGAAGTCTTTCATTTTAAATACATTTTCTATTACATGATATTTTTATCCTTGTTTATCATTCAAGTAGTTATTATTAAAAATATAAATAAATGTGAATGCATATACCCATATTGTCTTTTTCTCTTGTACATAATTTAGCATAAAGTAAAATAGCACATTTAATATTGTTTTGATACATGCATACATATACTAAAATCCATTTTTTTATTATACGGACATGTGTAATATTCATTTTACAGCTGAAGGATTCTTTAGTGTATAAACATACAGTAGTTTTCTAGATGGCTCTCTGATTAGCAAGTGGGTTGATTCTAGGTTTTTACTATAGTTAATTATGCTAGATGAATAACTGTAATATTCATAACTTCATATTTTAAAAGTGTAGATATGTGTGTGTTTGTGTGTGTGTGTTTGTGTGTGTGTGTTTTTATGTGTGTGGTGTATGTTTGTGTGTGTGTTTATGTGTGTGTGTGTGTGTATGGTATATATATGTTTGTGTGTGTGTTTGTGTGTGTGTGTTTATGTGTGTGTGTGTGGTATATGTGTGTTTGTGTGTGTGTTTATGTGTGTGTGTGTGTGTGATGTATGTGTGTTTGTGTGTGTGTCTATTATATGCTCAACAATGAGGTTGCTGAGGTTGCTGATGCAGAGATGAGCAGGATTTGCTCATGCTGGGATAGTCATATTCCTCTGTGTTTCCAGTCTCCCCATGAGTGTTCTAGACAGCTTTCCTGGTCAGTCCTGCAAGTACAACACCTTGTGAGCTTTTGTGTTCTGCCACAGAGATAGCAGGAAATCGGTAGGTATGTTTAAAATCTTCAAAATTCTCTTAAGTATGAGTTTGAAAAGTTTTCATGTTCATAGATATTTCTCGGGAGCATAACATTCTATAGAGAGCTAGTTGGCCTAAGGTCAACATAAAAAAGGCTTAGTAATATATATTTTTCTAGTATTTTACATTTTTCAAGACTTTTTAGTTTTCATCAATACATCATGTTGGATTTCTTGTTTTGGTTACTTGCTTTGTTTTCTTTTGGTTTGGTTTGATATTTTGTTTGTTGCTTGGTTGTTTGGTATGTTTGTGAGTGTGGATAGTGAGAATGTCCAGTGTTCTTTGGGAAGAGCCTTGGAACTTTTGTCAGTTGTATGCTGAGGGTGCATGTGAGGATCTGTTGAAAGACTTGACTATGACTTACTGGTGTGTGTGTGTGAGTGTGTGTGTGTGTGTGTGTGTGTGTGTGTGTGTGTGTGTGTGTTTGCATTGATGTTGATTATTGTGACATTTTCATCACTATTAATTTTGTTAATTTTGGTAGTTAGTGCAGTACAGCCAGTATTATGTCATTTTCTTTAGATAATTTTGGTTATTTCAAGTACTGTTTCCATATTTTTCTATTTCATAAGTTTTATAATCTTCAGACTAATACTATTGGAGGTTTGCTAGGCATTAACCTGAGTCTGGAGTTTATACAAAGTGCTGATCACATTGTAACAGTATCAATACATAATATTCACTACCCCAGGTCACCTTTGAATTCACTTGTGCAGGCTTCCTATTTCTCACCTTTATCCTAGCAGTCAGTATGCAGGTCACAAATGAATTCTGAAGTGTTTTATTATTTGTTATTTTGGAAATCAGCTTGTGATTGAAAAAAAAAACTTTTCAAACAGTTTTATTGTTATTATACAGTCACAAAAATATGGTAGTAATTTTATATTCTATTATCTTACTGAATTTTTTTTAATTAATAATGATTTAGTACTCTCAAGTTTCTATGTAGAGAGTCTTATCAATCACAATTTATTTTCTTCCATCTAATTGAAAACCGGCTGTTTCCTTGTGTCGGTGGCTTTCTCTGGGCTAGGCATCCAGTACTGTGTATTACTGGCAGAGCGAACACACTTATCCATGTCTTGTTCTTGGTCTTAGGAGAAAAATGTTCAGCTTCTCATGAGTAGATGTGATTGTAGCCTTGACTCTCAGGTGCGGAGGAGCACTTCTTCTATGCCAGTCTGCAGAGAACTTTCATCCTGATTCACGTTGATATGATGGCTTCTCTGAATCCACTCACATGAGTTTATGTCCTTCATGATCTCACTGCGTTACACCATATTGATGGTTTTATTTACGTTCCATATTCTTTACTCATGAAGTCTTATCCTGGAAGATGACATTCATTTGGCTTGTTGTGCATTTTTTTCAACTGTGTTCATCAAGACTATTGACCTATAACATTTCTTTTTGTTTTATAGTTTCTTTATCTGACTTTGGGATCAAGGTAAATTTGGCATTTAAAAATGTGCTTGTACAACTTTGGAAGAGTTAAAAATGATCATTATTAAGAAAAAGATGGATAACTTATAAGCAAACAGTGGGCCTAGAATTCATTCTAGAATAGTTAATTCTAAAAAGCAATGCATAACATTCTACTTAAAAGTAACAGAGCAAATTTTTTTTTAAGATTTATTTATTTATTATATGTAAGTACACTGTAGCTATCTTCAGACACTCCAGAAGAGGGCGTCAGATCTTGTTTCGGATGGTTATGAGCCACCATGTGGTTGCTGGGATTTAAACTCAAGACCTTTGGAAGAGCAATTGGGTGCTCTTACCCACTGAGCCAACTCACCAGCCCACAGAGCAAAATTTTAATTGTACATGGAACAAATTCTAGGTCAGAGCATTATAATATGGCTACAAGAGAAGCCAACCAATTGAAGAAAATTGAAACATTAAGTACTTTTTTTTTTTTCACAAGAGCTTGAAATAGAAACCAACCATAGAGTTTTGGAAGCTTCATAAATACATAGACATCAAACAACTTCTTACTGAAACTTCAGTAGGTCAAACAAAACAAAACAAAACAAAACAAAACAAAACAAAACAAAACAAAAGTTATTACCATAATGGCAATAGACTTTAAGATTATGAATTCTGATACAATTATGTTTTGAAATTTTAAAATAAATATCTTCCATGCTTACTTATGTGTTAATGAAGATATACATTATATGCACTACATAGTTCTTTTACTGGATAAGTGGTAAGTTAAACTGAATTTGTGAAGTTGTATGGGACTCCTACTTATATCTACCATATGGCCCCATTATTTTTTTTGAAAAAAGAACATTCTCTATTTGCTATAAATACTGAAAACAGAATGGCAAAGTGTTATTTACTGTCATATTTGTAATTCTGGGCACTTAAAACTAATATTAAATTGCATATACCATAAAGAGATGTCCATAGGCTAAAATAAAAATGCAAACCCCATTTTAAATGACTATCTCTATATGCTGCAGGCATTTATTTGTTTTATTTACTTATTAATTTAAAACATTTTTATCACTTTTATATTACAATTAACTATGTAACAGGTGTAATAATTTAACAAAATAAATTACTAATCTGGCCATGAGGACTCAAAAACCTGCTAGGTGCAAATGTCTTTCTTTCTTAGATTTGTTTGATTTCTGTCACTGTGTAATTGGTTGCCACAATTGGGAGATGGCAAGCACAGGTTGTAATATATTTTGTCAGTCCAGGAGTGGCAAAAGTAAACTCTGAAATGATTAGTTTGCAAAGTGTTTGCTGTGGATCTCCTGAAAATTGTGATTTCTCCCTGAAGATCATATTTCTCATTAGTAAGACTAGAGTCAGTGTTGGCAACCTATCTCAAATATTACCATAAAACTGGGCATGAAAATTAAATTTCTACCATGCAGTAAAGAGGGAAAATATGCAATGATAATCAAAGGCAAAACGAGTGAGCTACAGACAGAGATGAAAGCAGTTAATAATCGTAAAGCTAGACATGAGGCATGCCTTCAGTCTTGTCATGTGGCAGGCTGAGACAAGAGGATCTGTGGGTCTGGAATGGTGGAGGAAGAAAGAGGCCCTGTTTCAAAGCATGAGGAACCAAAGGAACAGAAAGCAAGGGATCAGAGCAGCATGGAGACTGTAGTGTGTATGGTCTTTGTTTGTATATAGGGAGGATTGCGCAGTACAATTAGTAAAGGAAACAGTCCTTGTTAACTAGGAACTATGCCTGATCTTCTTGATAGCAAATTAAGAAGTGATAACCTAAGTCTAAAGAGCGGGAAAATACTGCTGATAACTTGAGAAATGACTCTGCCATGGAGTTCCTCTCCTAACTGACTCAAAAGCTGTCAGTGAAAATTGGAATCGAGGTTTTCCCAGATCACTGATGTGAGAAACCAAACACACCCCCATAATCTGAAATACCAATATCAAATATAATGCTGGTATACATGCAAACCTATCACAGTTCGATAGCAAAGAAAATAAAACTGCAAAAACCTTTATACAGAGATTATTTTTGACATCTGTGGCACAAAATTATTGACTGGGGGTAAATTCACCATGAGAAAGAACATTTCATAAATGCTTGGAGAAAATGTCAAAACACTGATATTCTTATATAGGTGTAGGAAAATCCTTTCAGGGATAAGAGTTTACCATGAATGTGTTTGAAAATGACTAAGAAAAATTCAAATATAGAATCAAAAAAGTTAACTCTAACTTGTCAAAAATATGCACATTTATTTTTACATTTTATTTTGTAAGTTGACGTAAGATAAGACATGTAAAGATAAGAAGACAACTTCCAAAAGTAGGTTTTCTCCATCTACCATTTGGATCCTATAACGGGACTTTCTCAGACCTGCCATCAGTATGAATAATGGCAGAGTGTTATATAGAGTTTAAAGATTAGGCCTTTAAAAAAAAAAGTCTCCCAGTTAGCTCATCTAACTTCACCTGGCTATCTAACCTATACTATGACACATCGCTAGCTCTATACCTTTCTACTCTACATATCTGTTTTCTCCATTTCTGCTCCAGAATTTCCTGCTTTGTTCTCTTGTTTAATTCTCCCTTCCAGGAAGTTCTGCACCCTACTTCCTGCCTAGATATTGGTCCTCAGCTCTTTATTACAACTATTCAGCAGTGAGACAACCTCCAATAAAATTCTAGTTTGCTTCTAGGCATGGAGGGATGTCTGGCCTTTAAGTATCTGAGCATGTTTAGAGGGACAAGTATTTACAAATATAGGGTTGATGATGGGCCATAGAAATTATAATACCAATACTCTGCCAGCATCTATCTTTTTGCCGGTATAGAATTAACAATTGAAAATACAGAACACCATCATAAAATGTAAGAAGACTACTTCTAATATTTTTGGTTTCATCTGTATTGAAGTGATGAAACTAAGTTATTACTTGATAGGCCATATAAAGAAGTGAGTTCCAAGTGATAAGAGCAGGTTAGTTTTTTAGTCACAAGTCATTAGACTACAAAACTTTTAAATGATCACTAAAACCACAACAAGTAAAAACTGAATTATCTGTAGATTATATAGTATAATATGACAGTGAACCCTAAATAAAATACAACACAACAAATTCACAACTTGGTAAGAAATGGCAGTTTGCCAGCATAAAAACCACAGTTTTATAAATGGCTAAAATGTACATATAAGTCTGCCAAGCCTATTGAGATGTACTAAATAGCTTTTTAAGATGTAAATATTTTAAATGTTATATGTAGAAGTGCTTGCCTACATACCTGTATGTACACCATGTGTGCAATGTCCATGGTGACCACAGGAGTTACAGGCAATTATGGACCAACATGTGGATACTGTGACCATCCCAGGACCTTATTAACTACTGAGCCATCTCTCCAGACAACTTCTAGCAGAGAATCAAATGTCTTTATTTATAGCTATTATATTTTATCTGTAATATGTATCTTTTAGAATTATTGTATAAAGATTTCCTAAACGCAGTTAGGATAAATGAATCTTGGTCCAATGTAATGCCTGAATAACTCATATGCTTATTACTGATGGTCACTGTGGGCCTATTAGTAGCATAAAGACTAACAAAACCTAAAGAAAACAGAAATTAAGAGTCGTATTTGCATGTTGCTTTTCTGTAGGACGGGTTTTCAGAGATGTGTTTCACAGGGGCTTGGCTACAAATCCAAATCTATGAATAGTCACAATTTTAGCAATGCTTGCGTGACTCCTAACATAGTAAACTCCTCACAAGGGAGGGATTTTGTATTATTTCTTTTGTATTTAAGAAGTTAAACCTGAGCAATTATATCATTACTAGCTGTATTTTCCACCTTTACCATTAACATTTCTTGTTGATAAATTGTCTGGTGATATTCTCATTTTTTCATGTGCTTATAGTCATACATTTATTAATTTACATTGTCTCAATTTATAATTGTATTTAAGATCTGAGATATGTAGAATATATATAAATTTGTGAACAAACTAGTATTTAAAAGTGTTTACAGTGTATTAGGTCTCCACTAAAGGATCTTTGCGTTTATGATTTTTGATAAAATTCTGCCTTATTTGTATTGTTACTAAAACCATAGAACACAGGGCATACATTTAAATTGCAATTTAGAAGATATTGATTTTGAGGACTGGGTATGTGGCTCAGGTGACAGAGTACATTCCAAGCATGCACAGATCCTAGGATCAATTCCCAGCATTATAACTCAACAAGCTGGTGCAATCCTAGCATTTGAGAAATCAAGGCAGATATATGAGATATTCAAATTCTCCCTCAGGAAACCAAAGTTATCCTGGTTTCAGACCCCAGTTCAGTAGAAATAAAGAAGTGAGTGAACTGTGGGTATCAGATCAGCTAGTGCCCATAATAACAAAGACAGGAAAATTAATATATTTTCAAAGCTGAATATGTGGTCATCAGGCTAGAAGTTCATCTTAATAAATCTCAAAATATGAATGCTAGCATGATCCCCAACATTTTCTTTGACCACATTATTAAATAATTAAGATTATAACTGTCTACACACATACAATAGGAGACAAAATTTACCTTTTAAGACATATATGCATATAAGACAAATATTTTGTATATAAATTATGTGTGAAATTCTTAGGTAACTATTGTGATACAATTTATCCCACCAAATGTGTATTTACATAAAATTTGATAAATAACTTTCAACTTGTCAAAATTCAACTTACTGATATTTTTATAGCGGTACTCCATAACACTTAATATGATCAAAATTAAAATGTGACATTTTCCAATGATTTTTGTTTCTTATGTTTCACAGAGTATACACATACATAAACACAAACACATAGATGCACATACATACCTATACACATACATGCAAATAAACATATACATAGATACATACAGATATATAAATAAATATATAAACACACACACACACATATATATATATATATATATATATATATATATATATATGCACACACATTTGCACACATACTCAGACATAAATACAGACATGCAGATACAGACATGTATATATAAAGTCTTCATTAGAAGTGATATTTTGACTATATCACTGCAAATACCAGACTCAAATCCTTCCCTTTTCTACAAACTCACTTATTTTTCTGTCATGGTCAATCAGAGCTTGACACTCTCACTGTGTAGAACGGAAAGGACCATGAGTTGGGCACCTGAACTGAGTTCCTGCATCTACTACTTCATTACTGGATAGAGCAGAGAAAAACATCTTTCATTTCATCAATGCTTTTCCCACTTGTAAGTGGCGATATCACTGTATGAGAGAAATTAAATAATTACTGGGGAAAACCTACACTGTAGCTTCCCAGTCAGCTTTCTAAGGTCCGTGGCAAAATCATCCGAAAATGAAAGCCCATTTGAGCATATCTGATGATCACACATGTGCCTGCCTGTTTCTCTTCATGGCCAAATAAGCAGAGACTGAAGGAAGAATTTTCCCAGGAACCTACAGTTCCTGTGTATTCGTTTGTTCCCTGCTACCTTGCAATAATGTAGTTAATTAATTTCAACTTCAAAATTCCTCTGACAGAAAGGAAACTGGAAACACGAACTCTATCCTTGACTGATGGTGGATATAGAATTGTAAGAAAAATGCAGTCACATGACATACATTTACAGAGAGGATCTCTGACCTTATCAGCTTAGTATTTGGCTAATTTTGACTTCTATGATGAGTTTGACCTTTTCAGTAGAGTAAAATAAGAGTTTGTGGAGTGGGTTAGAGAATGTGTTCAGTATTCTTAGTCACAGAGCCTAGAAAAACAAGAGCCATTTCAGGGACGCTCAGTGGGGCAAATATTTTAAATAACATAGTTATAGATGCTCCGTTCCTATTTAACAGTGCTCTGTTGCTGTAGTAACAATGACTGATATCTAAAAGGAAAAAAGAAACTGAATCAAAGCTTTGGAAATAAAAACTTTGTTACAACACTTCTCGTGTTTTAGTCAGGTATGTTGTTTTGTGTGTTCAATAACATTAGACTCTTTCAAAAAGGGGGGAAGCAATGATAGACACTCGCTTTATTATTTTTAAAATTAATTCCACATAATGGATGTCAGTATTTTCTTGTTGATAAAATAAGCTGCGTTGGTAGCCTTGTTTGTCTCTGTCTAACAGGCATGAAAAAGAAAGAGTAATGTGCCTAGGCCAGGCAGGCAGCACACGTCCATAATCTCAGCAGTGGATATGCTGAGGCAGGAAGTTGCCATTCCTACTCATTCTATAGGACATAATAAGATGCTATTTGAAAATGAATCAAATGTAGGCGGGTGCCACATAATTTGTAGTTTCTTATATTCTGAATATCTTTTAGTAAATTTCCCTAAAAGTATAAATTAATGTAAGACAGAAGGAAGCCGGGACCATGGTGACATTTTTGTAGCCAGGATACCACAAGGGCTACATTTTCTGACATTAATTTTATGAAACTCTCGATCTAAAGTATTGGTTTGCAGTCTAAGCAGAAAACATAACAGCACAGTTTTCTTCAGGCAGTTCCACACAGTGTCCCTGGGTAGTAAGTGAAGGAAAAGACATCCCATTCATAGGTCCAGTGTGTGGAGATTAGGAGTGTGATGAAATGGTTTGCAGAAGGTAAGAATATGTGTGAAGGGCTGAAAATTTGGTTCAGCAGGTAAAGGCATTTGCTTCCAAGCCTGACTGCCTGAGTGCAATACCTGCAGCCCACTCAAAGGAGAGCACTGCATCCCACAGTTATTCTCTGTATATATGTATATTAATATATGTATGTATGTGTATATGTATATTAATATATGCTGATATATATTAATAAATTCAGAAAAGGAACATTGTGACATGAACCCTGTGGATAAATAGTCATTTAGATATAGAATTTCACTAAGAGTGAAATTATGATAGGAAAAATATACAACACTGAATATTGCTAGACAATGCTGTAGGGCATCTAGATTTGTCTCTAGTGGGTTGTAGAACATGTGGAGTATTTCAGTGATAGGTGATCCTCCTATGTTCTCATGTTCATGGCAGCTATATATGGGTTAATAATAAGATGACATTATCTGGGCTGGGCTTGTGCCCATCATGGTGATCAGCTTCATTCTATGTGTCCTTAGTTTTTTTAGACACTTAAGGCTGAAAGCTAAGGTGACCAAAGCACACCATACCTCTGTAGTCCTGGGTTCTAGCTCACATGGCATCCGACCTCACATTTTTCACTTGGCAAACTGTTTAGTAATATATGCTTTACACCCCAAGATAGAGGAACTTCTTTAACTATGGAGACTAAAGAATTACACAAAAAATCATATGAACATGAGAAGAAAGTGAGCTATAAGTTGATTCTTCTGTATCAGTGAAAGGCCTTTAGTTTTTGTTAAACCTAAAACGCATAGTTGATAATTTAAACTAAGTAAGGCTAACATGACCATAACTGTCAGCAATATCAATATCATGTGGTACCACCATCATCCCACACTTCTTGCTGTGACTAAAAGTTCACACTCTGAGGATAGAGTCATTCTCTTTAAATGGGCCAGTTATCCATGGCCACTGGTTCTGTCATAAAAAGACCTGTCTGCAGAAGCACATTGTCAGGAAAGCTCTGAAATTGAGTGCTAAGTACCCCTCCCATTTAGGAAAATTTCTCAGGTACATTGTTCTGTGTAACTGTCTGCAGGAACTATATTTTGTTAGATCAACAAACCTAAAGTACGACTTGGACTTATTCAGCTTTAATAGAAGATTTTCTATGTGCAAGTCTTCACAGACATCTTTGTTATATTTACCTTTGGTAAGAAAACAATGAGAGTTGAAAGACCATCATTTGTGGACCTTCTAGCTTTTAATGTCTGGGTTGGTCAGTGCAGTAAATCAAGCCCACAGGAACATTATGCTCACTAAGCAACCAGTGAGCTCAACCCAGGCCTTTCCTAACCTTTTTTAAAAATTATTTTATTAGATATCTTCTTCATTTACATTTCAAATGCTATCCTGAATGTCCCCTATACCCCCCCTACCCTGCTCCCCTGCCCACCCACTCCCACTTCTTGGCCCTGGCGTTCCCCTGTATGGGGCATATAAAGTTTGCAAGACCAAGGGGCCTCTCTTCACAATGATGACTGATTAGGCCATCTTCTGCTCCATATGCAGCTAGAGACATGAGCTCTGGGGGTACTGCTTAGTTCATATTGTTGTTCCACCTGTAATCTTTTAATGACTGTTGTGGCTGTATATGTGTGTACCATGATGACAATTCATTCCACCTGCTTCATGTGCTGACCACTTTTGGCCAAAGTATGTCTCTCCCAGGAAAGAGCAAAGTCTGTGAGGGAACCTGCTCAGCCAACAGGAGCTAACCTGGAAATCCATATCAACGTTAGCTCTTAGCAGGGATGACCAGTAAGCCTTACACAGACAGCTCTACTGTTCATTGTATATGGTGTTGCCATGGGTACATGAATAACTGAGGCCCCAAGAACAGACTGATCCCTAGAATCTGTGTTCTTCCTCATCTGCCTCCAACTCCCTGGCCCCACAGTCCAAAATCAAATTATCCAATGAAAATGTATCTTAGTATGAAAGACAAAGCATGCATCCTAACTCTAAAAATGAGTGACTATGTTAAGTTGCATACACAAACACACCAAGGGTATTGAAGGTTGCATTTGAAAATTAGGTTGCCAATCAGCCACCTATAGTTAGTGTTAAGGTAGACATGATGGAATCAGTTTTGTTTCTAAAAATGAGAGGGGAAAACTGAAGCATAGTCAGCAAGAAGATGTAGACCCAGAAGAAAGGCACAGAGAATTCACCAGAAGGAGAAGAGCATGAAACATGGCATAGTTGGACGCTGAAATGACACAAGACAAGCAAATAAATCCAGCGAGTCTACAGAAAGAAACACAGCCTCATGGACACACACCTCAATTAGATTCTAGGAGACTCCACTGGGACACTCCTCTGTGAGAGGAGTGAACAGTACATTTTTTTAAGCTGCTCGGTTTCTTTGTAAGAGCAATAAGGGGAAATTAACTCCATATAAGAACATCCTTTATATGTCAAGCACCAAATTAACTAACGTCAGTTCATTAACTCATATTGCATTCAAAATTATCATCTTTGGCATATTTACACGAGTTTAAAGAAGGTACTTTTTATTATTTAATCAGATTTCATTTGCTTTCCCACCTCACTAAAGTGGACTCTACCAATTCTTCAAAGCTTGTGCTGGAGTGGAGGGTTTTTCAAGTCATCTATTAACAATCCATTGCAATTAGCCTTTATTCATGCCTGGCAGTTCATAGAAAATGTGCATTGAAATGACTTTGAAATTAATTCATTTTAACAATGGAAGTATAAAAGTCCTTTAAAAACATAGGTCACAGAAAATTGGCAAATATCTCAGAGTGTAGATAATGGCAATGATAAGATTTCATATACAGGAGAATTAGCATTTGTTTTGGATTCTATCACCAGAAATGAAGAAAAAAAATACTAAAACTGTAAGTTAAATCATTTACATGTTAGATAACTTTAATTGACATTCTTCACAATGTAACAAATTAGCAAATTAGTTTAACTTTTCTTAGTTAAATTAAAGAGCTAAGTAGCTTTTGATCTACAATCTATTTCTGAGACACTATATGTAAAAGAAAATGTAAAGGCAAATTTATAAATATTACACTGTTTTTTAGGAACTATAAACTCTGTACTGCATTTTAAATCATAACTTAATGACATAGCAACATTCAATCTTGTTTGATATTTATATATCTAGCTTTTCTTTCGTTGTCCATGTTTGAAAATAATTACAAAGTTTAAGTTGTAAATTCAGATTTCGAGTAGCTCTAGAAAGAAAAGATAAAAGGGCAGCAAGAAGAGATGTAGAGAGATAAAGAGAAAATGGATGGAAATAAGGAAGAACTGAATCTAATATCTACTTAATAATAGTTGTGCCCGAATAATGCCACTATTTCATTTAATCCCCTTAATTCTCACTGTAGCATTAGGCTTTACATTATCTTCGTTCTTGCATATTTATCATATGATCTGTGGTGGTGTTACAGATATACATTAGTGAGATCACCTCTTGTTCCTTTGGCCTTATCCTGTTTTGAGTTCTCAATATCATTTTACGTAACATTTTTTCACATTCCATTTATGGACAGAGTGTTTTATTTACTAACCTCTTGCAAAAAAAGTAGATTGAGGTTCTGTTCAGGGAAGAAAAAGTAGATAGTATTCATTTATGAGGATACATTTATTTATTTGTTTGTTTATTTATTTTTAGACAGGGGTTTCTCTGTATAGCCCTGGCTGTCCTGGAGCTCACTCTTTAGACAAGGCTGGCCTCGAACTCATAAATCTACTTGCCTCTCCCTCTCAAGTGCTGGGATTAAAGGCATGTGTCACCACTGCCCGGCAAGGATACATTTCTTAAATGTCAAGTATGAACTTTTTCTTTGTGTGTTACCTTTGTTATCATGTAGGAAAGTATAAGCAAAGCTATTCCCGGGAACACACATAGGTACTCTTTTTGGAAGCACAGCAATCTCATGACAATGCATTAGTGGTCATCCTAGTGCCCACATAGAAGTTCTTGATGCATGAGGAGAAGCAGGGAGACAAGTGAGGGCAGAAAGCCAAAACTGTGGAAAATTACCATTACCTGTAACCCCCCATGGTTGTCATGGAGTAGAAAGGAAACACATATAAGAACACAGAAAACAAGAAATGACTTGTCACATAAAACGTGAGCAATCCCAACAATACTTCAAAGATGTCTTTGAATTGTATTTCTGAAAGAAAAGAAACTGCCAAACCCTGGAAGGAAAGGAAGAATATAGGCATTATAAAAAGAACCCAGATTTCCCTCAATAGAGGAATGGATACAGAAAATGTGGTACATTTACACAATGGAGTACTACTCAGCTATTAAAAACAATGAATTTATGAAATTCTTGGACAAATGGATGTATCTGGAGGATATCATCCTTAGTGAGGTAACCCAATCACAAAAGAAGTCACTAGATATGCACTCACTGATAAGCGGGTATTAGCCCAGAAACTTAGAATACCCAAGATACATTTTGCAAAATACAAGAAAACCAAGAACGAAGACCATCGTGTGGATACTTCAGTCCTCCTTAGAATAAAGAACAAAGTACCCATGGAAGGATATAGATACAGAGACAAAATTTAGAGCTAAGATGAAAGAATGGACTATCCAGATACTACCCCATCCGGGAATCCAGCCAGCTATTGGATGGAACACATGGTCCTCAATGGAGGAGCTAGAGAAAGTACCCAAGGAGCTGAAGGGGGATGCAACCCTGTAGGTGGAACAACAATATGAACTAACCATTACCCCCTGAGCTCGTGTCTCTAGCTGCTAGCAGAAGATGGCCTAATCAGCCATCATTGGGAAGAGAGGCCCCTTGGTCTTGCAAACTTTATATGACCCAGTACAGGGGAAGGCCAGGACCAAGAATTGAGTAGGTGGGTAGGGGAGCAGGGGCGGGGGGAGGAACCTTCAGGATAGCATTTGAAATGTAAATAAAGAAAAAAAAGAATTAAAAAAACCCCAAGAATTCCAAATGGTTGCAATAATATCTTTTGGAAAATATTTTTGAGCTTCAATGTGGAATAATTTATAATACAGGTAGCATAAATTTGTAGTGTAAGATAGAGTTTTCAAATTTTTAGAATGTCTTATAATCACCACATCAATGTTCCTGGTGGCCTATGTCTCAAGAATATTTAGCATGCCCTTTATTTTCATTTATGCTTTTATTTCTGATAAGTTTATAGATAAATATAAAGGATTCTGATAATTTGATCCTATTCTTCCTCTTCGATTCTCCCAGCATCCACTATCTCATTTGTCTCCTAAATTCATCTGACCCTTTTCTTATACGTACTGAGTGTTGACCACATATACAGGTGTAGGTCAACAAGTTGGGCAGGCACCCTACTAAGGGCTATACCCTTGGAAAAAAAGGGATCTCCTATCCAGAGTAGCCATCACTGTGAATTGCTCTTCAGGAAGGAGTGTAGCCTCTCAAGCTTCTCTCTAACCCATACTGCACATTTAGATGGCTAGAGATTTGCATATGCGTGCACACAATGCAAATTTTGTTCCCTTGACCATGACAATTTCCATTTGAGGAAATTTGAGATTGAATCTGCAAAACTGATGGAAAAACTCCAAGGAAGACACAGACCAATCCTAACAATCCTAGCAGCTAAGGGAAACAATAACCTGCTCTTCACCTTAAGGACAAACGGCTGGAGAAAGGAGATGAAAAAGTGAAGCTTCTGAATACATATTACTTTGGTAAAAACCAAAGTAAAGACAGAACACAGAAGTTGCTCTTTCTTGGGGAATTTTGACACTTTAGTAATTAGAAAAACTTGATTATCTCAGAGCTGACTCTATTTCAGTTTGTTTGGTAACTGGCTTGTCAGATATTCATTCTAAATTAATTCTAAAGCTGTAGAAACGTCAGCTTGTAGTTAGATATTCTGAGTTAAATTATGTTTGATTTTCAGATAAACAGGCTTTTATTTAAAAATAAGTGTGATTTCTAAAATATGGAAGGAATGAGGCTGCTGGTAGTTGATGAACCCATCTTTTAGTGAACGTGAATTCACCTGAGTCTGGGATCAATATTTTCCAGATAGTCATCAGTCAGCTGCAAAAGTACAAGTGTCCAGCACAGTGAGCTAAAAAATGGATCAGATCAAAGCTGCGGGCGAGGCCAGGCAATACTCAGAAACAAAGCAGTCAGCAAACGCCTCTGACTGTGCTCTGCAACCACAGTCAGCTCTGCTCAGACCCTGCAGGCCACTTGCTCTTCTTCAGGGTATTGAGCAACATGCTGGAGACTGGAGAGAACTGTTCTCTTATGACCTTAGTTTGAGGTTAAAGGAAAAAAAAAACCCTAGGAAATATAAATTTCAATTCTTTGGAAAGCATACTGGCTCATCAGAAGGCACCACTGACAATGGGCCTTTTAGTCAATGATGGTCCTGACTTAGGGAGGATACTACAGAGCTGAGTCAGCTCCTGGGACACCTAGCTGGAAGAGATAGCAGGGCCAGAACAGAGACGGTTTCTGAAATTCTTCAAGGTCTCACCATTTATAATAGAACTAACATAGCAACCAAACAAAATTGTACTAACGTTACTGCTGTGTCCCAATCAATCATATTAGAGGGTACCTGGAAAGTTTGCCTACCCTGCATAGAAAGGGTTCAATGAGCCCTTCTGTTCATCACTATTTTGATTAATTGATCCCTGCATTCTGGTAACTTCTGAAAAATACTTTTTGCCTTTGCATACTATTTGAGTCTTGGGTCTTCCTTCACCAATTCTTGCACCCTAACCCTCAGCTTTAACAATCTTCCATTTTACAATTCATCGAGGCTCTGTACAGAGAGTCTGATAGAACAGCTGGTAGTTGTTATCTGACCAAATAGCAAAGAGAAAAAATGAAATTGTCCCTTTTCCTATAATCCTTAATTGTCCAGCAAGTAAGTTTGATGTATTTCAAAGTCATCTTCAGAAGACAAACCTTCTGACAGAAACTTTGAGGGTTCAAACCCTAACAGTTGTTTCAGTAGTGAGGCCAGGGAACAGCTTGCTCTGCTATTGTGAAATATTTCTCTCAGCTGGATGGCATGTTCTGACTCTGTACTGTGCGATGTTTGAATATCACTTACTTTGAATTTTGAATACCGACTTATTTTGGATCACTGCATTTTCTTAAATGATTGTATGGGCATTGCCTTCTCCCAAGTTCACAGAACTTTCAGACAGTCAGTGTAGCACAACTTCTAAAACTAAAAGTAACCATTAGAGAGAATTACGTGGGCTAGGGGACTGAGGAACAGCTTAGTGGGTAAAGATGCTTGCTGCCAGACTATATGGCCTGGATTCAAGATTAGAATAGATTAGATAGAGGAAGAACAAGTTTTCCTCTGACCTCCAATCATGTGCCATAGTGAACACACACACACACACACACACACACACACACACACACACACACGCACGCACGAAAGAGAGAGAAAGAGAGACAGACAGACAGACAGACAGACAGACAGAGAGACAAAGAAAAGGGAAGAGAAGTTTCTGTTGAATAATGCCAAAAGTTTCAAGACACGCCTTTAGACAGGGAACTTTCTCTGAGGTTAGGAAACAGGTACCAGTGACACTGACATTCCCTGAAAGCATGGAGTATTTCTTACATTTCTGTGCTGATTTCATGCAGTCAGTTCATGCTCAGTGTATGTCATCCAGGTGTAGTCAGTGATTGAAGTCAGAGGCATCTGAAGGCTAACTGGTGCTGTGCACCAATGTCCATATAGGAATTGACATTGACAATTAGTCATGATGATGTTAGTGAGACAATTGAACAGTGAACTGTCAGACCTAACATGGCAAGGTTCCAGTGGAAGTATTTGAATGATCAATTATTTAAAGAACCCAAGAAGAGTCAGCAAACATCCTTCGGATGGCCTCTGAAGCCACAGTGCTAACATCCACATGTGCTTTGTAAGACAGAGCCAGAACAATGAGGTAGGACAGAGATTAATCAGGACTTACCTATAATCAGTTGTGAGAAGAATAAAATTTGAGACCTACTTTGGAATTCTATATTGTTGAGTTGTAATTATCCAAATTTGGGATAATTAGTGGGACTTCTATTGTACAGTTTTCGATACAATTTTCATGAAAGATGTGTCCACTGTGTTTTAATGTTTTAAAATTATACACTCAGATATATGTATGCTCTTTATTTTGTGAATGTATTGAGTATACATACATATTATGCATATGTATATTCATAATTTCTATAGCAAAAAATGACTGCTGCCTTCAAATATACCCACAGTTAAGCAAACATTATTAACAACTATTGAATAATTATTCTGCTATTAATCTAAATTATATTTGTCACTGTAGTTTAGTTTTCAAATTGATAATATTACAATATTAGAATGGAACACTTTTGTTTCACCTTTTATTTAAAAAAATTAGTTTTTTTATTTTTTAAATCAATCTTAGAAATCAAATAGAAGGCCTTGAGAATGATAGAAAGTCATTTATATTTGAGGTTCCCCCCAGCCCTTTAATTACAAAATTTAGAATTACCATCTCCGATTCTCTGAAGATAATCTAGATAGTTTGTTCCTGTCAGATCACTCAGCACATAGAAAAAAAGAAACTGTTTATTCGCCCCCTATTTTGATAGTTTTCAAGTTGTACTTTTTATAGTGCCTTTAATTTTTATTTGTTAAATTAGAAATGCACTAACTTATTATATATAGAAATTGTGTTGCTTTAATTTTAGTAATAGCTTTTATAATCGATTATTACACCTTTCAGATTGCAAAATGTATTCATTTTATTCAGATTTGGGGGTACTATGTTCATATTTGTATATAATTTAGAATGGTTTTATTCACTTCATTTTTTTTCACCTCATTACAATATTTCTATTAGCTCTAAAGTATGTTTATCTGCAGATCATCTTAATATTTCCCTATAATGTCTGCTTTTCTCTTCTATCTACTGACTGTTATTGTGTGTTCATTAATATTAATGTATTTCTTCAAGGTTTCCTCTGGGATTGTATTGTAAGTTTATTTCCAAAATCTATTTCTGTGTGTGGGAATATAAGCTGGATCAAAATTTTGTGTAAATATGTAGAATCTATACAGTCTCTTATAATTTTATAATGTATAGAAAAATATAAAGAACATACTTAAATTGAACCTGATAAGTTCAGAATTGAAATATTTCTTCACATATAGGACTCTGTTTTTCTTAAGTAATTTGTTCAAACAAAAATACATAAAAGTAAGAGGTACAGACTTTATAGTTTTATTTTCTTTAATGATTTATACACCAACAAACCTACTTCAATGAATCTTGTTTCTTTATACTTTATTTTTTCTTACATTCCATGTTTCTGTTTACATGAAATATCTTCCATTCTTTGAAAATGCTTCCTACCCAACTATTACTTGTGGCTCTACAAGTCACTTGCAGTAGCCTTTTAAGAGTTCATTCACACCCTCTTTGATTTGCATATCCCTAGGACTAAGGGACCCATTCCATAAAAATAACTTAAATCAAACTGAGAATAAACTTAATCCATTTATTTTTTAATATAAGTTCAGCTTTTTTATATAACTCAGGAAAATACTAGAATTTCATACACAATGTTTAATTTCAAAAACTTTACTTCGATGTTTGACAGAATACCAAAGTGTTAGGAAATGAAAACCAGACAAATACCTGATTTTGTTATAGAAATGAACTAGTTGGCATAAATGAAACACATCATTACTAGTGCTCCAACTACATGTTCACCTGCACACCAGAAGACGGAATTATAGATGGTTGTGAGCTACCATATGGTTCTGGGAATTGATCTCAGGACCTCTGGAAGAGCAGCTTTAACAGCTGAGCCATCTTTCCATCCCATCATTATGATTCTTCATTTTTAAAAATATCTGTTGTAATAGGTACAATGACTTGAAAAAACTTAATGATGAAAACTGCTGTGTATTAGTTAGGTGCCATTTGATGCTTCAACATACACAGATAGTTTGTAGATTTTAATCAAGGAAAGCCTATATCATCAAATAATCATATTTCATAGATTAAAATTTACGAGTATGGCTATTAACTAATCTTACATGGAACAACATAAAATGAATACACAAAGATTTTATTACTAATCTAATTAACATGAATTAACTAAACTAGAAACAAACAAGTTAGCAAGACTTTTGAGGAAAGTTCACCATGTGTAGGGTGTACAGTTATTTTAACAGAGGCTGTAGAGAATTAGAGCAATTAAAACCATTCCACTACCCTGAAATCAGGGAGTGAATCATCAGAAAAGGAAATAGCTCATGCTCACATCTTCAGTAAGATTGTGATGTATTGCTAACTAATCCTCTAATACCTGTAGCTCATGGCCTTCAGAACTTCCTACCACTGAAGTGTGCTGAGCTTTGCAGAGCCTCAGGTACACGGTCAATAGAAATCCAAAAGAGTATGTGTAAGAGTTCTTAATATGTTTTTCCCTTATTTTTTCCTCTGGTTAAATTACACCATTAGATGAATTTTGCCACCAATATATTTATATTTACTCTAGTAACAGTACTGTAGAGTATTTAAAAATACAGAATTATGTTTCCAACAAGAGAGAAACAAATGTTTTCAACAAAAGAATTTACATGGAAGACAATATTACCTGAAATTGGAAAAAAAGAGTCTTCATCCCAATGCAGTCTGTGATACAGCTGTGTAAACTGATGCATTTGTGACACGTATAAAAACAATAAAATACATGAAAAGATTGATGTCTTCCAGGAGGTAATGCCAAGGCCTTGGGTCATGCATTAGGCTTGGTTTGATTTATTTCACATGCATTTTTGTTAATAATAATCTCCTTCCCTAAACAATCTAAGAATGTTAATTAAATCTTCGCTTAATTTCACAGTTGTGTTTAATTAGCTCAATCACATTTTAAAATGTAGCAAGCTATAAAAAGAACAACCTATTGACAGAATGTTTAATGGCAAATTGTTACCTAGCAGATTTGATCCCTGATTGATCACTGGGTGGGAAGAACAATGAAAGCTATCAGAAGGAAGGCATGCACAAGCAAGCTCTGCAACCCGCGTGCTAGTGCAGCAATGCAAACAACTGCTTTTGATGTGGGAGGAAGCTAATATCAGATGCGTTTAGAGGTGTATGTGTTATCAGCTGAAGCTTTCAAATAAAGGCATAAAATACATTGCAGAAGTTTTACCATGGTCATTTGATACATTCTTTGCTTATAAAAACCTTATGCTTTGACAATACAAAATGTGTCCATGGGTGGGTGTGGACATTTTCCTACTTAAGGGAAGTTAATTAATACCCTAAAGACATACCATATCCAAGAAGTTATGATGCTTATCGAGCGATTATAATAATATACATGGTCTTTAAAACACCTACAATCCATTTACGAACAACATTTCAATTAAAGTGTGTGCCACAGAATGAGAGATAGTAAGCTATTTTCAACATATCATTTGTGAATGTGCACTGAATCAAAAATGTGTCTATTTTTAATGGATAACAGGTCTTGTGTCATCTTGATTTTTGACTAATCCAGGAAACGCTCAATTTACAAATTGGCAGTTGTAACATAATGTGGAAAATGGAATCCAAGCCCATGAACATTACAAAGACATCAATAAAATATATTTCAGTTGAACAATACATTTTTAAACAATGATTATAGAAAAGATGAGGTAACCATTTCCTTAAAAGCGGTTGATCGAAAGAAACTTTGGACAAAAATTTTACTTTCATGAATTAAGAGGGCATCTATGTTTAAACAGTGCAGGAACTTTCTTTCTTGACACAATTGACCTAGGGTCCTAAAGATCTGGGCACTCAATTGTCACCAAAGGTCAACTGAGATGCTGGCTCTGAGTTCAATAAGGTAATGTCTCACAGCTGTGACATAAGAAACAAAGACTGGAGTGTGTGTAAGCCAAGCAGGGATGTGTTAAGCTTTACAGAAAAGTAAAAACAGAAGAAAATGGGAAATTATGGAGAAGTACAGAAACTGCTGACAACAAAGAGGTTTCCAAGAGAAGATAGAGCTGCTTAGCTTCTTTCTCTATGGATTGTATAAGGTCAACACAAAAACTGATCAGAAGGTGACATTTTCTCTCTATTAAGAGTGATTAACTCTGTGAGGTCTTACATGCCCCTTGTATGCCCAGTTGTCCCAATCATGAATAGGACTGTGCCCTGTTTATATCCTGCTTGTGCAGTGAGATGCGATTGAAATTCCACTCTGTCCACTATCAGGGTTTGATAGTTACTCACCTTGACTGTCTGTTAGCCATTAGTCACCATTAGTCAATATGGCTAGAAAGCTACTAGCAATTCCTGTAGTGCCAGTAAGAACTCTAAGCTGTCTTTGTTTTTACATTTGACTTACCACTATGTCGGCGAGTTAAGTCTATCACCTCCACCAATAAGTAGCTGCAATGTTTTTGGGTCTTCATACTTAGTTACTTATTAATGGAGTGATTGGAAGTGATCTCTTGGAAATAAGCCTCCTCTTCATAACATCCTTAATCAGAATTTCATCTTTCACAGCAGCTATATTAGAAGCAAGGACATGAGCAAGGACTACATGCCTTACATGTGCTCCTGAAGGGATTCTGGAGGGAAAACTAGCATGCTGTCACAGGGCCAGAGCCCTGGCTGTCTCTAATATGTCTCACTTGGTTATCTCATACCCTGCACCAAGCCCTCTTATTCATCTTCCTCAGTGCTCTAGATCTTTCCATTAAGCCTTTATCTTTCGCTTAAGCTTCAGTTTATATTCTTACTGCAACATACATGAGTGATTTCTATATTCACCATGGTCCTTTTCAGTTACTACCTATAGGTCTCCTCACTGTATGACTAGGCACTGTACATAGGAATCTTACATTGCTAGTCATACTGAGCAACAGAATATTTAAATTTAATTAAAATATAAAATATAATTAACTACCTTAATTTTCCATGAATTGGTGCTACAACATGAGAAATTAGAAACTTCAGATAAATATGGGACAAAACTGTTTTGAATGAAATAATGCTAATGAAATAGATTTAAAGATAAAGATAAAGACATAATATTTATGATGTTATTCTATGACTAGAATTAATTCATCAATAATGATATGCCTCAAAACAGTAAATTCTCTCAGACTCAGTGACAGAACTTACTGATTTGTAAGATAGTATTTGTGCCACCACAACATGTTAGTAAGGCTTATAGTCAATATTTTACATGTAAACAGATATGTAGAGATTGATAACATAACTGAAGCCACAACTGTTTGTAGAAAAATAAATCCTAGTAACATAAATTTTCTGTTTGTTAGTAGTAAGACCACAGCTTCATATGTTGAGTGCTCAAGTTAATTGGTGACCTTTATATCATCAGAGAAATAATGTTTGAAGAGTTCTAGATTTATTGTTTGGCATTATAAAGATTACTGAGCTGAGAGTGACCACTTGTTTTAAAGGATAATAATAAGTACTATTGCAAGAGTTTTTCTTTAAAGATAAATCAACATTTTCCTTTACTCGATGAAGCAAATTCAAGCCTTCCATCCACAGATTCTTTAATTTTCATGTCCTCGACCCTCTCCTTCACTTCTGTGATGATTTCTATCATCATTTCCTGAAGGATCTAATAGCGCTGGAAAGAGGAAACTCTCATTATTTGTGAGTTGACAAATATTCCCTTTCTAAGCTCTCACACAACTCGGAAGTCCATTTCTCTTCAGCTGACTTAGCAGCTGAGCCTTCAGCTGAGTCCAGTTCTCTTCCCCACACCCTGAGAAGTCCTTTTTCCTTTGCTCAGATCTGCACAGAATTCCCTTGGTGCACTGAATATATCTGACAGCCTTATGCTGCGATTTCCTTCTGTTATTGTCCTGGATTTTGTTTGGTCATGAAAAGTTTCCTACAATGGACTCTGTTTTCCCTTAGTCCCTTTTGTTTCTAATTTTATTTTTTCACTTATTGTGATGGCACACATGCTTTAGGAGTAGCCTTCCTGTGAGGGAATACTTAGACAAAAATGTTTATTTTGTTTTTTCTGATGTGTAGTGTTGTTTCTCGAAAGCCGAGCTACATGTGAAATGGGGAGGATGAGTTCTGGATTAGAAAACACCATCCCTGTTTTGACAGTTATCATATTTGTTAATGCTTTTTAGAAAGTCTTGCATATTGTAATATGTGTGATATATTTGGGGATGTAAGATACTGGTCTAACTACCTTAAGAATTTCTATCTTACAATTCTGAGAAAACTTGCATGTAGTTTTGAATAGTTTTCTTTTTCAATCTTCTTCTGCAATAGCTTTTCTTATTTATATGTTATAGACGAAATCACACATTTCTATACATCTGACCTCTGCTTTTAGATTTTGATTTCTACATACAGTTTTGTTGCAATTTTTGTACTTTCATATTTTCAGTTTTGAAATGTAATCTAGCTGTTTTTAACATTACTACGCTTTACAGTTCTTACCTTTATATATCCTCTATAGGTTTATATAATGGTATGGTATCCATGATTTCTGTCTTTTCAAAGTTATTAACTATGCAATCAATTTTTCTTCTTTTAACTAATTTTTGCTAATTTACTAACTTAGTAAAAAAATTCTAATTTTTATTAAAGAGATCTATATACATTTCTCTATTCTTGTTTCAGATCCTCCAGGGATAATAAATTTCATGTCTTCAAATGGGAAGTCTTTGAAGTAGCATTCGCTGGAGGCACCGAGCCTACCCATAACACCCTCCCACTATTAAGGCTTATTGAGGTGTGAATTGTCCATGAGTAGAAGGATGTTAATATGGCACTTGGTTCTCAGGGCTGATTGGTCCTGCAACTGGAGAGACAAAATGTCTGCCTCAGCTCTCCTATGATTTGAGTTGTCTTAAGATTTAGGGAATGTAGGTACAAAAAAAGTTAGAATTTCTCTCTTACATATAAAAATATCTTTAATTTCCATACTGTATTATGCTTCATTTCTGTTCTGAACTATATCTATTTTGTATGATTCTATGCTGTATTGATTTTTTTTTTCAGAGAAGGTCTATCTCCTCTGAATATAGACTTGGTGGTAGGCTAAGAAAGCTTGCTGACTTGACTTTATAGTCTGTGGGGAATGGATAAATGGCAAATTCCTGAAGTATCTTATTTCTCCTTTCCTATTCTTGACAGATAGCATCAGCCTTTAAACTTCTAAGATCCTTTAAGCATCATGTCATTGTAAGATGTAAACGAACTCACTTGTTAGCCTCCTAGCTTTTTGCTTACTCTCCAGATAAGTCAGTCTGGGTCCCCTTTCCAGCACACACCAAGATCTCCTGTCTTCCAGTGGTGTGACCCCCTGGACTCCCTTTCCACTCTCCACTGTACCTGCTCTTTTAAAAGTATGTTTATGCCATTTGAACAATATTGTTTGGAGAGGCAAATACGCAAGCATTCTATCATCATTTAATAAAGGTCTTGGCATACTATATTTAAAACTAATAATACTAAAATATAGAAAGACTATGCTGTGGACCTGGCTAAATAACTCAAGTAGCAAACACTAAACATCCATGCTATTCAGAGATTGCATGAATCCTTTCTACTGGATATATTGATAATGAATTAACAACATAAAGTACTTTCCCTAAGGCATAGCTATTTTCCTAAGTAGAAATGTCTCCTGATAAATTATAGTGTGACTCAACCAGGAAAAATAAATGATACAAAATAATCAATTGCTAAACCACAGGATTTAGTCAATACCTCCATAGCATCTCAGGAAAAGCCAAAGAAAAGTATTTCAACATCTGTCGGCTAATTGCCCACGATTCTCAGTGATATTTGTATCTGGTTTGTTATGTACTTTGAGATATCCTTTGGATTTAACCATTGCTTTTCTAATATCTAAATTCTATCCAATTAAAGATTATTTTTTCTAAAATATGAGGCAAACTTTTATGTAAATCTCCCTTTGACAAAATCCCAAACATTCCTTGACTATTTTCCTTGAGTGCTGAGAATCGGTAAATCCTGGGGTTTTATTTTGCAAACAAATGTGGAAGCCTGGGCTGATACAAAGATGGATTTCTCATTTGATAATTTATTCAGCAGTCATTTTTGCATCCTACTTTGTGTCAGCCTCTCCACTGGTGTTTACTGATTATGAAAACAAAAACGCAGGAGTCTTGGCATCACGGACCGGAGGAAGTGACAATTAAACAGGCTCCCTATACCTGTGAAAAGCCTACAGCAAAGAGAAGTGAGCCCCATAGTGACAGGGAAAGGGAGGACTTTCAGAGGAGATATTTTTATGAGCTATGCAAGCTGAGGGGATTCTGAAGTACAAGTGAGAAATGGAGCTCAGACAACGAAAAGTAACTCTGCAAAAGAACACTTTTAAGAAAACATTTGATCAGCCGGACAGTGGTGGTGCACACCTTTAATCCCAGCACTTGAGAGACAGAGGCAGAGGCAGGCAGATTTCTGAGTTCGAGGCCAGCCTAGTCTACAGAGTGAGTCCCAGGACAGCCAGGGCTACACAGAGAAGCCCTGTCTCAAAAAACAAAAAGACAAAAAAAAAACAACAAAAAAAAAAACAAACAAAAAAACAAACAAACAAACAAACAAAAAACAAAAATACAACAACAAAAAAAGAAACATTTGATCTGTTTATGGTCATCCCACCACTCTGCATCTCATCATCCCATCACTCTAGATGTGGAGGCTGAAGAGTTAGAAATTCATGGTCCGGGTGGGCTCCTGGATAGTAAGGTTAGCTGGCGCTATGTGTGACCTTGCTTAAAAACATAAACAGCAGAGAAAACAGTGAGCACTACTCTCCTCTGTGTAACTCATCCTTAAGGAAACAGTAAGTCCATACTTTGGATTTCATCTTGAAGTACTCGTTGGTCATAACTCTCATCTATATATATGACAGATTCCCAATGCTTATTTCCATATGTGCTCCACAGGTCTTTGAAAATTTTAGTGGTTATTTTTGCTTCATGTGTTTACATGTAGATATCAAATTCTCTTCCTCCCAATTCCTTTCTGAACTTCTCATTGTAAAATAATATAAATTCTTTAAGTCCTATATCTGCTTGGATGGATGGTGAGTCTATTGAAATTTTGAATTGGTCCACTTCGTATTTCATGAGTCTTAGAAGACAGAGGAGGAGACAGCACTATAGAGCTAACGAAGACAACAAGGAGGAGACTCTTAAAAAACTCCCAGAGAGGCGATTGTGGTTTGTCTAAGGAAGCAGATAAGAAAGGCATTCAGAGACACATGGCATAGGTGTCAGTGGAAACAACCACAGGACTCCCTGAAAGAGCGCATTGAAGTTGGAGAGGCAGAAAATAAACAAGACTGTCCTCACTGTGTAAAAGTTAATCAAGGCAGGGAATTGGGGTGCCATAGATGGCCAGGAAGTCACCCTTGGGGAAACATTGTTTTTATCATGAGATAGTCAGGTAAAGTATTATAAGAGGTCCTCTGAAGGCTATGCCCAACTAATGTCAAATTAAAATCACTGCTGCCAGTTCATTTGAATAACTCCATCACATCCCACACTGTGAGCTTGTTCTCTTCCCTTAAGCCATTGTTTCTTAAGGCTGAGGGGTACACAAGCCACTTGTAGGCCATGTTAAAATGCAAGGTATAAAAATCTAATGAGATGTTTGATGATCTCATTTCTAGTAAACTCTCCTGTAATGCCAGTGGTTTTACTCATCAGATATTCAGTAAATAAAACTGTTATATCCAAAACTGTCTCACATTTTCATTGAAATTGTTATCCACTGATGCTGTATTGTTACTCTCAAATAAACATATTGACTGATTTTAGAAGAAAAGTCACAGCCCACTGGAAGATTTCAATGGGTTTTTTTTAGATGAAATCTATTATTACCTTATTCTAGAACTACTTCTTTCTTCAGGGAAGGTGCCCAAAGCCATGCCCCTGAAGGAGTTTTTGAAGGATCCTTCCCACCAAGTGAAGTGAACTGGCACATATACAAAACAAAAGTTGCTCAATACATGAAAATTGATGTGATGCTATTATTCTTGATACTATAGATGGAACTGGAGAGAACTTAAATGGAATGATACAGACAAAGTATGGAAGAAGACCTCAATTTACATGTGCATACAAATGGAAGTTGATCTGCTAAGAATTGAGGGTGAAATCAAGAATGTGCTAGAATTGAGAGTGGTTGCTAGAGACTAGAGGGAAAAAGAAATAGGGAAAATGTAATTCAGTTAAATAGTAACTGTACTTTCCACAGTAGGGAAAGTAAAAATAAATAAATAAATAAATAGATAAATAAATAAATAAACTAGGTAATGTTTGCTCTGAAAGGTAGATTTTGAATATCTTTACCATAAACACCACACCACATGCAGGCATACACACACACACACACACACACACATACACACACACACACACACACACACACACACAAACACACACTTACACTCTCACATATCTTAATCACTGTTTTCTTGCTATGAAGCCACATCATGACCAGGCCAACTCATGAAAGAAAGCATTCAAATGGGGACTTCTTTACAGTTTTAGAAGTTTAGGCCACTATCATTATGGTGGAGAGCATGGTGGGGTATAGGCATGCATGGAGCAGTAGCTGAGAGTTATATCCTGATCCATGACAGAGGACAGGAGAGACAATTACAGATACAGATAGAAAGAAAGGGAGAGAAAGGGACAGAGACAAACACAGAGGTAGGTGACAGAGGCAGAGGCTGACGCTAGTATGGGCTTCTGAAACTTCAAAACCCACCCCAGTAACACTCCAACTCAAAGACCACAGTTTCTAATCCTTGTAATCATTTCAATAGTTCCACTCCCTGGTGATCAAGCATTCACACTTCCACTACACATATGTATGTATGTATGTATGTATGTATGTATGTATGTATGTACGTATGCATGTATGTATATCCCATTGATATGTCTGGAAAAATCATGCAGGACCCATAATTCTGTATATTCCTTAGACTTTATGCATCAGGTTAGAATTAGTTTTTAAAATATCAGAAACAAACTCCAGAAGTTTCTCAGGCAATCTAATGTGTATTCATTTCCTCCCCTTGCTCTAGGTGGCAATGCTATAATTGCTTCTACTCTTTAAGCATCACTTATGTGCACTTTTGATTGAATCACACTTCAGCACTGACATGCTGGGACTTAACCTGGCTTGAAAAAAAATGATGTTGATAACCTCTTTACAGACTTATCCTTTGCAGATTTTTGAAGTTAGCCTCGTAAGCAGAACACATATTTCTTTTCTACAATTTCATTCTTTCTGTTTGTGATGGCTCTGGCAGAAAGGCTATTCTTAAGTCACTGATGATCTTTGTATTGCTGCCTCTGGTGGCAACTCCTCAGTCTTAATTTCTCCTCAGCTGCCAGGATCATTTATGGAGTTCTTTTTGAAACATGCTCTTCCCTTGGCCTCTGTGACACTGAATTTACTTTGATTTTCCTCTGACTTAACTGGTTTGTCTTCCTTGCCTTTTGGCTCACTTTTAAGACTATTTGACCTTTAAATTTTAAAGTATTTTAGAAACAATTCCTAGAGTCTCTTGTGTCTTCTCTCCAGGTCAGTTCATAGAGATTCATGGCTATAACTTCTCTACCTTGCCAAGATCTTCCCACTGACCTACAGAACTATATCCAAATAACTAATTTTCTATCCAAACTTGTACGATTGAATATGAAGAGAAAGCCCTGATCACCTTACACTACAGTAAGGCAAGCAGTTATGAACACACCTATATATGATTGATAATTATACACTAGGTACTTAGCATTTGGGACAAAGAAGATGATGTCCTCAAAGGCCAAGTTTTACCATTCTTCTTCAATGATGGATTCCTGGATTTTCATTCAGAAGAGTCTCTATAATAAGAATGCATTTCCAAACTTCCTTTATAGATGCAAGTGGCAAATGGATATCATTTGCACTATAATATATAGGATGAATTAGTGTGTGCATCTTTTAAGATATGGTTCCTTAAATGTAGTTTACATTCATTTCTCTTATTATTTTCTATTTCCTTCACAGATTATAAATTTTAAGTAGTGTACAATCTTTCAGTGGAACATATTTTTTTTAAGAAGCAGTGCACAGTTAGAAGGCTAGAATTATTTAAAGACTCGCCAAAGAAGTTTTCAAATGCTTGTACTTATGTGAAAGATATCATGTAATTTTACTGTCCCTTGTTAATAGAATAAACATCAATTCTGAGGCCAGACTTCTCAGTTCAAGGTCATTGGAATTAAGTTATATTTTAAATAATATTTATTGAATTCTTGACATTGATAATGGTATAATGGTGAACAGAATAGAGGAGTCTTGAATATAACATGCTGGCAGATATGAGTCTATTGATATCTTCTAATAAATTATCCTATGATACTATACTATATTAATAACCTAACTATGATAACAAATTATATAATTTATTCAAACAATAAACCAAGGTAAGAAGTAGACAATGCCCCAGAATTTTGAAATGTTTACCTTTTCAGTTTTAAATATACTGAGACAGTTTCTAATGATTTCCCATCATGTTTATTAGGTGAGTGTTTTTATGGAGGATGTGGGCACATGAATGCATGTGCCAGTGGAGAACTGATGAGGGAATGTCAGATTCACAGGAGTGGGAATTACAGATGGTTGTGAACCTCCCAAAATAGTGCTGAGCACTGAAGTCAGGTTCTCTACAAGAGCAGTGTGGGCTCTGTCTAATCCATCCTTCAGCATCCATGCATTAGGTTTTTTTTGTTGTTGTTGTTTTTTCGAGACAGGGTTTCTCTGTATAGCCCTGGCTGTCCTGGAAAGATTGTTAGAGGGTAGTCCAGGCTGGCCTTGAACTCAGAAATCTGCCTGCCTCTGCCTCCTAAGTGCTGGGATTATAGGCATGAGCCACCACTGCCTGGCCCATGCATTAGTTTTAAAGGGTTATCGCTACATGTAAATGTGAAGAATACTGCAGGACAGCATATAAACAGCACAGGGCAGAGGCAGAAGAACACCTGAGAAATTGGTACCAACATTTGGAGGAAAAGGTTAGAAGAATCACAAGTTGATCTAAATAACCTAACTCACCCTGTAACTTGCCACCACCTCCAGTGTCGCTGCCTTCCCTGATAGGACAGCTCAGTGAATTCCAACTTAGCTCTAAGCTCATGTAGAATTTTTCAGAGGAGAGAGCTCAGACCATTTTGGTTTTTTTGCTCTGTGTAGATTTTTCTCACTATTGCTCCTGAGAAACCAGTCGCAGTCTTGTCCTTTAAGGTTTTATTTATTTGAATATTATAACTGTGTAAAATAAAGTAACTGGTCTCAAAATTGTCTTCCTCATTAAAACAATATATGATGAGTTCCCATTGCTTCTATGTTTTCCTTACTAAATATATTAATTTTTATATCACCACAGGGTGATACTTGCTAATTATAGATAAAATGTAGGGTGTATTGATGAGTCATTGATAGCACCTATTATATACCATGGCTAGGCAAATGATAAATATTTGCGCCATTTAACCCATACAGCAAAACAACCAGCTCAACTTATCCTGTTTACCAGTAAAAAGAACTAAACAAAACAAATCCAGCAATATGTTTGATAATTTGATAACAGAAATAATTTCAGCATATTATGATACAAGAACTCTGATCAGCATCAAGCATTCCAAATTTTCACTCTGTCACATCTTCGCTCAACCACTTTGCCTGAGGAGAAAAGTGTAATGTGTAATACAAGATAAATAACTGCATGTTTTAATCCTTTTCCATAAGAAGACATGAAACTTTCAGGCCTACTCCAAGAATTCCATGAAATTGGGGGAGAAAGATTGTTAGAGGGTAGCCAGGACTACACAGGGAGTTCATGGGCCACCTGGGTCATGTGATGTGGTAAGATGCTGATGACGACGAAAGGGGAGAAGTAACGTGATGAGTTTATAATCAGGGAACTGAGATTTATAATTTTCTTTACATATAAACGACTGTTAACTGAGAATGTTACTAGACTCAGTGTCACTGTAATTCCAGAGTCCAGTGAGTTCTCACGTAAACTTGGCTGATAATTTGCCCCATCCATAGACCAATTTAAATTTTCTGAGTAATTTTAATATAGCTTTCAAAGGATATCTTTCTTATCTAAAAAATGGAGAATTAATCTGAGCTAATAATTGGATTTTCTTGTGTTCTTCCTAAGACACAGACAACTCACAGTAAAATTAAGTTTTTTCCTGAAATTCAGAGAAAAGTCTTATTAAAGAAGTGACTTGGTTGCTGTGTAAAGGCTGGGAAGGACAATTTGTTTACAAGTTTACATATGCTCAAACTATTATTACCTGCACATGATTTGATGTCTCAAAGGCAACATAAATGTCACAAACATTTCAAAGAGAGATGTCTATATTAGCTACTCATAAAAATGGGATGTCTTTGAAGGTTGTGATCCAATGCCTTATCTTTATTAATTTATAATGATTAATGGTTTGGGAAGAAGTTGGAAGGCCTGAGAGAGTAGTAGAAATGTAAACATCGTGTAATGTATTCAATTCTTTAAATATTTTTAATAATAAATAAATAATATTGAATGAAAAGAGATCAATAATCTGCAAGTGGCCAGATGGCCCAGTGGTTAAGAGCATTTGCTGCTTTTGGGTTGATCTGGTATCAGCTCCCAGCATGTACATAGTAACCATAATCATGTATATTCCAGTTCCAGGGTTTCTGATGCTCTGTTCTAACATCGTGGGCACTACATACACACAATACACTTATATATATGCAGATACAACATTCATACACATAAAAACTAAGAAATATTTTAAGAGCTTAATGGCCATTGATTTTTAACATCGCATGACCAAGGAATGCAGGTTAGGATCAAGTACTCATTTTTTTGTTGTTGTTATTGTTGTTTTTTTTTTTTTAAAGATGACTTTATTAAAGTCATTGCACTTGGTCATTTTATTGTTACAGCACAAGGCCATTCTATTGTAACACTTCTCAATTCTGATTGTAAAGATTGTCTCATTCTGCTCATACATTTCAAGTTTATATGCAATCATGAAATGTTCATCAAAAAATCTACAGGGCACTTCAAAAGTATTTTCTGTCTGTTAGGAGTTAAGGAGTCCTCTGTTAAGACCAGCCCATTCTATCTGATTTTCTGCGAAGTCCTGTATAGTTAAAGAGATGTAATACCTTTATAGTAAGAAGCAAGCTTGATGATCACAAACACACCAAAATAACATTGAAATCCCATTAGAAACTTAGTAGTACTGTGTTTCAAGAACCAGCAAATCTGAACTATACATTCACTAATAATTTGGCAATGACAGATTCCATGCTGTCTTTTATACTAATATTGGGGGAAGAGGGATTTACCTCTAAGTAAAGTTGTTGTTGTTGCTGCTGCTGTTGTTATTGTTGTTATTAATTATTTTCTGACTTTCACTATAGAAATAGTAAAAGTTCTCATATCAAGGGCAAATTCTGGAAAAATTACTATTTTAAGGGAATTGTTTTTCCCTTTAAATAAGTTAACTTGTCTGTTTTTCTGAGCTATTTTGTAAAGAGCAGAAAATAGACACATGGAAAACAGACAGTTTGATTTCTCTATTCGGACTGAGAAGGCAAAAGTGTGTAGGGATGCATCACTGCCATTCTGATTGTGTGGACTAGGAAAAATACACACCATCACCAAAGGTACCGTGTTTCCTTTCGTGGGGATATAAAGCCCCTATTCAGCATAGGCTGGCCTCAAACTCATGATTTCTGTCACTCAATCTCCAAGTTAAAGGCATGTAGTCACTACATATGGCTCAACTAAACCTTTAAATAGCATACAAGTATTAAAATATATGTGTTTCTGGGGACAAGATCACCAATCAGGTCAGTAATACATAGTGGGTCAGAAAGGAACCAAACTGCAAATGAAAGTTTGGTATACCATAAGGGGTTGTGCTTCTATTTTTCTTACCTGTTTTTATAATACATAAATTCATGTTTCTGTTATGTGACTTTCTAATTTCTTACATTTTGGGGGTGGATGCAGAGAAGGGTTTATTCAGCTTACATTTCCACATTGATGTTCATTAGCAAAGAAAGTCAGGACAGGAACTCAAGCAGTTCAGAAAGCAGGAGCTGATGCAGAGGCCATGGAGGGATGTTATTTACTGGCTTGTGTCCCCTGACTTTCTCCTTCTTTTCTTTTTAAATATTGATCATTGTTTTATTTTACTATTTTTAACATATATAAGAAATAAATGTAATGAACAAAATACATAGAAAAATACAAGAATCATATGATCGCCTCAATAAAAGCAAAAAAAAAGTCTTTGATAAAATTCAACATGCCTTCTTAATAAAAACCCTAGAACAAATAGAACTGTAGGAATCATATTCCAACATAATGAAGGTTACATATGACAAACCCATGGCCACTATCTTCCTAAATGAATGAAACCATTAATAAGCCCCATTAAAATTAGGAATAGGAAAGGACTGCAGACTTTCCCTACTTCTTATCCATAATGTGGTTGAAGCATTAGCTAAAACAATAAGGCAAGGGAAGGGATTCAAATGGGAAAATATTGAGTCAAATTATAATTTCTTACATTTTAACTAGTATCTATGAGCTACATATTTGTCCAGTAATTATAGTGACTCACCTACTGTTGAATGTGCATGTTACTTTTTAAAAATTTTTATTAGATATTTTCTTCATTTACATTTCAGATGCTATCCCTTTCCTAGTTTCCTCTCCAAAAGTCACCTATACACTCCCCACGCCCTGCTCACCAACCTACCCACACCTACTTCCTGGCCCTGGCATTCCCCTGTACTGGAGCATATAATCTTCGCAAGACCAAGTGCCTCTCCTCCCATTGATGGCCTACTAGGCCATCTTCTGCTACATATGCAACTAGAGACACAAACTCTGGGGGGCGGGGTACTGGTTAGTTCATATTATTGTTCCTCCTATAGGGTTGCAGACCCCTTTAGTTCCTTGGATCCATTCTCTAGCTCCTTCATTGGGGGCCCTGTGTTCCATCCAATATATGACTATGAGCATCCACTTCTGTATTTGCCAGGCACTGGCATAGCCTCACAAGAGATAGCTATGTTAGGGTCCTGTCAGCAAAATCTTGCTGGCATATGCAATAGTGTCTGGGTTTGGAGGTTGTTTATGGGATGGATCCTGGGTGGAACAGTCTCTGCATGGCCCTTCCTTCCATCTCAGCTCCAAACTTTGTCTATGTAACTCCTTCCATGGGGATTTTTTCCCCATTCTAAGGAAGAACGAAGTATTCAAACCTTGGTCTTCCTTCGTCTTGAGTTTCATATGCTTTGCAAATTGTATCTTGGGTATTCTAAGATTTGGGGCTAATATCCACTTATCATGTGTGTTCTTTTGTGATTGAGTTACCTCACTCATGATGATATTCTCCAGATCTATTCATTTGCCTAATAATTTTACAAATTCATTATTTTTAATAGCTGATTAGTACTCCATTGTGTAAATGTACCACATTTTCTGTATCCATTCCTCTATTGAGGGACATCTCTGTTCATTCCAGCTTCTAGCTATTATAAATAAGGCAGCTATGAACATAGTGGAACATGTGTCCTTATTACAAGTTGAAACATCTTCTGGGTATATGCCCAGGAAAAGTATTGATGTTCCAGTAGTACTATGTCCAATTTTCCGAGGAACTGCCAAATTGATTTTCAGAGTGGTCGTACCAGCTTGCAATCCCATGAGCAATGGAGGAGTGTTCCTCTTTCTTCACATCCTTGCAACCATCTGCTGTCACCTGAATTTTTGATCTTAGCCATTCTCACTGGTGTGAGGTAGAATCTCAGAGTAGTTTTGGTTTGCATTTCCCTGATGACTGAGGATGTTGAACATTTTTTCAGGTGCTTCTCATCCCTTCAGTATTCCTCAGTTGAGAATTCTTTGTTTAGCTCTGTACCCCATTTTTAATAGGGTTATTTGATTTTCTGGAGTCCAGCTCAATGTATATATATTGGATATTAGTCCCCTATCTGTTTAGGATTGGTAAAGATGCTTTCCCAATCTGTTGGTGGCCTTTTTGTATTATTGACAGTGTCTTTTGCCTTACAGAAGCTTTGCAATTTTATGAGGTCCCATTTGTTCACTCTCGATCTTACAACACAAGCCTTTGATGTTCTATTCAGGAATTTTTCTCCTGTGCCCATATCTTCCAGGCTTTTCCCCACTTTTCCCTCTAACTTTCAGTTCTCTGGCTTTATGTGGAGTTCCTTGATACACTTAGACTTGAGCTTTGTACAAGTAGATAAGAATGGATCAATTGGCATTCTTCTACATGATAACCACTGGTTGAGCCAGCACCATTTGTTGAAAATTCTGTCTTCTTTCATTGGATGGTTTTAGCTCCTTTGTCAAAGATCAAGTGACCATAAGTGTGTGGGTGCATTTCTGGGTCTTCAATTCTATTCCATTGATCTAC
>NC_034599.1:6616522-6636958 GCF_900095145.1 Mus pahari | reverse complement strand
TTTTTTTTTTTTTTTTTTTTTTTTTTTGAGACAGGGTTTCTCTGTATAACCCTGACTGTCCTGGAACTCATTTGTAGGCCAGACTGGCCTTGAACTCAGAAATCTGCCTGCCTCTGCCTCCCGAGTACTGGGATTAAAGGCGTGTGCTACCACACCCTGCTTATTTGTGACTATTCTTAAGGGTGTTGTTTCCCTAATTTCTCTCTCAGCCTGTTTATCCTTTGTGTAGAGAAAGACCACTGATTTGTTTGAGTTAATTTTATATCCAGCTGAACTGAAGCTGTTTATCAGGTTTAGGAGTTCTCTGATGGAATTTTTAGGAACACTTATTTATACTATCATATCATCTGCAAATAGTAATACTTTGACTTCTTCCTTTCCAATTTGTATCCCCTTGTCTCCTTTTGTTGTCTAATTGCTCTGTATAGGACTTCAAGTACTCTATTGAATAGGTAGAGAGAAGGTAGGCAGCCTTGTCTTGTCCCTGATTTTAGTGGGATTCCTTCAAGTTTCCCTTGATTTAGTTTGATGTTGGTTACTGGTTTGCGGTATAATACTTTTATTAGGTTTAGTTATGGGCCTTGAATTCCTGATCTTTCCAAAGCTTTTATCATGAATGGGTGTTGAATTTTCTCAAATGTTTTTTCAGCATCTAAGGAGATACTCATGTGGTTTTAGTCTTTAAGTTTGTCTATATAGTGGATTACATTGATGGATTTCTGTATATTAAGCCATCCCAGCATCCCTAGGATGAAGCCTACTTGACCATGATGGATGATCATTTTGATTTGTCCTTGGATTCAGTTTGCATGAATTTTATTGGGTGTTTTTTCATCGATATTCATAAGGGAAATTGGTCTGAAGTTCTCTTTCTATGTTGCGTCTTATATGGTTTAGGTATCAGAGTAATTGTGGCTTCATAGAATAAATTAGGTAGAGTACCTTCTGTTTCTATTTTGTGGAATAGGTTGAGGAGAATTGGAATTAGGTCTTCTTTGAAGGTCTGAAAGAACTCTGCACTAAACCCATCTGGTCCTGGGCCTTTTTTGGTTGGGAGACTATTAATGACTGCTTCTATTTCTTTAGGGGAAATGGGACTGTTAAGATTGTTAATCTGATCCTGATTTAACTTTGGTACCTGGTATCTGTCTAGAAAATTGTCCATTTATCTAGGATTTCCAGTTTTGTTAAGTAATATCTTTTGTAGTAGGATATGATGATGTTTTGAACTTCCTCAGGTTCTGTTCTTATGTCTCCTTTTACATTTCTGATTTTGTTAATTAGGATACTTTCCCAGTACCCTCTAGTTAGTCTGGCTAAGGGTTTATCTGCCTTGTTGATTTTCTCAAAAAACTAGCTCCTGGTTTGGTTTATTCTTTGAATAGTTCTTTTTGTTTACACTTGGTTAATTTCAGCCATAAGTTTGATTATTTCCTGCCATCTACTCCTGTTGGGTGAATTTGCATCCTTTTGTTCTAGAGCTTTTAGTTGTGCTGTCAAACTGGTAGTGTGTGCTCTCTCTAGTTTCTTTTTGGCAGCACACAGAGCTATGAGTTTTCCTCTTAGGAATGCTTTCATTGTGTCCCATGAGTTTGGGTATGTTTTGGCTTCATTTTCATTAAACTCTAAAAACTTTAATCTCTTTCTTTATTTCTTCCTTAACCAAGCCATTGAGTAGAGTGTTGTTAAGCTTCCACATGAATGTTGGCTTTCTATTATTTATGGTGTTATTGAAGATCAGCCTTAGTCCATGGTGATCTGATAGGATGCATGAGATAATTTCAATATTTTTTTATCTGTTGAGGCCTGTTTTTTGAACAATTATATGGTTAATTTTGGGAAAGGTACAATGAGGTGCTGATAAGAAGGTATATCCTTTTGTTTTAGGATAAAATGTTCTATAGATATTCATTAAAACCATTTGGTCCATATCTTCTCTTAGTTTCAATGTGTCTTTGTTTAGTTTCTGTTTCCAGGATCTGTCCATTGATGAGNGTGNGGTGTNGAAGTCTCCCACTATTATTGTGTGAGGTGCAATGTGTGCTTTGTGCTTTACTAAAGTTTTCTCTTTGAATGTGGTTGCCCTTGCATATGGAGCCTACACATTCAGAATTATGAGTTGATCCTGGAAGACTGTACCTTTGATGAGTATGAAGTGCCCCTCCTTGTCATTTTTGACAACTTTGGGTTGGAAGCCATTTTTTTTTTATTAGAATGAATACTCCAGCTTCTTTCTTGGGAACATTTGCTTGGAAAATTGTTTTCCAGCCTTTTACACTGAGGTATTGTCTTTCTTTGTCACTGACGTGGGTCTCCTGTATGCAGCAAAATGTTGGGTCCTGTTTATATAGCCAATCTGTTAGTCTATATCTTTTTATTAGGGAAATGAGTCCATTGATATTAAGAGATATTAAGGAAAAGTAATTGTTACTTCCTGTTATTTTTGTTGTTGGGGTTCTGTTCTTGCAGCCATCTTCTCTTAGGTTTGTTGAAGGATTATTTTCTTGCTTTTTCTAGGGTTTAATTTCTGTCCTTGTTTTGGTGTTTTCCCTTTATTGTCCTTTGAAGGACTGGATTGGTGGAAAGATATTGTTGGTTTCGTCATGGAATACTTTGGTTTCTCCATCTATGGTAATTGAGAGTTTTGCTGGGTATAGTATCCTGGGCTGACAATTGTGTTCTCTTAGGGTCTGTATAACCTCTGTCCAGGATCTTCTAGCTTTTATAGTCTCTGTCGAAAAGTCTGGTATAATTCTAATAGGTCTGCCTTTATATGTTACTTGACCCTTTTCCCTTACTGTTTTTAATATTCTATCTTTATTTAGTACATTTGTTGTTCTGATTATTATGTGTCAGAAATAATTTCTTTTCTGGTCCATTCTTTTTGGAGTTCTGTAGGCTTCTTGTATGCTCATAGGCATCTCTTTCTTTAGGTTAGGGAAGTTTTCTTCTGTAATTTTGTTGAAGATATTTACTGTCCCTTTAAGTTTAAAATCTTCATTCTCATCTATACCTATTATCCTTAGGTTTGGTCACCTCATTGTGTCCTGGAATTCCTGTATGTTTTGAGTTAGGATCTTTTTGCATTTTGCATTTTGTTTTACTGTTGTGTCCATGTTCTCTATGGAATATTCTGGACCTGAAATTCTCTCTTCCATCTCTTGTATTCTGTTGTTGATGTTTGCATCTTCGGTTCCTGATTTCTTTCCTAGAATTTCTATCTCCAGAGTTGTCTCCCTTTGCATATTCTTTATTGTTTTCACTACCATATTTATATCTTGAATGGTTTTGTTCAATTCAATCACCTGTTTGGTTGTGGTTTCCTGTAATTCTTTAAGGGATATTTGTGCTTCTTCTTTAAGGGCTTCTACCTGTATAGCTGTGTTCTCCTGTATTTCTTTGAGTAAGTTATTAATGTCCTTCTTAAAATCCTCTACCAGCATCATGAGATATTTTAAATCTGAATCTTGCTTTTCAGGTGTGTTGGGGTATCCAGGACTCACTGTGGTGGGAATCATGGGTTCTGATGATGCTGAGTGGTCTTGGTTTCTGTTAGTAAGATTTTTACATTTGCCTTTCACCATCTGGTAATCTCTACTGTTAGATGGTCTAGCTGTCTCTGGCTGGAGCTTGTTACTCCTTTTATTCTGTTAGCCTCTGTCAACACTTCTGGGAGTCCAACTCTTAATTGAGTCCTAGGGGTGAGAGCACTCTCTGTAGGCAAGCTCTTCACTTGCAGGGAAGGTGCAAAAAGGTCTGAAGCTCAGCTCTGCCTCCTGGCTAGGGATGAAGTCCCAAAGAAGCCCGGTCTGAGAAGCTCTTTTGCTTGTCTGGCCAGGGAACTCTCCTTGGCAGACGGACTGGTCCCTGAGGGACTAGGGATACAAGATGGTGATCTTGCCTGAGCCCTGGGGTCAGAGCACTCCCTGGAGGCTGACTCTCCTCTGGTGAAGGGTACGGGGGTTTGGGGGGGGGGAAGGTTCACAGAAGTCTGAGGCTCAGCTCCTCCTCCTGTTTGGGGATGAAGCCTAGAAGGGACCCTGTCCAAGAAGCTCTGTTGCTTCTGCAGCCTGCATGCTTTCCTGTGAGGACTTATCTCTGAGATACCTGGGATACAAGATGGCAATCTTGCCTGAGTCCGAGGGTCAGAGCCCTCCCTGGAGGATGACTATGTTACTTTTTTATTAGAATAACCTACATTGGGAACAGAACACAGTTTCAACTGTTAGAATTTTCCTTCCCAGCAGTGTGTGGGTGGAGACAAACCTTCCAATGAGAATGTAGGACATCATTTCTAGAATGCAGGGAATGTAGAAGATGATTTGTAGGGTGAGGCCACTGTCATTTGAGGACTGTCATTATATTAATAAGAAGCAAATATTTCATTTGACTTATCACTTAAAAATAATACGGAGCAATTTTGTTCATCAATAACCTCTCATTAGATGAGCTCAGACTTGAAATAGTTAAAAAAGCTAGGCACACTGGTCATGCCTGTTATCCTGGCACTTGGGAGGCAGAGGCAGGGAAACTGGAAGTTTAAGACCATTTTTTGCTATATTGTACGGTTAAGTTCAGCCTGCGATATGTAATTCCCTTTGTCAAAAAACCTAAAATGCACACTCTATGTGCAATTAGCTCTCCCCAGAACCTAATCAAGTGTAACTTTGTGTTGGTAATTCTATTATTTTCTACTTCAGTTCTATTTTACTTAAAGCAACACAAGAAATCTGACTTTAAATATTTTTTCAATTTTAAGATTAAAATGTAAAGGAAAGGTACTTTTTTAAAGAAGCATGATAACTTATGAACTGACATTCATTTCCTAAAGTAAAGCTTAAAGCCTAACGTTTTCAACAATAAAAATATTTCACTTTTTAAAATTAATTTTTGTGGTTTTTAGAAATGTTGCCCTATAGATAAAACATTTTTATGTTCCCCTGGTCTGTAGCCATACTGCCCCAAATGTGTTTGAGCCAACCTAAGATGTTCAACTGTTGATTGTGATGCTAAAGAAACAGCTCAGCATCCACTGTGGAATGATCTTCAATATGATCAATTAGATTTGATTTATATAACATATATCACTACTTGTGAAAAGCTAATACTCTTTTTCACTTTGCCTAAGTAACAGTCCAAATATTTCTAGGAATTAATTTGTTCTTTTAGATAAATTATGTCTGTAAATCCTGAGTGTTTACACAATAGCTTTCCAAATTTCCAAATTTCCTCCTCTGGAATTTTGAAAATATCGGTGTTTAGAAGCTGTGTTTCCTAAAATTATCATTAGTGAAAATTAAAGGAAGGGCACAAGGAGTTAAATGCAAGATAATGAAGTGAGTAATATTTAAGATTATAGAATGAGCATAAGAATACAACAATATGGCTGGTGTTTACACATTCCACATGTGCTGCAATGTCTAAGCACAAGTACAAATTAGCATGACATTTTTAGATTTCTTAGGCCAAGCGAAAATGAAATAGAATGCTCCTATTTTCTCAAGCTTAGTCTAGTACAATTTAACTAGCTTTCTTTAATGAATCCTATAGTGACAATTATAGAACACTCTAGAAGTTTTATTTATTATTACTGTTATTATTTCATTAATGATTAAATATGCATGGCTGAGAAACCTGGTAACTAAGAACTCCTATTTTATCATCCAATGTACAAACAGCACTGCAGGCAAGCAGTCACAATAGTGTAATCCTGGGTAAGAAGTTAAAAGGAAAGTGTATGTGTGTGTGTGTGTGTGTGTGTGTGTGTGTGTGTGTGTGTGGTGTAGTGGATGTACACAAGTCCATGCCCTGTACATTACCGAAAAGCAGTAACTCTATTGTAAAATTAACCCATCCTTCTCAGTTTATCTTACAGCTTATTTGTAAAGATATTACAATATTTATAGTATAGAATTCTTTCAAAATAATAAGTTTCAATGAAAAACTATTATGAAATTTCTTTGATTTTTATACAGATTCGGTAGTATTTTTAAGCAAACAATGGAAATGTTTGCAATCCCAGCAGAGTAAAAATAAGGCCTCTTCTTTCTTTTTCATATTGGCAAAACAGAATAGATTTATAAAAAAAACAAAACAACAACTTGTCAGCCCCAACATTTCCGTATCATATCCTCTTATTTCTTCATCACCATACCACATCTGTGGTCTTTAACAAGTCAGCTAAGTTCATGGAGCGTTTGGAACACTGGGTCCACACCACCTCAAGACAACAGAGCAGCTTTCTTCAGCTTTGCATTAGGAACACTGGGTCCACACCACCTCAAGACAACAGAGCAGCATTCTTCAGCTTTGCTATTTCCACCTCTAGATTACTTCGCATGGCCTTCTCTTCTAACTCTTCGCATAGTTTTTCCAGTTCTTTCCCATGATCCTTTTTCAGTGCATCTACAGTAAATAATAATTCAAAAATCTGGGCTCTAAATTCGTCCACAGAATTTTTTTCCCCATCATCTGCTTCTGCTTTAGCTTTGAGTTCTAATGGAGTTAGGAAAGCAGCTGTATTTACTTTAGAAGCACTTGAAGGTGTTGAAAGAGATGGCTTTGAAGAGTAGCTTTCAACCTTTTTAAACGCCAAAGGCTTTGGGTTGCCACTATCATCTTCTTTCGGTAACTTCAAGGTTTTTTCTGGGCTTTGGGTTGGAAAATGTCCACCATTGAAGCGGCCAGGCAATCTTCTTCCAGGCATCTTAGGTCTATTTGCAGTGAGATGTAACAAGTTCTCTGAGGAGGCTATGTCATCAAAATTTATATTATCTGTTTCTTTTGAGTTCCTGGCAGCAAAGGCATCAGGGTCTACTGATTTTGGTCTAACTTGCAATTGTTCAGGAACTAGCTTTGGTTTTGATTCTGGCTCAGTATCAGTCTTTGAAGAAATTGTAGAAACTTCTCCATTAATTTTGGTTGTTGAAGGTGGAGGAGGAACTGGCTTTTCTGGCCACTTTGGGTACACTGTTCCAGGGGACCTCAGTAAATTATTGGCTTTGGTGGGTGGAGTGGGATTTTGGGTGGGACTTGAGAGGCAGCTGGTTTAGAAGGTTTCTGTTCTAGCAGTGATTTTTCAACTTTTTCTTCAGACTTTAGAGAAAAAGCTTTCTTCTCTGCAGCTAACAGGTCAGGCTTTAGAGCTCGGCCTTTTTCAGGAGGATGTGGTTTCTTTGGTTTTGGAAAGTCTTTATCTAGTTCACTTATCTGAACAGCAAAGTTATGTGGAAACACTCCTTCAGTTCAGTTAACCCTTCCATCAGCTTGTTTCTCCAGACTCCTTACTTATCAAATGGATTATCCCCCTCTTCTAAACATAAATTCATCTTCATTGGTTCCTGCATAGGGAAATAATGTTTTACAGTATTCCTTAGCTTTAATCTTACCATCAGTGTCTGGTTTTATTACCTCCACATTTTGGGTTCTAGATCCCAGTGACTGGAGGATTAAAGGCTTTTCTGAGGTTTCTTCTTCTTGTTGTTGTTTGTTTGTTTGTTTGTTTTTCTCCTCTGTTTCAGTACTGGAAGTTCTTGTCCTAAGTTTCACACAGCCTTGTTTAAAAATGTCTCAAAATCCAATTCCTTAGATTTTCTTTGGCTGTGCAACTGATCCGGGAGCAGGTTCACTCCCAGTCCCTGGAGAAGGCAAGAGTGAGTGAGGTAGGGCCAGTCAGAGGAATTTACAATTCCTCCTGAGTGTCCTGAGTTTCACCATCATTTGTGAACTCTAATTCTTTAACAAAGTTTGAAGAAAACAGTCCCAACTTATTGTTCCGGGTTCCACTCCACCAGCCTTCTTCTACCTCTTCGATGACAACAATGATATCCCCATGGTCAGTTCCAGTTCACCCTCATTTTGTGGAGAGTATTCAAAAAGCACTTAACACTGACGCTTTTTTGTCTTCTTGTTAATAGCTTTGGTTTTGTGGATGTGGCTGAATTCCTCCAGCTGGAAGTCCTTAAGTAATGTACAAGACTCGTGACATTTCTATGCCTTTCCCATTTGATGGGCAAAGTGCCATCCTTGTGTCCTGTCTCTTGATTTTCTTAACAAAATTGCTAGGGAACATCCCTGGTCTCCAATTAAGTTCTCTTAGCCATCCTTCTTCCTGTAGTTTTTTCACATTTCTGATGATTTCCCCAACTCGGATAGTTAACTCATTATCATGTACAGCATCACAGTCATATTCCATGATATAGTCAACCATGCTGCAGCTTTGTCAGAGAGAGCTGTGCACTGGTTCAGGCAGGGGAGGTGCCTCCATCTGCAAGCCTGCAGCCCAGCAGTGGCTCCTCATGTCTGGCTTCAGTCATGGCCCATAGGGGAGATCAAGTACTCTTTAAAATTTTTGATGAAATAAATATGTATTTTAACACTATACTTACATATTATGAATTTCATATTATTTCCTGTAGGAATACTTTTAGACTAAGATTAATAATAAATCTTATGGGAAATTGGCATATATCCTTATTTTGATTGTTGCTATAAAACATACTTTATATTTTATTATCATTATGTTACTTTTATAAACTTTAAAGATTGAAATCATGGTTTAATGCAACACGTGTCCCATAAACAGTTGATAATTATGTAAAATATCAATAAATATACATATGTCCCTCAGGCATAAAGGGATATCTTTAAATTTCACTTTCAATTCTTATAATTCAATGATAATTCATTTATTTAGATTTACAAAAATTGAAATTAAAACTAAAAATTTGAAACTAAGCAGTTTTAAATATACGATGAATGGTTGTAGTTTATAATTTATTTAATTCCATATAAATTATTGAGAAAACAGATAGTAGAAATCATTCCCATCTGTAAAATGGTAAAAAAATGAGTCTCAAGAGATCTTTTGTGGATAAATGCTTATTGATTTTGTAGAGAACTAGGGTTCTGTTCTAGCACATGCATAGTTGCTCACAACCATATGTAACTCCAGCTCAACTGAATCTGATGCCATTTTCTAGCCCATATATGTAATATGTATGTGTATTTACACGTACACACACACACACACACACACATATATATATATATATATATATATATATATATATACACACACACACACACATATATATATATATATATATATATATATATATATATATATATACACACACACACAGGCAAAATACTTTTACACATAAAAATAAGCACATTTTTAAAAAATAAGAAAGAAGCAAGCTATGTAAAAATAAGGGAATATGTTTATGGTGGAAGAATGAAAGGAAGGAATGAAGGAAGTAAAGGGAGAAAGGGAGAGTGGGGTAAAGGGAGGGAAGGAAATATGCTAATATAAAATTTAACCTCAAGGGACAATGTAACTTTTAAGCCAGACTCAAGTTACCTTCTATGAAAATAACTCAGTCATTTCATTCATATTATTGTGTAATAATACACACACACATATATATATATTATGTATGAAATTAAACCATTGAAGTAAAAAGAAAAATGTGATATTATCTTAAAGTACTATAAGCCAATATTGCATATCATTGTTTGTTTGAAAGCAATATTTTGGATATTAACTTATGCAGAGTTTCCAAAAATTTGTCAAACATCTTTTATTAAGTGTATAATTGGTCTCTTGATGTTATATATATGACAAATGATTTGTATTCCAGGATGTAGACAATAGTTTCTAGTCAGTTTCTTAAGTATTTGTATTCTCTGTTGACTGTTCTCAATTAGCCATGTTTTCTAACACCTTCTTTGATACATTCTTTAACAGCAGCAACCTGAATAAACTCAAGAATTGATCAGTAGATGTGCAATATGAGGAAGGAGAAATGACCTTTCTGCTTCAGTTTTTTCCTGTAGCTGAAACTGCAGTTGCCTTTGGGAATGTGGTTGAAGATCATGGTTCCCCCAGAACTCAGATTACCTTTATATTTACCTTCCTTTCCCATGGAAATGAGTGTGGTGAAACAAGCAGCCAATCCAGTGCGAAGCCTCCCAACACTGCCCTGTCTTTCATACTAAGGACTAAAGGGTTTTGTCACAGGAATAGTGGAAATCCTGACTGGTTTGTCCTATTCTATTTTAGTACAATCTAGCTTCCCATTATGTCTATCAAAATGGAAAATGAAGTAGCTAACCCTACTCCACAGTTACCATATCAGAAACAGAGAAAGTCAAATCTTGACAACAGTAACTGACCTATATTAGCCCCATGGAAATAAGCAATTCCAGTCAATCACAATTCAGTTCAAACTTGACATAATACTGTATAAAGTCATCATCAGATTTATTGTAATTTGAAGTACACACCTTTCTTAAATGTTAAACACCATCACACATGTAATCTTATGTACCCTTCCAGCTTACATCCCTCCTCTTCAAATAAGCAAGTATCAAATTTTTACATCTAACTCATAACTTTAAGAGAACATTCTAGGAAGTTTAAGCAGAATCACAGAATTGGAGGTGTAGAGAGACCTTAAAATGTACTGATAGAAAATAAACAAAGTTTAAATCTCATTTTGCATGAATCCAACACAATGTTTATTTACTTTGTCAAATCACTATTTGTCATTTATTAGTAATGAGAACACTCAAACATCTTTCTTTCCTCTATTCAAAATTTGATAAAATGTTGAGTACCCCCAAGAGCATAGGAGAACACTGGAACTCGCTGGTCCCAACTGTAACCTTGGATACATTGACTAATCTCCCACTTTCCTCTCACCGTCTACTCTTCCTTTTGTGAACCATCTCTGAAACGACGAAGTGTCAATCCGTAGAGTGTTAGTCACATGAACTATCATAGAACTGTGGAAGAAAAGAGAACACAAGAAGAAAATCTTAGTTTGTGTAGCTAGTTTCATGTCAACCTGACACAAGCTAGAGTCATTTTGAAAACAGAAAATCAGTGGAGAAAACATCTCCATCAAATAAGCCTGTGGACAAGCTTGTGGTGCATTGTCTTGATTGATGACTGATGTGGGAGGACTTGGCACTATTGTAAACACCTCCTATTTTTGGAGCAGCTATTTATGTCTTCCCTGAGTCTTCATCCCTGTGACTAAATAGTTCCAGTTCCCTCAATCAGTCATTCCACTGCTTTTCTAAGCATGCTGATTGATTATAGCCTATATAAATGTCTCTTCATCAAATAATTCCAAGTAGAAAAATAATCAGGACCTCGAAAATGATCAGTCCTCACTTTCATCTTGACTTCAAAGAATGGAAAGTAATAAGATCATTGTGACTAGAACCTTCTGTTTAAATAATCCAAGCAATGGTTAGCAAAAGGGTTTCAGAAAATGTGATGAAATATCAGATCACTTTCCATGGTAAAATTTTACTGAGAATTTCTGAAAATGTTTTACTGAATACAAAAAAATTGCTGTACCCTTTTTTCTGTGGTTTTTTTTCATTTCATATTTCCTAAATTAAGATACTTTTAAGGCTGTGCAATGAGTGATGCTTTGATTCTTGCAGCACTGTGCACATTGTATATTCATATTGCTTCACAGAGAAACTTTACAGCACTGGCCATAGCTATAAACTTGAGACTTCAGACTCTTGCTTAAATATGACATCACAAATCCATTCAGGTGACACTTGATAGGAAATTCTAGCTTACTTAAATCTAGTGTCTGCAACAGATGCAGTGAAGTGTGGCACAGATCCCCCCTGTTGAGAGAGGGACTACCCTTTGTGCCCATTGGGGAGTGATGACAGACCAAGTATGCTGGATGCGGAGGAGAGTCACAAGACACCAGGTTCCAGAGGACATGCCTAGCATCCAGTAGTCCTGTTTTTAGATCTCCATCACTGTATAATCTGTTTGTGGTGATGGTGCCGGGGCATGTATTCCCAGAACTAAGGAAGTGGATTAGGAAGTTCAGAAGTTCAAGCCCATTCTTGGATAATGGTGATCATATTGCAGTCGTGAAGTACACTGTATACTTCAAAAGAAAAATATAATTATGAATGCTTTCTCCTAACCTTTATGTATATTTTGCCTCAAATATTGCTCTCATAAGCTAATACATCACACATATTTCTACTTTTATTATTAAAATTTAAATTGTAAGAGAAGTCATATAAGATTTTCAAATAACAATATGTTTGTGGCAAATATGTCAATATTTAATTTTTAAAATTATTTTATTTTATATGAATAGAAATTTTGCCAGCAGAGACTTCTGTTACTCACATAATGCTTGCATATTCCAGAGGGTATGAGACCCCCTGGAACTGAAATTAGAGACAATGGTTAACCACTATGTGGGTGCTTGGAATAAAACCTAGGTTTCTGCATGAGCAGCCAGTGCATTTAACTGCTGAGATCTCTCCAGTCTCATATATAAAATTTTTAATAATGGCATTAGGAATTGGATACAAATTTTAGTTTCTTTATTGCCATTTGTGTATTCCATTTCCTTCTAATTGCTTATATTTTATAGAATACTTAGATGTTAATTTATATATCTTCCAAAACTGTATCATGATATGAATTGAACTTCTGTTACTTTATGGATGTATACTCTACAGACTACATATAATTTCATATAATTAGTATTTTATAAATATTATTTGGGTTCTGACTAGATGAGTCAGAGGGAGCAGACCATGAATCTGAGAGATAGTCTCAGCCCAGTACCAGTAATCCACAATGGGAAAGAGGAAAACAGACTTCAAAATATTTTCCTCTGGTCTTTATTTTTACATCGAGGCCACAAATGCATACAAACACAATGCTAACACAGTAATTATTTTTAATTTTCTTCAATTATATGGTAGTCTTTCTGCCATGTCATTAAATGCCTAACCAAGTCATTATTATTCAGGGTATATTGAATAAATAAATGCATAAGAAATTTTCATATTTTAGTATTGCTTACTTTAGCCAAAAGCTTTACTGAATACTGAGTTCTAAATAACAAATTGAGAATATTGCTGTTTATTACATTTAACAAAGGCTTACAGGATAAAAGCTAGATTAATGAAATATGACATTTGCCAATTTGTAAGTGATACTACATTTTTAATATAAATGAGTATCATTTATCATCCCATAGTTTTTGTCTTTTTCAATATTTAATTTACAGGATTTTTTTACCTTGAAATAAGACTGAAATTAGTTTTACCACTTGAAAGTTGAAACTAAGTTACAAATTATAAGAAATCAGGAGACAGCATGAGGCCAATAAACAGGGGAAAGAGTAACGCATATTTTATTTCCTGGAAAGAAATTGTTAGTCAGAATGCATAAGACACAAATTTAAACATTTAAGAAAATAATAAAGAGCTTAAAGGGCTTTCCCCTAGGATACCTTGGAAGAACTCATGTTTCCGAAATTAGGAAACATTTTTCAGTGACTTGAGTACAGGCTTCATTTCAGGCCAGAGTGTCAGCACGAATTCAGCCCTCTCACCCCCAAGGTAATGGGGTCTCCATGTCAATGTGTTTTACTTTAATAGAAAGTACAATTTGAAATTGCATACTCTAATTTTATTGAAAGCAAGAGAAAATCACAGGAGTGGTTTTCAGAGACTGTAAGAATTAGAGGGAGGGGTGGGATAGGCTGGTAACTGCAAAAGTTATAATCAAACAGCAAGCATTGTGTTGTGCAACTGTGTGGTAGGCACTGACAAATGTGCTATGTGTCTACCAATGATTAAACAAAAAGTGTGAGAGTGCACAGGCACTCGGAATTTCAATGTCTTGAATCTGAGAAACAGTTGTTTCAATGAGCCTGTGTCAACATTCACAAATACTCAAACAAAAGGTTTGTTTAATTATATTGAAACGGGAAAACAAATTATTAATACTATTTATATTTTACTTATAAATAAATATAAACATAAAGGTATTATATAGCATATTTATAATATATTGTAAATATTATATTTGATATATTAATTCACAATTTTAAACATACTTAACATCATTTCAGTTTAAATAAAATTATATATTACAATGATGAAGATTTTCAATGGTGTGTAGGATTAAACTAGAGACCCAGAATGCTACAAACTCAGCTTACTGTATGGTTTTGGTAGAAAAGACCAGAAAATTAGTAAGAATGCTAACTAAAAACACTATGCTTAAAACTTTACAGATTTAGTAAGGACATGAAAATGAGTATTCTTGAGAATCCATAAGACAACATAAATGCAAAAACCTTGCAAGAGTTTATCTGTGACTTACCACATCCATCACTTTGATGATCAATAATATTTACAGGCTGGAATGATTAATTTTTTGGAGGAAGTCTCAAAACATCATTGATCTGAGGCTAGGGTGTGGATGTTGGTGGATGATTTTTTTTTCAAGTTTAGGTTGAGAAGACTGATCAAAGAATGATCAAAGGGAAGAAAGGAATTAAAAACATGAAGTTGAGCCAGTGAAGCAACACATTTAAAAAGCGATAGAAGGCTTGGGCCACAATGATGTTATCACCCCTGTGAAGCGACTGGGAGCTTTGTTTTGAGACAGTGGAGGAAATGTCATGATATCTTTTCCAGATTGCCCTATCTCCACCTATCACGAGGTCACCTTATGAGGATGTAGCCTCATTTGAAATCTTGGCTTTGAGACAAGAGCTCCAGTTTGCCCTGGGTCTGCACAGCTGCAAAGAGACTTTCTGCCTTCAGATGCTGCGAGTCAGAAGCCATTTAAAACTCAATCAAGGAAACCTGGCCAGACTTTTGTCCCCTGTGACAGGATCAGTGCCTTCTGCACTGGGGAGAAACTACATGGACTAAGAGTTAAATAAGCAAAGGGAACTCTACTTGGTCTTCAGACGTAATGTGCTATTAGTCTAGACAACAGAATAATGTAAGTAGAAAAAAACTTGTGCACTGTGGTCAAAATATATTCTCAACCAACACATAGTATGCAGTACTGTACCATATATGCCCTGAGATAATATGCACAGGAGTGCCACCAAGTCTCTAAAGCAAACTGAATTAATTTGCCAGCTTAAATATTGAAAGTCTGGCTCTTCTCCCTCTTCCCCTCTCCCATTTCCTCATCTTGTTCTCATTTGTTTCCTCTCTTGTTCTTTCTACATCATATTTCGTTTTTCTTCTCACTTGTCTCTTCATTTAATAGTTACTTTATTCTCTATTTTGAGTGCAAATAGTTCATTTATATTCAGATCATCCTGTTTGATAATGCTGTCTCCTTTGAGATATAAGGGGCATGCTTCCCAGTTCTTTATATCTGGTAGTGATGTACTAATATATTTTAAAGATTTATACATTTGTCTAAGGTGAAAACTAAAGTATATCTGTGGATGCAAACTAGAATTGTTTTATTTAAAAATAACATTTTGACATTTCATAGAGGCACATGAACAAGCATGAAAACGCACCTGGACTGGATAGTTCAGCTACTTATTATATGACTCTTCTGAAGGCTGTATTGCACTTATTATATGACTCTTCTGAAGGCTTTATTGCAGACTCTCGCACCTCCTTGATGAAGCAGAAGTGATGACAGTATTACTCTTTAGTAATTTTTGAGAGAGTTAATTACTATGTCCAAAAACTGCCTAGTTTTTTTATTTCATAGAGTATGACTGCAGAATCATCAATCATAAGAATAATGTCACTATTGATACCAAAGTCAAGTAACCCATGCTTGTGCCCCAGGTAGGCTTTAGTACACACCAAAAGAGCCTGTCACAATACTCAGAAATATTGTGGAGACAGTGTTCCCTCTCAGTACACTGTTTTTACACTCTTAATTTTTGCTCCATAATTATTTTGCTCCACAACTATTTTGACCACTTTAATTTAGCCATTATGGTGAATACTGATACAGATCATTAACATGCATTGTTAATGTGCTGTTTAATGGTATAATAATTTTCCATTATATTGGTCCTTAATGACATTCATTTTTGTAAATGATCTGTGCCAAACAATGCTGCCATAATCACATAATGCTTCAAATGGATGGAGGTTTTCAAATACCCTGATAAATTCTATTACTAGAATTGAGATTGGTCAACCAAAAGTTAGGCATACTTTTAAAATACATGTTCAACTAATACTTAATTTTTAATATTTAAAGAGAAATATGTGTGTTGGGAGGAATCCATGGCTTCCAGCATGGTTTGGGAACTTCTGTTCCAAAATCCTACAGACACAAACTTTGATTGCATTAATAAATTAGACTGTCTGTTATTTCCTTCTGACTCTGATGTGTTCTTAGTGACAATCAGCAATGGTGCTCTTAAGGGATGATAGTGATTGTTGTAGTCTTATGAGTACAGAGGCATTATACAAACATAGCTACACTTCCTCCCAGGTTTAGCTGTTATGTTTAATCTATGTTTAATGTGTACATAACTGAGGTCTATGTTTTCACATTCATATTCGAATTAAAGTAAAACAATAGCTCACCTCATCTAAACAACCATGAGTTGTTTCCTATCTTGTTATTTCTTCTATTTAAGTTAGAAATGTATAATACATCCTTTTGGTTTTTGAAGTTATTGCTATTATTGTACAGGAAACCCCTTCTAAATGCATAGAACAATGCTAGTGAGTAGGAAGCTGGGCATGAGTGCCATACTATCACTACATAATACCACTCAGGACTGTTGAGCTCATTTGCTTTGTGTCACTGATGAATGTAGGTCCCGGTGACTCCACTGGAGACAAGCCATTAGCTGACCCATTCACAGCCAGCAGAGTCATTATTTTTTCCCACATAGGCTCTGCACAGTTAAGTTCAGACACACTCACCTTGTAATCTCTGTGTAGTAAGAGCAGCCATTGAGAGAAACTCTCCATTTCCTGTCATATGTGTGAGTAGACTTGCTCTAACACAGTTAGAACAGCAGCTCAAGAGTCAAGGAATAGAGATGTAAACTCCATGTACTGGGAGAGAGTGACAGAGGACTTATTGGAGCAACTGCACATTTTGTGGAGGGATTATTGCCTTAACATGTGTGCTGTACATCACAATGTATTCTTTGAAAATACTTTCTAATTCTATATTTTATTTCTGTAATAGAAACTTAGCTATTTTCAATTTTATATTGATTTTCATTGAACCTGATATCCAGTTTGGCCTGTTATTTTGCTCAGTTGCCTTTTGCTGATATCTTATATTTGGAAAGCAAATTATATTTTTCTATATAATTTCTATTCTTCTTTAAAGTTTGCTCATACAACTTTTATTTTATAGTGTTCATTGTTCACTTCTCTCTGTTTCATACCTCTTATTAACTTAGAAAAAAATCACTGCATATTCTTTTTTATTTAAGTAACAATAATTTCTAATGGATTCAATTTCAACTTTACTTCAGCTACCAGTGCTAATATTGAAAAAGTGTTTCTACTCAAATAACTTTAAAATATTTTTATTCATGTGCTTTTATGTATGTCATTGATCTTATTAAACATGCCTACTTTTTATGGAATTCCCTCCAATTGTTCAACATTTTAAGAGGTGGATATTCATTATCTTATTGGAAAGAGAGGCTTTTCTTCCTTTATTTAGATATTTTATCCATTGATGAAGTCACTGGGTTTCTTAATATTTTCTAAAACCCTTGTACATTCCAGATAGTTTTCTGTAATTTAAAATATAAATGTGCACACTCAGTTAGAGAAATGACTCAGTAATTAAGACTTGCTGCTCCAATCTTGTTCTAGTCTCCAGCTGCAGGATAGCAGATATCTTCTGGCCTTCATGCCCATGCACAAATGGCATTCATAATAATCATGCACACACAGACACACAAATACACTACATAAAACAGAGATTAAACAAAGATTATATTGTTTTTAAATTCTTTGATCTAATTATAGCTCCAACTTTATAAGCAATCATAACTGTCAATCTCATTTCAAATTTACATTATATTCCATTCTTTGTTACTGTCCATAGAACAAATACCAGAAAGGATTCAGTTAAGCTATAACTTATCATTTTTTCTGATGCATTTTTCCTGAGGTTGTACATTATGATAATAACTTTATGGCAGAATAATTATATCAAACTTCCAAATTCACATTTATAAAACTTGTAACATTGCTGTCTTAAAAGTTTGTAATGTTTTCTAAAGTAATTTGTGAATGGAAAAAATCATGCAAAACAAAATAATCGGGAAAGAAAACCGAGCATCATACTACACATTTATCGCAGTGAGATCCTGTGTTAATTGAGAGTAACAGGATATGACCTTTCTGGGGTGTTTGGAGGTAGTGTCAGGGTTGTCTCAATGCCTGTGATAGAACAGTAATAACCTTTGGTGAAAAAACCTGAGTTATGAGGAAAACAAAGAACTTTGACCTGGCTTGTTAAACCATGGAGATTGGTGTTTAAATATTGCTTAACACATAATAATTGGACATAGTACAAAAGTACAACATGATGGCTTTCTCTGACTTCTCCACTAAGCCTGTGCACATTCCTCATGAACTATGCATATGTCTGGCAGTGCCCTCTCTTCTGTGCTGTGCATAGGTGCTGCTGTTGGCTCTGTCTCATCAGACATCACCTACTATGTGATTTTTCTCAATTCACTTGTCTCCTTTACCCTCATAGCAACTAGGAATCGCATAATAGAAAAAATTAGCTGACTGGGAATAAAACAGAAAGCAAGCCTACACTGCTTCAACTACCAGATTCACTGAAATGATGTTCTAGCATCATCTACCCTTTCTTACTGTGTTTCCAGCTTTGAAGATTTCATATAGTTGCAGCCAAAGAAAAATATTTTGAAGGAACATAATTTGAGAAATTCACTTTGTCTTTTTAAATGAAAATTTTATAATCACATCACAGAGTTTAGAGGCCTTGTGGTTTTTTGGAACAATGCCTAACTTGGCAGGAAAACAGTTTGTGACTAAAGAGTCTAATTATCTTGTTACTATGTTAAAATATAGTTTGTAATTTTTCACTGCTTTCACATATAAGAATAATATATTCCTTAGAAAGGTTATAATTGATAATAAATATATTCTAACAGAATATATGAGTAACATGGACTTCAAATGAACTTGATTAAGCTGTCCAAAAAAACCTTTATATTTACAAAACTGATTTTGAAAAGTAAGGAAAATAAAAAGTTGTATACAGAACTATATTGTAAAGAATATGATTTACTAGTTATTATTATTATTTATTTTATGTACATACATCCCAAATGTTGCCCCTGTAACTCCTCACAGAGTACTTCAGACAAGGCTCACTCCTCTCTCCTCTGAGGGCAACTCCCCTCCTATGGACATCAAATATCAACATGATTAGGTTCATCCTTTCCCACTGAGGCCAGATGGCACAGCCTTCTGCAATGCATGTACGGGCCAGGGAGACTTTGACCAACTCCTGTTTGTTCTTTAGTTGGTGATTTAGTCTCTGGGAGCTCCCAGGGGTCCTGGGTAGTTGACACTGTTGGTCTAGCTATGGGGTTACAACCCCCTTCAGTTCCTTCAATGCTTTCCCTAACTCTTCCATAGGTGTCACTGACCTCAGCCCAATGGTTGGTTGTGAGTGTCTGCATCTGACTTAGTCAGCTGCTGAGTAGAGCTTCTCAGAAGACAACCATGCTAGACTCCTGTCTGCGAGCACAGCATAGTATCAATAATGTCAGGATTTATCGCCAGCCCATAGGAGAGATCCCAAGTGAATCATTTCTTCCGTCTCTGCTCCATTTTTATCCCTGCCTTTCTTTTAGACAGGAACAATTTTGACTTGAAAATTGAAAGGTGGGTTGGTGTCTCCATACCTCTACTAGAGGCTGTGTCTAACTACAGGGGGTTGTCTCTTCAGGTTCCATATCCCCACTGTTGGGCATTTCAGGTAAGGTCAACCACATTGAGTCCTGGAAACCTCCCCCAACCCAGGTCTCTGGGACTTTCTAGTCCTGGGTTGCTCCCAACCCCTAGACCCCACTCCCAGCAACTGTATACTTCCATTCACTCCTCTGGCCTTCTGGTCTTCTCTCCTGTCTCCCTACCAATATCTGGCCCTGTCTTGCTTTTCCCTTCCCCTCCCCTATCCCACACAGGTCCCTGTCTTCCTCTGCTTTTCATAATCATTCTGTCCCCGCTCCTAGGTGGGATTGAAGCATCCTCACTTGGATCTTTCTTCTTGTATAACTTTTTAGGGTCTGTGAAGGGTATAAAGTATTTTCTGTACTTTTGACTACTATCTGCTTATCAGTGAGTACATGCCATGCCTATCCTTTTAGATCTGGGTTACCTCACTTAGGATGATATTTTCTGGTTTCATCCATTTACCTGCAAAATTCATGGTGTCCTTGTTTTTAATAGCTATATAGTATTACACACAATGGGATCCTATTCAACTCTTACTTAACCAAACATTACCTCTTGGGAATAGAAAAAACTTGATAAAATCAGAAACATGACAGACAAATCAAAGGTAACATGAACTTACAAAGAGACGTTAAAAACCCATATTCTTTTTTTTTTTTT
>NC_034599.1:6590067-6616387 GCF_900095145.1 Mus pahari | reverse complement strand
TGTCCTGGAACTCACTTGGTAGACCAGGCTGGCCTCGAACTCAGAAATCCGCCTGCCTCTGCCTCCCAAGTGCTGGGATTAAAGGCGTGCGCCATATTCTAATAAAAGCTTTTAAAGTAACATATTTCTCTATTATTTTTCCTCCTTGATATCATTTCTAATCTTCATAAATTATTTGTATATTTTTAGAGACACATCTTCTCATTTGGCAGATGTATCTATTAACATACAATATAATTTATATTTAACAAATAATTTTAAGATAGTTTTCTCTCTCGTGGTAGGAAATGTTAAGGAACTTACTATGCAAACATGAAAGCCAGAGATCAGTTTCCAATCCCCAAAGTATGTGTAAGACAATGCAGCCGATAATTCTAACCACAGTTATGGACAAAGGATTGGAGACAGATTCCTAGTATTTACCTTGCTTCATAACCTGTCTAGCCAATCAGTAAACTCTGAGTTCAGTAAGTGATGCTGCCTCAAAAATAAGAGAGAGTAATTAAAGAAAGAACTGATAAGAAGTAAATGTCCTGCATCCATATATCTGAAAACAGGCATGCAAACTTGCCTACACACATTCAGAGCTGTGAGGCTTCCTAAACACTTGCCAGATATGGCTGACATAGAACAGAATTTGGTTTCTAGTAATGATATCTGGAAATTAAATTAAGATTTACTCAGGATTAATTAACTGATACTGTTTTTCTGTTTTCTAGGAGGTTCAAATGATCATGTACTTATTAAAGCATGAGTTCACGATGGATAAAGGATGGTAAAATGATTTAGTTTATAATCAAGAAAAGGAATGTATTCTTTTTAATTATTTATTTATTTTCAATTAATTAAGTAATAAATTTTTTACAGTCCACATTTTATTCCCCCCTTCCACCCGCTTACTTACTGTTCTACATCCCATACCACCTCCCACCCCACCTCACCCCTGTCTCTACATGGATGCCCCCACCTCCCACCCCGCCTGACCTATCAACTACCTGGGGCCTCCAGTCTCCTGAGGGTTAGGTGCATCATTTCTGAATGAACACAGACCTGGCAATCCTCTACTGTATGTGTGTTAGGGGTCTCATATCAACTGGTGTATGCTATCTGTTTGGTGGTCCAGTGTTTGAGAGATCTCGAAGGTCCAGATTAATTGAGACTGCTGGTCCTCCTATAGAATCGCTCTTCTCCTTATCTTCTTACAGCTTTCCCTAATTCAACAACAGGGGTCAGCAGCTTCTGTACACTTGTTGGGTAAAAATATCTGCATCTGATCTTTCAGCTTCTTGTATCTTTCAGAGGGCAGTCATGATAGATCCCTTTTTTGTGAGTGCTCCATAATCTCAGTAATAGTGTCAGGCCTTGGAACCTCCCCTTGAGCTGGATCCCACTTTGGGCCTATCGTTGGACCTTCTCTTCCTCAGGTTCTTCTCTATTTCCATCCCTGTAATTCTTTCAGACAGGAACAATTGTGGGTCAGAGTTGTGACTGTGAGATGCCCCCCCTCACTCATTTGATGCCCTGTCTGCCTGATGTAGATGGGCTCTACAAGTTCCCTCTCCCTACTGTAGGGCATTTCATGTAAGGTTCCTCCCTTTGAATCCTGAGAATCTCTCACCTCCTACATCTCTGGTGTATTTTAGAGGGACCCCCAACTTCCTATCTCTCAAAGTTGCCTGTTTCCATTCTTTCTGCTGGCTCTCAGGGTTTTAGTCTTTTTCCCTCACCCAATACCAAGTCAGGTTCCCCTCTACCCCCACTACTCCCCACCCACTTTCCCTCCCAGTCCTTCCCTACCTCTTCACTTGTGATTGCTTTCGTTTCCCTCCCAAGTGGGATTGAGGCATCCTCACTTGGGCACTTCTGATTGTTGACCTTTTTGAGTTCTATGGACTGTATATTGAGTATTCTGTACTTTTATTTTTATTTGTGGCTAACATCCACTTATTAGTGAGTATGTACCATCCATGTCCTTTTGGGTCTCAGTTACCTCACTTAGAACATTTTCTAGTTCCATTCGTTTGTCTGCAAAACTCAGGATGTTCTCTTTCTTAATAGCTGAGTAGTATTCCATTGTGTAAATGAACCACATTTTCTGTACCCATTCTTCTGTAGTGAGATATCTGGGTTGTTTTCAGCTTCAGGCTATCAAAAATAAGGTCCTTATGAACATAGTGGAACTTGTGCCCCTTAGCATGGTAGGGCATCTTTTGGGTATATTGCCCAGAGTGGTATAGCTGGGTCTTCAAGTAGATCTATATCCAATTTTCTAAGGAACCTCCAGATTGATTTTCCAAGTGGTTGTACTAATTTGCAATCCCACCAGCAATGGGGTGTTCCTTTTTCTCCACATCCTCTCCAACATGTACTGCCACCTGTGTTTTTAATATTAGCCATTCTGATTGGTATAAGGTGGAATCTCAGGGTCATTTTGATTTGCATTTCTCTGATCACTAAGGACTTTGAACATTTCTTTAGATACTTCTCAACCATTGAAGATTTCTTAGTTGTGAAATCTCAGTTTAGTTCTATACCCCATTTATTCATTCGTTTGTTTGGTTTTATGGTAATTGGCTTCTTAAGTTCTTTATATATTTTGGGTATTAGCCCTCTATTGGATGTGGGGTTAGTGAAGCATTTTTTCCCAATCTGTAGGTTGTGAATTTGTCTTATTGACTGTGTCCTTTGCCTTACTGTGTCCTTTGTCTTTCCAGTTTCATGGGGTTCCACTTATCAATTGCTGATCTTAGAGCATTAGCCACTGGAGTTCTGTTTAGGAAATTTCTCCCTTGGCCAATGAGTTTGAGGTTCTTTCCCAATTTCTCTTCTATTAGATGGAGTGTGTCTGGTATTATCTTGAGGTCCTTGCTCTACTTGGACTTGAACTTTATGCAAGATGACAAATATTGTTATATTTTCATTTTTCTACATAGACAGCCAGTTAGCCCATCACAATATATTGAAGATGCTTTCTTTTGTACATTGCATAATTTTGGCTTCTTTGTCAAAGATCAAGTATCTGTAATTTGTGGTTTTATTTCTGGGACTTCAATTCTATTCTATTGATCAATGATCGATGTACAAAAATCAATAAAATTCTTGCAAACTGAATCCAAAAACACATCAAAACCATCATTCATCACAATCAAGTTGGTTTCATCCCTGGGATGTAAGGTTGGTTTAATATATAAAAATCCATTAACGTAACCCATAATATAAAAATTCAAAGAAAAAATCACATGATCATCTCCTTAGATGAAAAAAAATCATTTGATAAAATACAACATTCCTTCATCTTAAAAGTATTGGAGAAATCAGGAATTCAAGGCCCATACCTAAACATGATAAAAGCAATTTACTACAAACCAACAGACAATATCAAATTAAATGGAGAGATATTTGAAGCAATTTCACTGAAATCAGGGCAAGACAAGAATGCCCACTCTCCCTGTATCTGTTCAATATAGTACTTGAAGTGCTAACTAGAACAATAAGACAACAAAAAGAGATCAAGGGGATACAAATTGGCAAAGAAGAAATAAAGATATCACTATTTGCAGATGATATGATAGTATACATAAGAGACCCCAAACATTCTACCAGAGAACTTCTCCAGCTGATAAACAATATCAGCAAAGTAGCCAGATATAAAATTGACTCAAATAAATCATTATCCTTCCTTTATACAAATGATAAACAGGCCGAGAAAGAAATTAGGGAAACAATTCCCTTCACAATAGCCACAATTAATATAAAATATCTTGGGGTAACTCTAATCAAACAAGTGAAAGACCTGTATGACAATCACTTCAAGTTGCTCAAGAATGAAATCAAAGATCTCAGAAAACGAAGAGATCTCCCATATGCATGGATTAACAGAATTAACATAGTAAAAATGGCCATCCAACCAAAAGCAGTCTATAGATTCAATGCAATCCCCATCAAAATCCAATTCTTCAAAGACATGGGAAGAGCAATTCTCAAATTCATCTGGAAAGGCAACAGAACAGCGAAATACTTCTTATCAATGGCTGGGGGATCACCATCCCTGACCTCAAGCTTTACTACAGAGCAATAGAGATTAAAACTGCTAAGCTACACAGAATTCTCCAGCCTGCCAGTTTATGCCCTCAGGACTTGATTTCCTTTCTTGGACTTTCTCCGTGCCTTGGACACAATGCCAGGCAGTGCTTTCAGATTCAAACAAATGACTTCTCTCCCTCTGTTCAAGTCACCTCTTCCTTTTAATGCTATTTCCTTTCCTAAACCTGGTTTTGGAACTTTGATTGTGAGTTCTTTGTTATGCTGCACTGGGTGTGATGAACCACCCAATAAGGTGGTACAGAAGTAAAAATTAGTTCTTTAGGCCAAAATGTTAGGAGTAAGATCACTAAAATGTAATATTCAGCAGAAAGGCGCTTTTTCTGCTTTTGGTGTTCACACTAATTGAAATGTTGACCCAGGTAGAATGGCAATTATGTTAAATGCATTAACATGGGTGAATAAAATGATGTTGTTTTGAGTGGGGTTTGCCAGGGTTGTCTGGGTTATTTTTATATTTTCCAAGCTGTTCATAGCACAAAGTCCTTCTCTCAATTATAAGAAACAATTATGGCTACATACAATCATATTGGTTTATGATCTCTTTAAATACTACTAGTATAGTCAAATATAAAACATAGTAAGAAAGTCTATAGTAAATAAATGCTTAAACATTATATTCTGTTGCTTTCCAGGTCTTGTACATTACTTCATTGACTTTATTTTACAATAAAATATAAATATATAATATGAAAATGTGTTTTATTGTACAGTAAAATTTTATTTTATGCTTGTCAACTTTTTGAAGTTTAGGGTTCTATATTAACAACAAATAAATAAAAAACAGTATGAACAACCCTCCCCCCAGCTTATCTTCATCATTAAAATGATAAACTTGAAATAACTATTGTTAGGTAATAGTAACATTACAAGAGATCATATTGTGGTTGCCATCCCACAGTCACATCTCAGACACATAATTGGTCCTGTCTGAAAGAATTACAGGGATGGAAATGGAGAGGAGCCTGTGGAAAAGAAGGTCCACCAACAGGTCCAAAGTGGGATCTAGCTCAATGGGAGGTCCCAAGGCCTAACACTATTACTGAGACTATGGAGAGCTCACAAAAAGGGACTTTGTATGACTGCCCTCTGAAAGACCCAACAAGCAGCTGAAAGAGTCAGATGCAGATATTTGCACCCAACCAATGGACAGAAGTAACTGAGCAGTTGTTGAATTAGGAAAAGCTGAAAGAAGCTGAGGAGAAGGTTAACCTGTAGGAGGACCAGCAATCTCAATTAATCTGGACCCCCGAGATCTCTCAAACACTAGACCACCAAAGAGGCAACATACACCAGTTGATATGAGACCACCAACACACATACAGTAGAGGACTTTCAGGTCTGTGTTCATTCGGAGATGATGCACCTAACCCTCAAGACACTAGAGATCCCAGGTAGTTGATAGGTCAGGTGGGGTGGGGGTTGAGGGCATCCATGTGGAGCCGGGGGAAGGTGGAGATCAAAGATGTAGAACAGTCATCAGAGGGTGGGGGTGGGGAATGGAATGAGGAACATAAAAAATAAATTAATTGTAAAAAAAAAGATAAAATTATATAACAAATATAGAAACAGAACTTAGGAAAATAGAAAATTATCAAAGGTATATTTTATACATTTTATGGCAAATAATATTGAGAATAATTTTCTCAAATAAAAATCATGTAATTTTCATTGTAATGTTTGAATATGCTTGTAGTTTCTGAAAGTATGTTTCCCTTCCTACTCTCTGTCACTGTATTTGTGACATGTTTGAATGTGCCCTCTGAAATGTGTGAGTTCAAACAATCTTCAACACTACACTGTGAATCTTTCAAAAATAAAATATTTTATTCATCAACAAAGATAAATAAAAAAATAAAAAGGAGACCATATAAAATTATAATTAATTCTCAAAGTATATGTGATTTTAACAAGGAACTGTTGTTACTGGAGCCAGTACAAAAACCACATATTTTTCATTAATGAAAATGAAAACATGGCAGGGTGGTTGTCAAGAAGTTATATCAGTATTACTTGTGGCAATAATTTTTTTAGAGACTAAGATATGATATTGTTTGAAGCAAAAACATGGGCTCATTATTCTTGTATTCATGAACATTTCACTAGAGTATAAAATAATTATAAGTTCTCATGGAGACATTCTCTGGAGAAACATTTCAAAGTAAAAAACATTGTTGAAGCATATTAAATAAATCTTAAGTTACTCCACCCACTTATAACAGCTATTTCTTCAAATTCTGCAGTATGTTAGCAACATATTGGTTGTCTCATCCCACTGTAGTAAAAGCCTTATCAGGATAAACTATGCTTTCTATGTTTCATTCATAACTGTAACCTTATTACCACCCACTCCTTGTAGACACATGTTAAACTACTAAGCGAACAATCCTTTGTATAATACCCAAGCCTTTGGTTTTTGCCTTTTGAATCATTCATGGATTTAAGTATTGCACCCAGGGAGCGCTAAGGCTAAGCCTGTATTTCTGAAACTGTTGTTGAAACTCAGCACATTATCAAAAGTTTCATTTAAAAACATGTACTTCAGGGTCCTATTCACTTTGCCTAAACTAAATTCTTTGCTGCCCATCATTTTGTGAAATGTAACATTCAAGTGATTCACAGACTTGTAAATATTTGAGAATTGTTGGCCTGTGTCATGCTGACATGGCTTAAGTGGATTTCACTAGAGTGTCTCTAGCATATCTTTCTCAGTGATCTGAGAGCCTTCATCTTCAGTAAAGCCATTTAGAGAAGGGAGAGGCTAGTGTTGAGCCCTTAGGTCACACTCCGCAAACACTGATTGAATGACTAATTGTGAATAAGAACTTAGACTCCTAGATAAGTTTCATTAAAACCTCATCATTATAGAATATTTACAGTCAATTATAAAAAGTTATATTTTTATTATGCAAATGTTTATTTTATTATGTACATTCAAGTTATTAATTTCATCACATATGTGTTGAAGTTAAAAGTACATGGTTTTAGTTTTAATGTTGATTTTTAAATGTTTGTAAGAGATAATAATCCTGATAGAAACTTGGATAAAACTAATCTCCTAAGGTGCATATATAATTATGTTCCATTCTGTACGTGTGTGATTTTATTTTTAATTGCATGGATATTTATGGAAACTTTGGACAAGAAAACACTTTTGAACAACAGATAACACAAAAGTCTGACTATATTCCTTGCAATTCATTGACTGAAGTTCATATTGCATTTCAGGTATTGTGGTAAGGAATGTTACAGGTCACAGTGCTTGTGTAAAGAATTGAGAACACTTGGAGTATTCTATTCTTTCCTAAAAGCATGTGTGTCATAAGCATTGAACTTCGGTTATCATGGCTAGCAGCAAGTACCATTACTCACTGAGCTATCTAACCAGTCTAAAGTTCAATTTTCTTTGCTCATACAAACTGCGGGCATCACCATCAATATTATTATTAAGATTTGGGTTCAGATAAGTCTTTGTTGGGGTTTATATAGGAAACTATTGTTTTAAAAGATATTTAGGAGAATAGCCTACCTCTGTTCAGTGGGTTCTCAGCAGAATTCCACAACTTATAACAGTGAAAAATGTTCTCTAGAGAATGAAATGAACTATGCTAAGAACCATCTGATCTGAAGGATGGGACTCTTATTTCCTGGTCCCAACACAGTCATATGGAAAAATGTAATGTGGCTTTTGGTCATCTTTGTATTCAATTACTTGATAAACTAAACCAAAACTATCTCTGTTGCCCAGAAAATAGGCTGACTGGAAGTGTATATGACTCTAAGTCATTTCCACATGGTAGACTTATCTTGGAAGGTGGCAGCATCCAGGGACCACATTTTACATTTCATTCAAAGCACTTGATTCTATCATAATGAGTTATTTTTCAAAATCATAGATATCATAATAATATTGACTACCCTTTCTGCACATAACTGACTCATTATAAAATATCCGGCAAAGAAAAGACTATTAGTCACCAGACCCTGCTGAAATTGGCAGATTGACTGCAATCAAGTTGGCTCTAATGCCAGAGGTTTACAAAAAGCTTGCAGTTTAACAGTAAAATCAGGTATATGGAAGTTTTGTTCCTAAAATGTCTGCAAAGGCATTATACACAGTAAGAATGGCTGAGAACCCTTACAGGTACCAGATTATAAGGTTAAGTGTATATTCTTGGATCTCAAAGGTCTGTATGGAAAAAAACTTAGCACAAAAACACTACTGAGGAGACACTAATCCCCAAACCTGATTAGCAAACTGACTGGTTCTTTACACTAAATATAAACATAATTCAAAGTGTACATTTAAGTATTGCATTGACAAAAGGTAATACTTGACAAAAGGAAAAGTCTTTGCCAATCAGAAGCTAGATTATCCATGGACAGATCCTAAAAAATAAAAGTAACAACAGTTTAGAATTCATTGAATAATATTTTGAGTTTTGAATACATTTTACACTTGATCTTAGCCAAAAGGCCAAGAAGCAATGTTTTGAATACATTTTAAAAATCTCTTTACAGAATTAATTAATCTTTGTATTAAATTAGAGTATAAATATAGTAACAACACACATGTTGATTTCTGTTAAATCTGACGCTGCAAGGTATTTTATTTCTTAACAATTTATTATATTTTGAATTATTTACATGCCTGTGTATCTATGTGAATGTACTGTTTGGGTGACCATGTAGGCCAGAAGACAATTTCAGACCTTTCTCTGCTTATGCACAGTCATGGGTTATCTTCCTATGTGAGTACCACAAATGTTAATACAATGCTTCTTTATTCACTTTATATCTCAATCTTAGCCTCTCCTTCTCCTCCTTTTCCCCACTACAAAGACCCTTCTCATCTTTGTCCTCTGAGAAGAGAGAGACACTCACTCCCACCCCCGTGTAGCTGTCCAGCAGCTTTGGTTGAACAGGGTACCTGAAAGGGAGGCTGGAAATGTAAAAGGAGGAGAGGGTGAGAGAAGGATGAAGACAAGACAAAGGATTCTGATCAAGGCTCAAAGTTAACTTTCAGCTCTGTGTTTATATAGGGAAAACCCACAGACACATTCTTTGTTTCAACTGGATTGAGTTGCAAAGCAAGCTCAGCAGGCAGTCAACTCCTCAAAGCTCCAGAGGAAGTTGCAAATGCAGCAAGGCCAGGTGACTCCAGCTAGTAAAACCATCCAGAGTTTGTTTGAGGGAAGGGAGCACCCCAGGGTGTCAACTGACCCTGATACACTAAGTCACGACAGGACTAGTTGTAGTCTCTCCCACTCAGGCCAGAAAAGAGAGCCCAGTCAGGGAACAGGATTTACAGGCAAGCAACACTATCAGGGACTGCCCATGCCCCAGTAGTTGGGAGACCCAAATGAAGACCAAGATATACATCTGCTACATATGTGTTAGGTTATGCTTGCTATTTGGTTGGAGATTTAGTCCCTGGAAGCCCCCAATGGTCCACATTATTTGATTCTGTTGATCTTCTTGAGAAATCTCCATCCCCTTCAGGTCCCTCAATCCTTTCCCCAATTCTTCCAGAAGACTCCCAGAGCTACATCAAATAAGGACATCATGAAATTTGCAGACAAATGTATGGAACTAATTTCATGATGATGGAAAATAGCATCGTGAGTGAAATAACCCATACCCAAAAAGACAGGCATGGTATGTGCTACCTTATAAGTGGATATTAGCCACAAAGTACAGAATAACACGAGTTACAGGACACAGAACCAAAGAAGCCAAATAACAAGGCGGTCTCAAGAGGGGATGCTTGATCTCACTCAAAGGGAGAAATAAAGCAGTCAGTGTCCATACATAATTGGAATTATATTTATATTTAATATAAAAAGCCAGTCAGCTTGCTAACATCAGGTTTGGAGATTAGTGTTTCTTCTGTACATTTCTGTGTTAAATTGATTTCAGTAACTCAGGTCCTCTGAAAACAATACAGCCACCTTCCCAGTCCCTCAATAGATGTTTTAAAATTTCCTTCATTAGGACCCCCATTCCCCCTAATCAGAAAGTTCCATTGATACACTTCAAAAGTAGACTCAAATATTTATATAAAATTTTCTGCATTCTTGGTCCTTTTTTGTAAGTGAGGGTGTGCTTTACAAAGGTTCTCTGGATAATTTCCTGGGACTATCAACATTTCCTATCACTGTGTGAGTAGTTAGAGGATGCTGCAACTATGGCAACAGGAGAATACAGTTGCGATTTGGGGCATGAAGTATACATATTCACCCTGCACCTATCTGGTGGGATATTTTAAGTATTCTGAGATTCATTTTTTCATTAATGAAATTAATATGTAGGGAAAGACAATAACAGTGTGAATGGGAAGAGGAAATGGCCACAGTGAATTCCTGGACAGTATACTTATCTAACTCTGCCCCTTCTTTAGCATTGAGTAAATGAATGCAGGTGGTAAGAACAGATGTGTCAAAATCTTGATGTGTTCAGTACAATAAAAAAGACAGAGTAAGTATTCAGTAACTGTGATAATTAATTGGCCAAGGAAGACAAACTTTATCAGGAGTACTGAAAGATACAACAGTGTAATTATTACTGAAAAATCATTGAGCATGAATTATTTGCCAGGAATGTTCGAATTCTTTAAAAAGATTACATTATTCAAAATTCAAAATATTCCTCAGTAGAGATAAAGTTTCCTCTTTTATATGTGAAGTTACTGAGGTAAAAATCTAATACATCAAATCTAATATTTAAGACAGTATTATTTAACCCAAGAGAAAAATAATTCAGATACTTACTTTAAATCTATTCAAGTTTTTTAGAGTTGTGGTGAAAGAATGCTGCAAGGATGGTCAGTATGACTTAAATCTCTATGAATTAGAAACCCAGCTAGACATACCTACTAAAGCACAGTTACACATTATGCATTTAGACAGACTGATAATATATACTACCCCCAAAATGGTGCTTAATGTGGTTGAGCAGCATGCTAATTTAGCTGACTGCCTTCTTGAATGTGGAATCAAAACTCTAGAGGCCAGAGTAGTTTCTCAATGCTGGACCACAGTATGGTCTTACATCATTGTGATGGCTTCATTGAGAAGGATTATTGACATTATCTTGACATGAATATAGTAGATGGAGCTGAAAACAGTGATGGTTCTTCTATTCTCATAATCAATTACTCAGCTTCACTGCCTGAATGGCAGACTACCACACTCTACAGAGAACACTTTGGAATAGCTCTGCAGAGCTGAGGTCACTTAGTCATTACTCCATATTATAAATTCATTGGATGTTGATTAATGTCCAATGTCTATGCAATACCAGGAAATATGTAAGGATATTAAACCCTAAAAATGCTTAGATATGATAAATTCTTAATTTGTTGATGTATTTTAAATAGGTCTGTGAACATCACTTGTTCTAGCCTTGACAACAGTATCCATTCTAATAAAACTACATGCAACTTTATTTAAAAATCTAAGGAAATGAAAAAGCTCACTCTTTATTTCTCAGCCTGTTCATCAAAGAGAACTGTGATTACTACACAAGTCTGTGTGTTCTCTAATTCTTCCTATCAGATATAATAATCATCTCAGGAAATTCCAGGAAAGTGGAATATTTGCATAATATCTTGCTATGTCAATTACCTTTCCATCTGTGTTAGTCTTTAAAAATGCTTCAATCAGAGGAAGGGTCTGGCTAAGAACACAGATTAATGTGAGATGTGCTTCAAAATGTTCATATCTTGGAGGCTATATGGGTGGGAGAAAAGGAATATTAACTTGTGCTATTCTTCTGATGCTAACACAAGAGAGAATGATAAAATACAAATTAAGTGAGTCAGTTAAAGGTGTAGTAGCAACCTCATCATCTTCAAATGAGGAGCCCTGATGTTCTGCTGTGGTGAGAAAAAGCAGTCTTCTATTGGAATTTCTTCAATTAAATTATTAAAATCAAATGAAATTAATAACTTGTAGTAGTAAATTTATTTTGAAGTTAGAATATTGCTTTGAACTTTTTCCTTTACAAACGAGATACAGGAAGTAATAATTTGGCTATAGTTGTACCATTTCATTCACTACCCCCAATAGATAATTTTCTTATTCAACCAATTTTAATTTTATAAAAATTATTTCAGCAAAAATATAATCCATGTATATATGATACAACTACGGGGTTTACAAGATAATTCTGTGGGTAAAAGGTGCTTCCCACCAGCACTGGCAATCTGAGTGACATGCTAGAGACTCTCATCATAGAAGATGAACATTGAGTATTTCATGCTTTCCTCTGAACTCCACACCTGTTTTGTGACAAGTAAACCCCCCAACACAGAAGAACACACACACACACACACTCACACACACACATACACACACAAAGACATGTACTAAATACAGAAACACACAGGGACACACAGACATGTAGACTCATGTAATAAATACGTATGAGCTGGGCGTGGTAGCACACGCCTTTAATCCCAACACTCAGGAGACAGAGGCAAGCAGATTTCTGAGTTTGAGTCCAGCCTGGTCTACAGAGTGAGTTCCAGGACAGCCAGGGCTATACAGAGAAACCCTGTCTCGAAAAACCAAAAATAAATAAAAAAATAAAATTAAATAAATAAATACATATGCACATATACGTGTATACAAACACAAGTAAATGTTTAAAACTACTTTTTAAAAATTGCCAAATTTGTTTATAGCAAAACATATTTCACAAAATGTAAATGTGAAAGATGTATAATATTTATATTTTGCTAAGTAAAAATACATTGTTCTAATGGGTCAGACATTCTATGTTATAAGAATACCACCACAGTACATTAAGTAAGAATTTATTTCCTTAGTGTGGTCTACCAGCATTTAACATTGTGCTAGAGAAAGAACTTTGAAGTGAGAAGAGAATTGTTTTTTAAGTTCAAGCAGAATATTTGGCAGGAACTCTATAGTGGACATTACGCTGGGCAGTATCTATGGGATCAGTCATCTGTGTGTGGTCAGGGTAAAAGTCAACAATGTGCAAAAATAACCAGGGAGTTATTTTAGAAAAACCTGAGGAAATTTAACTGTTAATGATGATCATTCAGAAATATAGTAAGTAGTATTTTAGATGATATAGAAGTACCAGAAAATGAATATAGAAATCTGAACAAAGGTTATATAATGTACAAATCATAGAAAAATCTGGAAATTGGCAGAGCACAGAAAAAATACATATCACATTAATCTAGGAAAACTGAGAATTGCTGATAGTAATGTAATATGTACTTAATCAAAACTTGAATATAATATACATATGACTTCTGTTATAAATTATAAATATACTTCTATTATAAAATACAATGCAAAATGGGTTGAAGAGTGTCCCCACCTTGTCTGATGTTGAAGGACACAGTATCAGTGGCTTATGATCCTCATTAAGTACCTAGATAGATGGATTATCGGTATACAGTTATGAGAATGTCAAGGATTTGGATTTTTTCTGATTGTATAAATTTGATCTAATTGTGTAAATACTTAAAACTCCTTAGATGAACTAAATTGTCCTATTGCCAGGTGCAATAGCCCTACCAACCACTGAGAAGAATTTCATGAATTCTAAGGTTTCTCTACCTGAACTCATCATTGCCTGGTGCAGGAAGCTCTAAGACGCTAGTTGTTGCTATAAACATTTAGTTTGCAGTAAAAACGGCTAGTGTGCATAACAAATAGCCATTTTTCATTATAAGAAGCTAATTTGAGTTTGACCATACTTGCCACCTGGACAGTAAAAGGTCTGCAGTTGGTTTCATTACAATTACTTCACATGACATAAATAAAATGTATTAACAAAATGAAATAAGAAATGATTGATACTATTATGTGTGTATATTAATGGCAGAGGATTCCATCAAAAATATAATTACTACAAAATTCTGGAAAAAACAGAAGAAAAAACAGTAACCTCAATGGTTACTGTTAATAGATAGTAATTAAAATAAAAGTATGCATTTATTTAAATATATAATTCACATTGAATTATTGCATTTTATAGTCTAAATACAAACAAACATTATCTAGAGTTCATGTCATTCTGTAGTTTTTTATAATATTTATTCACAAGCTCCTCTTTAAATGTTTAGAACATATTAGAGCAAGTGAGATTTGCACCAGAAATCAGATTTATTCCAAACACAGTGAAAGACTCAAAGGAAACAGATGTTTTACGTATCTTAAGGAAAAGAACATGATGCTATTTTGTGATGAAGAGCCTCTTGATTTAGTATGCCATTAACAATTAGAAATGATTTGGATTTTTTTCTGATTGTATAAATTTGTTCTAATTGTGTAAATGCTTAAAACTACTTAGATGAACTAAATTGTCATTAGATCATTCTAATGCATTAGAACATTCCTAATATACAGACAAAGGAATTTAACCTAAAGAAGTCACTTACCTTCCAAATGTCAAAATCAGATTCTTGGGCAGCAGCTGGCTTTTTTTTTTTTTTTTTCTCTATTTTTACTTTTTTTTTTTTTTTAAGAAAATAAATATTGACAAAGGACCTAAAAGATGAAAAGAGAAAATGCAAATTTAAAAAATTTCAAACAAAAGTGCAAGCATAGAAAGGGACACCGAAGAATCACTAGGACAGACTGTAGAAGCCTGTGCTTCAAAAATTGGAAAAATTCCTCATGCCCATTGCTACACACCTCTGTTCAATTTCCTGACCTTCTGTATATAACCACTCTCTCCTCCCATACCTGACACTGCCCTCTTTCCCCCTCCTGCTCCTTTCTTCCTTCCAAGGCCCTCTCACCCTCTACCTACTGTGAGTATTTACTTCCCCCTTCTTTTTTTCTCCTTTTTTTATTGGACATTTTCTTTATTTACATTTCAAATATTATCCCCTTTCCAGGTTCCCTCCCACCCACAAAACCCCCTATTCTATCCCACTTCCCCCTCTAGGAGGGTGTTCCCCCACACACTCACCCACCCCTGCTTCCCCACCTTCACACTCCCCTACACTCGAGTATACATCTAGCCTTCACAGGACCAAGGGCCCCTTCTCCTATTGATGTTCAACAAGGCCATCCTCTGCTACAGATGCGGCTGGAGTCATGGATCACTCCAAGTGTAGTCATTGGGAGCTCTGGGAGCTCTGGAGGATCTGGTTGGTTGATGTTCTTCCTATGGGACTGCAAACCCCTTCAGCTCCTTCAGTCATTTCTCTAAGTCCTCTATTGGGGAACCATTGTGCACCCTATGCTCAGTCCAATGGATGGCTGTGAGCATTCACCTCTGTATTTGTAAGGCCTGGCAGGGGCTCTCAGGAGACAGCTATATCAGGTTCCTCTCAGCATGCACTTCTTGGCATCCACAAAAGTGTCTGCGCTTGGTGACTGTATATGGGCTGGATCTCCAGGTGGGACAGTCTCTGGAGGGCCTTTCCTTTAGTTTCTGCTCCACACTTTGTCTCTGCATTTGCCCCCGTGACTATTTTGTTCCCCCTTCTGTGCAGGAATGAAACACCTACACTTTGGTCTTCCTTCTTCTGGAGCTTCATGTGGTCTGTGAATTTTATCTTGGGTATTCCGAGCTTTTGGACTAATATCCACTTATAAGTTAGCACATACAATGGGTGTTCTTTTGTGATTGTGTTACCTCACTCAGGATATTTTCTAGTTCCATCCATTTGCCTAAGAATTTCATGAATTCATTGATTTTAATACCTGAGCAGTTCTCAATTGAGTAAATGTACCACATTTTCAGAATCCATTCCTCTCTTGAGGGACATCTGAGTTGTTTCCAGCTTCTGGCTATTATAAATAAGGCTGCAATGAACATAGTGAAGCATGTATTTTGGGTATATGCTCAAGAGTGGTATAGCTGGGTTCTCAGGTAGTACTATGCTCAATTTTCTGAGGAACCACCAGACTGATTTCCAGAGTGGTTGTACAGACTTGCAATCCTACCAGCAATGGGAGATCATCTGTCTTTCTCTACATTCTGGCCAGCATCTGCTGTCACCTGAGTTTTTGATTTTTGCCATTCTACTGGTCTGAGGTGAAATCTCAGGGTTGTTTTGATTTACATTTCTCTGATGATTAAAGATGTTGAACATTTCCATTCGACAGTCCTCAGTTAAAAATTCTTTGTATAAACAATATGAACTAATCAGTACCCTCAGAGCTCGTGTCTCTAGCTGCATATGTAGCAAAAGATGGCCTAGTCGGCCATCATTGGGAAGAGAGGCCCCTTGGTCTTGTAAACATTATATGCCCCATACAGAGGAACGCTAGGGCCAAGAAGTGGGAGTGAGCAGGTAGGGGAGCAGGGCAGGGGGAGGGTATAGGGGACATTCGGGATAGCATTTGAAATGTAAATGAAAAATATCTAATAAAATAATTTAAAAATTCTTTGTTTAGTTCTATACTCTATTTTATAAGGGTTATTTGATTCTCTGAAATTTAACTTCTTCAGTTTTTTTTATATATTGGACATTAGCACTCTATCAGATGTAGGATTGGTAAAGATCTTTTCCCAATCAATTGGTTGCCGCTTTGTCCTATTGACAGTGTCCTTTGTCTTACAGAAGCTTTGGAATTTTATGAGGTCCCATTTGTTGATCTTAGAACATAAGCCACTGGAGTTCTCTTCAGGAATTTTTCTCATGTGCCCATGTGTCCAAGGCTCTTCCTCACTTTCTCTTCTATTAGTTTCAGTGTATCTGGTTTTATGTGGAAGTCCTTGATCCACTTCGACTTGAGCTTTGTACAAGGAGATAAGAATAGATTGATTTGCATTCTTCTACATGCAGACCTCCAATTGAACCAGCACCATTTGTTGAAAATGCTATCTTTTTTTTTTCCATTTGGATGGTTTTAGCTCCTTTTTCAATGATCAAGTGACCATAGGTGTGTGGGTTCATTTCTGAGTCTTCAATTCTGTTCCATTGATCTTCCTTCCCATGTCTGTAACAATACCATACAGTTTTTATCACAATTGCTCTATAGTACAGCTTGAGGTCAGGGATGGTGATTCCCCCAGAAGTTTTTTTTATTGTTGAGAATAATTTTCACTATCTTGATTTTATTGTTATTCCAAATGAATTTGCAAATTGCTCTTTCTAATTCTGTGAAGAATTGAATTGGAATTTTGATGGGGATTTCATTGAATCTGTAGATTGCTTTTAGCAAGATGGCCAATATTAATCCTGACTATCCATGAGTATAGGAGATCTTCCCATCTTCTGAGATCTTCTTCGATTTCTTTCTTCAGAGTCAAGAAGTTATTGTCATACAGATCTTTCACTTGCTTGGTTAGAGTCACACCAAGGTATTTTATATTATTTGTGACTATTGTGAAGGATGTTATCTCCCTAATTTCTTTCTCAGACTGTTTATTATTTGAGTAGAGGAAGGCTACTGATTTGTTTGAGTTAATTTTATATCCAGCCACTTTGCTGAAGTTGTTTATCAGATTTGGGAGTTCTGTAGTGGAATTTTTAGGATCATTTAAGTATACTATCATATCATCTGCAAATAGTGATATTTTGACTTCTTACTTTCCAATATGTATCCCTTTGACCTCTTTTTGTTGTCTAATTGCACTGGCTAGGACTTCAAGTACTATATTGAGTAGGTAGCCTGGGTGTGCAACCTTGACTAGTCCCAGATTTTAGTGGAATTGCTTAAAGTTTCTCTCCATTTAGTTTGATGTTGGCTACTGGTTTGCTGTATATTGCTTTTACTATGTTTAGATATGGGCCTTGAATTCCTGATCTTTATCATGAAGTGGTGTTGAATTTGTTAAAACCTTTCTTAGCATCTAATGAAATGTCAACAAAACTAGGAACTGGTTCTTTGAGAAAGTCAACAAGATAGATAAACCCTTAGCCATAGATGCTTCAGTTTGGCTTTTTATTATAAGTAATTCAGGAACAACTTGGTTACTTTGATTAATTAAATTCCACTCATGTTTGAAATTCAAATATTTATATTTTTCAAAACAAATCATTAGTAAGACAGTAATGTTTTCTACTTTTCTCCCATAACACAGTTTAATACCATATTGAATAAAGTAAGCATTAAGATAGAATAATTGGGGGATGAGGAAATTGTATAATGTATATAATGTGTGCAGGCCTGAGCAATGGAATTCAGATCCACAGCATACACATAAGACCTGGGAGAGGCTTCTTATATCTGTAATCTTACGGAATCATAAGAGCTTGGTAGTCATCTGTGTGGCTGAAACAGCTATCTCCTGGCTCAGGGAAGAGAACCTGGCAAATTGTTAATTGTTGAATTTGAATTTTATGAATTGAAGCTAATGTATAAATGCTTTGAAAATAATGTGATGTGATACAAACTTTCAACTACATGGAGATTTTGAAGATATCCCTGTATAGTGGAGAGCAAATGTGAGTTCAGTACCAAGTTAGTGGTGTGCTATTTCTATCTAGATGAACAGTCCTTTGCTAGCCAAGATAATGGGAAAAAGCCAACTCATCAGAAGCACATGGGAGAGTGGGTAGCCTTAATATAGCATAACTAAAAGCCACATGGTATTTTCAGGGCATCGGCAGTCAGCTCAGTGCAGAGCTGGGAAGAGCAAGGATAGATGTTAAAGTGTTGCATTAAATGCTCTTAGCTTCACTCTGTGAAGAGGGAAAGCAGGTGGAAAGTAAATTCTAGAGCAGTGTTTGTTTCTCAACCTATGGGTTGCAAACCCTTTGCTAAGTCTCTTCCTCCAAAAATATTTACATTATGATTTATAACACTATCATATTACAGTTATGAAATAGCAACAAAAAATGTTTGGTTGGGGGTCCCCATCCTGTGAGGACCTGGATTAAGGGGTCACAGTACAGGGAAGATTGAGAAGCACTGTCTTCAATTATCATAGAGGAGTAATGACCAGCAATAAGAAACTGTTTAACCACGAGTGAATATCCTTGAGGATATGATTGTGTAAGTGGAGTAGGATGTTTACATTAATGAAACAGAAGAGACGCATCCCTCTTTACAATGTGCCCCTTTTATGGAAATGGCGGTTGGTCTAAAGACTTGGATTTTCAGACCTAAGTTACAGCCTGTGTGCAGTTAGTTCAAAAATGCAGCAAACACTGATTCTCTCCGTCATGATGAAAGCCAGGGAACAGGATTTAATTAAAGCCCTTCCTTCATTCAATAGCAGCAGCCTCCTCAGCTTAATTGATACTTGGTCAAAGTAATATTGATCAGATAAAAGCAAATCAGTTCCTAACCCCAACAATTAAACCTTTAAATAGGCTTCACCTTCTTTTTGATGAAAGGGCACCAAACCCACCAATGCGGCCCATTAAGTCAGTGGGAAACATTAAAAAATGGATTAGCATCTCTGTCCATGGATTCATTTATTTAACTTTCTAATGAGCTCTGAGTTTTCAGGAAGAGCTTTGTGTTCCTCTCAAGTGTCTTGCCTTGAGGCTAAGCAGAGGACCGTGCTTCATCGGTGAAAATTTAACCAATAGCACCAGCGTTGACAGATTACTTTTATTTCTTATGTATTTCCAATTAAAATATTGTTATTTTTTGTTTGTTTTCTTTTAGCTGTTTGTGTTATGTGACACACTTAATGTATCTGAACTGCAATTTCCTCAGGTAAGAGTTGTTGCAGGATAAAAGGACCTAATTCATATCGCATGCTTACTAAAGTGATTTTTAGGATCTCTCTGACCAAATAACTAAAAAGCATCTTAATGGGAGTACGATTAATTTTGCTCAGTTTTATGGTGAGAAGACCTGGCAGTCTGGATAATTCTGTTTATAGTTAAGGAAGTTTAATGTGGATATCTGTCATCTCCTCAGACCAGAAAAAGGAAGGGTGGCCAGTCTGCATGGCATTGAGTTCTCATGTATCTTTGGCTACAAAGCGAAAACCTGTCCCCAAATCCAAAATAATAAAAACAAAGACATTTATAAGGACACTTATATGTAGACAGGAATTGATATTTATTTATACCGGTTTTACATGGATAGAATGTAAAAGAAAACATGATTCTGAAAAGACAGTAATCCTCATTTGCCCTAGGACTGGAGTAAACTTCTGAACCATATCAACCACCTGATGTAAGCAGTTGGCTAGCTTCATACTGAAGAGCTGAATCGCTGCAGTTTCAGGCTTGTGTTTCCTGGTAGATAGAATTGCAAAGATAGATTACCCCTGTTTTATGTTTGTGTTAATTTAACCTGTCAGAGTTAATCATCCATCCAAGTGCCAAACCCCAGGATGCTGGCCACCAGAGGGTGGTTGGGCTCTTTATTCAAATATTCCATGTTGTTAGAAACTCACTAAGTGCCCTTACTTAAGCCCATTTCTATTTTGTTTGGTTGGTTTTTTTTACCTGAATAATTAATGATTAGACCCTACATTATATTTATTCTGTTCTATCAATTAGGCCAATATTTTAATAGATATAATCCTAGAATATTGATGTATGTCTATTCATTAACTTCTTTTACTAAAGGTAAGAATATTGACAGATTTGTTTGAAAAATAGCAGATTCAGTAGAGCTGATCAATTTATTTATGCTTGATATTTGACCCTGAACTTTTTTTCTTCCTCCCGTTGAGTCCCAAGAGTTTCTTACCTCCCAGGACCCTGAAGTTCTTAAAGGAGAGTTGTAAATGTGTACATATTTAAAAATAAAAGACAATCTTGCATTGTTTGTGTAATAAAGTAAGTCTTTTATAAGTCTATAACTCTTGGCCATCTTTAAAATTTGAGCATTCCCCACTATTTATACATTGACATTGGACCTAATTCTTTTGATACCCCTGGAGGATGATATAAAAAGTATGAACAATATGTACCCATATGATAATTATAAGATTACTTCAACAAGAGAATTGTTTCATGATCATTATGTGTCATAGGCAAAAATAATCCCATGAAAATCAGACATAGAGTGTCCAATTTGCTTTTCTTAGATGGTTGTATTCTATAAATTTTAGATTTTTCTGAAATAATTATATTAATCCACCTAAAGATCAAAAATAAAATAAATGTTTCAGAACTATAGTCCAGTCCTGCACATGGCTAGTCCAGATGAGCATATGAGACCCCCTCACTCTCTTTATCTTTCTGGGCTTCTGTTTTAACATCTCCCCTTTCCTTCATCTCTGTGCTCGACAAGGCTCCAAATGAACAGCTAGAAGTTTTATGTGATGCTCTGAAAGGTGTTTAATAAACATACATGCAGGAAATTTGAAAGACACAATCAAGCAGGTATCTGAAATAGTTTACAGTCAGAGTGCGCATTAAAGAAATATTTTCAGATAAATTTTTACACTAAAATTTTTGCCATAGTGACAATGTCTGTATTCTAACATATTGTAAAACTGTTAGTTTTCCAAAAACTTGTTCCCCTTCTTTCAGCAAAGATTATCACCAGTTAGGACCTATTCTGGACCCTTTCAGAGAAAGCATATTTAATTAAAATGCCCTAGCCCTCTAATCTCCAAGTTGGTCCTCTGGGTACTTTGACTCAATCATTTCTCTTCAGTACAGATTTCTGTGGGTGATCTCCCTCCAAATATATCAAGTTTCATCTTTGTTTGGAAAATACAGGCTTTACTTCTGTTAACAGAATTTTACAAATTCCAAAATAAATTAATGGGAATTTCATACAGAAATACTCTGCTGGTGTTCCTCATATTGTGCTGTTTAGGTATTATAAGTTCATATAAATGTTTTTCTCTAATGATGCCTGAAGCATGAACAATACATTTTTGGTAGCCCCTGTGTGTCTGAGTAGCATTAACGTATGTATGGAAAAGTCTATAGCAAAGTGTACTTTTTTTTTATTTTTAATTTTCTTTCATTGCATTGCTCATTTGTTGCATGGGCGTGTGCCAAAGTTCGCAGAGGTCAAAGGACAATACAGATGACTTTGTTCTTTTCTTTTACAATGTGGATTCTGAAGTTGGTCCCCAAGCTTGGTGGAGAGAGGGCCTTGACCCAGTGAGCCATATTCCAGGCCCTGTACACTAAACATAAAGAGCATAATTTGGTTATAGTTTCTCCTATGTTGTTGAGTGTTTAATTGCTATTTTCCAGCTGCATACATGTGTGAAAGGACACCATCTGTGGTCCATGGGCTTATGCTCACACTTTCTCTGTACACAGTTGTGTCTGGAATATAATATGTGCTCAATGGTAGGTGAATGACCTGGAAAATTAGACATGTTAGTTTTAGATTGTATGAAAATACCTCCAGTTACAATAACAGTTTTCCTTTGAGATTATAAACTATATAATTAAGCTTCCAGACATTGAAATGAGAAAGTTAGGTACTTGCAGACATGATAGAAAGCATTTATAGAAAATACACTTTGTTTGCTTTAACTTTATTTCTTTGAGAAAAGAACTTAACACAGAATAGTGCCTTTTATCACTGTCATAGTAAAACTTCCCTGATGCAAATGTTAATGGAAATGTTTGAAAGTGTTAGCACAGTTGAAGTGGTTTTATTTATAGTATGGAAAAAGAATTAGTAACAAATGTTACAAATGCTACTCATCTTCAGATAACATTTATGATACAATAAAACTATTAAATAATCACAACTAAGACTTCCATTGGCTATTAGCTGCTGACTATCAAGTCAATCCAAAGCCCACAGCTTTAGCACTGTCTACTCTTTTACCTTTTTAAAAAAGCACAAATATGAGACATTCTAAGTAGATACTGCTGGGGAAGGATCCTTCTACTCTAAGGGACACCAGAGGACTCAATGACACTAGAGCCTTCATCACATGCTAGATGCTTTGCCCCTATAGCATGTACAAGAAGATGAAAGTTCTAGCTAGCTATTGTCAGGGTACATGGACATTTATTTACTGCAAGGGCTTCTGCTTAGGTCTGTTGAGTACCCTCATGACTAAGCAATCACCTTCCCCAGACTAATACAAGAGAAAAGAATAAAAGAAGCCTGTTAGAAACGAGTTGCCAGGTAATGGCCTGTACCAGAAAGACTCCACAGTCATATTCTAAAACTATTATGAAACATCTCCTGTTCTAAGCAATGCTAAGTTCATCTTTAACACTCATGGCTCCTTTGTGAGGAAGTTTTTAACAGCCACTCCACTGCTTCATAGTCTATCCTCACATTACAAGGCTGGTGTGGGTTTGTACATTGACCTAGAGTAAACTGTCTCTAGACCTTGTTTTAAACTGTCCTCCAAAGCCTCTGTAGCTTGGTACTTTGGACGGTCAACATAGATCTGGTGAAATAAAGATTCTTTAGTCTGTACTCTCTGATTTGTTCATTTATTTGAGATTTTTGTCACTGAAGACTTTTAAGAAGGAAAATATATGCAAACATTTTTTTATCTGATTTCAGACAAATGTTGTCTACTGAATTATAGCTTCCCTAAACTATACATAATTTCAATTATTTTGTTTCATTCATATTTATTCCACTCCATAGCATAGAAACTGGCCAGCCTGTTTATAATCTCAGAAAAATTTTACCATGTACCTTATAATAAAGGTCCTTTTATTTATTTTATTTTTTTAGGAAAAAAAAAGAAGCAAAAACATAATTAGGCCAATTCAAATGTAACTTTAGAAAATAGCTAATCTTTTGATTGTTAAATATCCCTAATTATTTTGCATCATAAATCAGTTAAAATTACATTACAATCTATAGAAATGTGAATTCCTGCATCTTTGTCAGGAACGATGCCCACATGACTGGCTTATCAAAGGAAGATGTTACCAGACAACATTTAAAGAAGGGACTCCATGCACGATTTTTAAATCAGAGATTTATATTGCAGGAGTGATATGTATTTAGATTCCATGGTAACAGTGAAAAAGTGTCCAGATTGTTTTAAATTGACTTTCACAAAGACAAAAAACTATGCTTGCAGTTGCAGCTCTGCTCTTATACTAAAGTCAATACATAGAGAATCCATTGGTGATATTCATTAGTCCTGGAGGTGGGAGGGGGAGGTGGCACTGTTGATGTCCATGCTTAAAACTTCAGGCAGCATCCTGGGGATTTCATTCTCTAATTTCAGTCACATCCATTCACATTCATGGAATAGAGAAACCAAAATTAATTTTCTTCCTCATTGTGCATATACTTCTCAACAAGAATTGTCAATTCACTTAAACTATTGTCAAGTGTCATCAAACCCCTGTCTCCTTCTCTAGTGTGTCCCCAAAGGAGGAGTTAGCATCATAGGAACGGAACCATTTTTCCTGAAGGATGAAAAGTATTGATTTTGCCTTCCTCCTGGTGTTTATGTCCTCCTGCCTTTACACTGAACTGAAAGATCAGATTGAGAAAACAAACTCTGCTTCCAAGTTATGACACCATGTGTCACACAGGAAAAATAAATCATCCCTAATGCTCACCATCTCTGCCAGTTGAAACTATAAGGAATACTTTTGTTCTGGAGAAAATTTGAGATATTTGAGTCATTTGGCTTTTATTTATGTTTTCTTCACTTTCATTTATGGATATTATTCAATTTAACAACAAACCATCAAAAATCAATTTTAAGTGTTAGGAGTTTGTAAATAGACACAACATCTTCAAGACATAAATGATTTATAATTTTTATTTTTTATGATTTATTTTGTCTTTAATGAGTGTAAAATCTCACACTTCCTTATGATGGTCTTTTGTAGGTTACTGCCTATAACTGATCCTACGCAGGGCTCAGGGGTAGATACAGGCATTCCCATGCATTCCCAGCATTTAGGAAATGGAGCCAGGAGTTCAAGATCATCTTCACATACTTATGCAGTTTAATACTAGAGTGGATTATATGAGAGCTTGTCTTGAAGTACAAGCACACATACACATACACATGCACACAAATACAGTCCTAGTGTTGATCAGCACATATCTATTGAGTATAGGCTTGTATTGCCTTTTATATTCACATTTGAACTATTTAAACCAGAAATTATGTTTTCAAGTAGCACTAACTACACTTGAGCTCAGTAGTTTCACCTGGCTGCTGGCTTCCATATTGGACCAGACAGAATGTGGTCAATGCCGCATTCATCCTGGAATGTTGTGCTGAGCATAGCTGTTTTATCTGCTCATACCAAGGCCTTAAAAGAAGTTGAAGGCCAATTCCAGTTCCTTAGGCATTATGTCATCTATTTTGCCTGCTGGAAGGAAACCCTTATTCGATTTCAAGAACTGCAAGCTAATCTCAAAAACACATTCTCAAGTTTTCTCAAGCTTTCTTAAAATCTTGTTAAGATTATTAAATAATTAATTATGCTTTTGTCTTTAACAAAGCATAGATCCAGTGAGCAGAGTTAAACATCTGTCTTACTTCAAGGGAATAAAAATCTTTAGCTTATGTCACTCAGAACTGTAAAAGCCAACCAGATTGTCCAGCTGAAGCAAGGCATAGTGGAATGCACTGTACTCTCAACTGCCTGGAAATCTGAGGCAGAAAGATGGCATTAGGCCAGGGATGAAACCAGTCTGGGTGAATAAAAACAGCCTGCTTCAAAAGTAAAAAGTCAAAAGTATGTTAAATTCACAGATACTCCATGGTAAACTGATAACGACAACCCTTATGGAGATAAGATTAGCTTATGCTTTCAATCCCCATCTAAAGAACATTGTGCTTATGAATTATTGCTCATATACCAAGGCCCAATATGTACATATATGTGTGAGTCCTCACTTCAACAAATAGTTGTGAGACTTAAAAACTGTCATTCACATTTCTCACATCAGTAAGCAGAAACACATCAGCTTCTAGGCTCTGTGAGAAATTGTGCTCGTACGTACCTGCTTGCATGGTTGATAAAATAATCATTACCAAAATTATTATAATCCCTTAAAAATAAACTTTAACATACCATAATTTGCAAGTATTTTCTGATACAGTAAGCTATGCAGATATACAGATTTTTATGTAATTTTTACTTGATCAGGACCTAAATAAATTATGTATTTGTACATACATAATAATTAAAATATCTAATATACATGAATGGAAAAGTCAGTAGTCTATGCTCATGGCAAAGTTGTCTATGCTCATGGCATACTGTGAAGTCATATGATTTATACCAATGTCTAAAGATCCATTCAACAAAAACTTGTTTCATCTTAATGTATTTATCATTTTGTGTTCTGGCTTGCCTTAGTTAGGGGTTCTATCACAGTGAAGGAATACCATGGTCATAGCAATTCGTGTTTTGGTTTTTTTTTTTTTTTTTTTTTTA
>NC_034599.1:6565355-6589929 GCF_900095145.1 Mus pahari | reverse complement strand
CTCCCCCTGCTCCCCAACCCACCCACTCCCATTCCTAGTCCTGGCATTTCCCTATACTGGGGCATAGAGCCTTCACAGGACCAAGAGCCTCTCCTCCCATTGATGACCGACTAGGCCATCCTCTGCTACATATAGAGCTAGAGCCCCAAGTTCCACCATGTGTTCTCTTTGATTGGTGGTATAGTTCCAAGGAGCTCTGGGGGTACTGATTAGGCCATAGCAATTCCTATAAAAAAACACATTTAATTGGAGCTGGGTTACATGCAAAGGTTTAGTCCATTATCATCACTTTAGGAAACATGTCAGATTACAGGCAGACATGGTGCTTTAGAGGGAGCTGAGTGTTCTGCATCTTGTTTGGATGGCATCTGGAAGAGAGAGAGAGAGAGAGAGAGAGAGAGAGAGAGAGAGAGAGAGAGAGAAAATCTGGCTTGATAATTTGAAACCTCAAACAAAGCCAGAGCCCAGTAACACACTTCCCCCAAAAGTTCACACCTGCTCCAACAATGTCATACTCCCTAATAGAGCCACACTAAGCATTCTGATAGACTATTTAGTCCCATTGTAATATTTCCTTTTCTGTATGGCTCAAACACTATATACTTTACTAACATTTTTATTAGATATTTTCTTTATTTACATTTCAAATCCCCTTTCCTCATTTTCCTTTAAAAAAAAAAAAAACCCTCTCCCATCCCTCCTGTTCATTAACCCACCCATTCTTGCAACCCTGTCCTGGCATTCCCCTATATTGTGGCATTGAGCCTTTGCAGAACCAAGGGCCACTCTTTTCATTGATGTTCCACAAGGTCATACTCTACTACAAATGCAGCTGGAGCCTTCAGTCTCTCCATGTGTACTCTTTAGTTGGTGGTTTAGTCTCTGGGAGCTCTGGGGGTACTAGTTAGTTCATATTGTTGTTCCTCCTATGGGGCTGCAAACCTCTTCAGCTCCTTTAGTCGTTTCTCTAGCTCCTTCATTGGGACCCTGTGCTCAGTCCAATGGTAGGCTGTGAGCACCCACTTCCATATTTATCAGGTACTGGCAGAGCCTCTCAGGAGACAGCTATATCAGGCTCCAGTCAGCAAGCACTTGTTGGCATCCACATTAGTGTCTGGGTTAGGCAACTGTATATGGGATGAATCACCAGGTTGGACAATCACTGGATGACCTTTCCTTCAGCTTCTGCTCCAAACTTTGTCTCTGTATCTCTCCCCATGTGTATTTTGATCCCCCTTCTAAGAAGAATGGAAGTATCCACTCTTTGGTCTTCCTTCTTCTTGAGCTTCATGTGGTTTGTGAATTGTATCTTGAATATTCTGAACTTCTGGGCTAATATCCATTTACCAGTGAGTGCAAACCATGTGTCTTCTTTTGTGACTGAATTACCTTACTCAGTATGATATTTTCTAGTTCCATCCAATTGCCTAAGGATTTCATAAATTCTTTGTTTTTAGTAACTGAGTAGTACTCGTACTCCATTGTGTAAATGTACCACATTTTCTGTATCCATTCCTCTATTGAGGGACATCTGGGTTCTTCACAGCTTCTGGCTATTATAAATAAGTCTGCTATGAACATAGTGGCACATGTGTCCATATTACATCTTAGAACATCTTCTGAGTATATGCCCAGGATTGGTATAGCTGGCTCCTCAGGTAGTACTATGTCCAATTTTCTGAGGAGCATCCAAACTGATTTCTAGAGTGGTTGTCCCAGCTTGCAATCCCACCAGCAATGGAGGAGTGTTCCTCTTTCTCCACAACCTGGCCAGCATCTGCTATCACCTGAGTTTTTTATCTTAGCCATTCTGACTGGTGTGTGGTAGAATCTCAGGGTTTATTTATTTATTTATTTATTTATTTTTGCATTTTCCTGATTACTATGTTGAACATTTCTTTAGGTACTTCTCATCCATTCAGTTGGGAAGACTCCAGAGAACCAAATAACCCTATTAAAAAATGGGGTACAGAGCTATCATTTTTTACTATTTAATAAATTGCTATACTATCAGATTTTATCATTTCTGTTCATGTAGTTGTTAGTATAATTTTCCTGATAATAACCATCTAAGTACAAGGTTTTGAATGTTTAAGAGTATTACAAATGTGCAATATTAATTACCTGTTTTTCTTAAAGTATTTAAATTAAAATGTTAACAACTTATTACTACTCATGGCACAACTGTTCCTCTCTACATACATGAAAACTCTGACTTGAGTGGACACATCATCTAATCTTGGCAATATGCCTGTGTTTGACTATTCTGAATGGCTTTTGGCCTCTATGGTCAGACCACCAAGTGTATTAGAAGCTGTATGTACTCTTAACAAGAACCTGGTGAGACAAGAATGTATTTCAAGGCTCAGAATGTTTCAGGTGAGAAATGACATATTATCATTTTGTATTATATTTGACAAAATTAAAAAGAGACCAAAAGTTTATTATTTTGATAAGACATGCTACAGAACCAAAATGAAAGGCCGTGAAATTAGCAAAGCCCTTTTGTGAGAATATCTACTGTAGGAAGACCGATCCTTACTCTTGTACCACCATTCTCTAGTGAGCTGAAACTGTGAGGTCTTTTAGGGAAGACTTTCTCAACTAATGGAAAAGTACTTTTATTTCTCATGTCTTCAATTCACTAAGGTATATAATAAAATATACTTATCTATTTAAATAATTCAACATTTGTTATTATGATGTGATGTTTACAAGTACAGCTCCATATTTAAATTTTGACCAGCAGCTTCATCTTTCAAGTAACTAATAAATTTAAACTCTTTAGAAACAAGATTTTTTTTGTCATTTCCTTGTTTATTTATTTATTAATGGTGGTCTCTTCATTCCCTCTCCCTCTCCCTCTCCCTCTCCCCTTCCTGCTACCCCCTCTGTCTTTGTGCATGTGTGTGAAGGCAGGGTACAAAGGACAAAAGAGAATGTCAGGTGTCTTTTTCAATCACTCTTCACCTATTCGTTAGAAGCAGAGCCTCTTTATGACACCAGGCTTCTGTTTTCTTGGCCAGGATAAATTCAGTGGCCTCCCTGTCAATATCCCCTTCATCTGGGCTTAGTGGTACATGGGATACCTAGCTGGCTAAACAATAGCTTGTTCCTCCTCATCATTGTACACTGAGTGTTATGGACCACTGAGTCACTCTCTCTCTAGGTTCCTCCTTTGTTTTTTAGTCTGTTTGTTTGGCTGGTTCATTTATATTTTGGGAAAAGGTTTCACTATTGTCCAAGCCTGGAGTTCTAGCTGTAGCCTAGAATGGTTTCAAACTGGCAGTAGTCCTCCTGCTTCAGCCTTTCAAGTGCTGGAATTATAAGCGTGAGCCAGCACATTTCTTTACCTTGTGGCCATAGAAAATTGCACTTTCTATCTGATAATTGGGAACAATAATATTAATTGCCTTTCAGAATAAAATGACAATATATGAAATATGAATGTAAATATTAAATATATACACTTTAAGGAATGCCTGAGTAATTTTAACTTTTTTTAGTAAAACAAGTATGCCAATAATATAAGGAAATGCTGCATGAAAGACTTGAGTAAGGAGATTTTTATGAGTATGTATGTGTTCTTGCAATATGTAAATATATATATAAACATAATATATAGGGTATATGTTATATAAATGTTACTGAATTTTGCTAAGAAATAATGGGCATCATTTTCACTAATATATGTACTACAGTTTAGTCTATTATCTATTACCATAAAATACTTGAGGTTTTCCTAATAATCTTTTAAAGACATAGTTCTAAAAATCAAGTTCTTTGTGCATGTGTTTTGTATTGCTCAAATAATTCCAAAAGTCAATCAGAGTTATAACAAATGTTGGTTTGTTTTTTAAATTTAGTTCTCATGTCCATATCATTTTGTTTGCCTGTTTAACTTGAGTACTAACTGAAGGACCTTATTTTCTAAAGTGCTGTATATACTACTATTTTGCAAGCTTTTGCTAATTGTGTACATGGAAGTACATACGTGGAAATGTTCTATCTATGTGCTACAACACACACATTTGAATGGAGTGCCTACTAAGGATCCTAGAAACATCTTTCTTAAAAGTTCAAGGCACTAGTCTTTTCCATGTATTAAATGTGTGCTCTATCATGAAATAACACATCACAGCCCACTTTTCTTTCTCTGTTCCCTCCAGCATGTAAAACACATAAGCATCCCAGCTTCATCCTGTTTTCACCTTTGTTACTTTGTGTAGCCATTAGTCAGAGTTGATCCTATTCGGTCCCATACCTTTGTGACTCTTCCAGTGAACCAGGGGAGTGCTCAGCTAGCTTGCTCTTCACCAGACTGCCATGGGAAAGCCTATCATCTTATTATTCAAAATAGGCAGAGCCTATTGTTTCCTTCCTGGAACTTTGTATGTGAAGTCCCTGACTAGATTTTCTTTTTTACTCTCTCATTTCAAATCTGTAAGGTGTTTGCTAATGGTAGCAGCAATCTGTAAAATACTGTATTTATTAAACTTTCTTTATTTTTAAGAAAGTAAATTAATTCATGCTGTTGGTCCCCAGGGTCTACATTTATGACAAGAATCAATGGAGCCAGACTTCCTTCTGGTTGCAGTGTAGGCTCCTTTTTCACAGGTTGGTACTAAAATTAGCAAAAATTCTACAGATTGAAATAAGTGGAATTGAAGGATCCAGGGAGGAAACTTCATGTTAAAAACATGCATTCCAAAATATGGTGTCTTGGCCATCCTGATAGGCCACAATTTTCTATTTTGTTACTTAATATTTTCTCTAAGTGCCATTTAGTCTCTGAAACATTTCATTTTTCCATTGGCTCTATGTCACTGCCTCCTTCCCATTTTGGTACAGTGTTGCTGTTGCGACTAAAATCAGAAGTAAAAGCTGTAACAAAATGCATGTGTCTCTGCTAGTGAGCTGCAGTGTACAGCTGAGGCATTCCCTGGTGCTTGTTAAAACCTACATGGTTGGAAATGTCTCAGTCTTACCAGTAGAGAAAAAGCAGTTGGAACAAGTTAGGCTGTGCTGAATTTTAAGGTAGGCTAATCAATCTAATTCTGTCTAAGCCTATTTACCCTGTCCAAGAGATTTGCTAATGAGCAATGCCAGTAGCTCCTGGTTCTTGACACAGCTTTCCAAAAGTGAGTTAATGAACCAATTTGAAGGGACACACTTGACATTTGCAAATTGGCTACCTGGCTTGTTGGGCAGCTTTGGATTGTGTTGAGTTGATGGGGGTGATGTTAAATCATCTAGCATGTGAAAATTTTAACTTCAGCAAACTTTAAAAGATATTTTAATAATTAAGTAAGTTCATGTTATCATCTAGTCTTTCAAAGTCTCTCCCTTGTTTATGAAGATGCAGCTGCAAGTTTTAAATGTTATTCCTTCAATCTTAACAACAACATCAAGCTGCTTTGGTGGGTGCCTTCCCCAATTACATGTAACTCATGCCTCATGTGCATTTTCAGTAATTACAGGGGGTTCAGAGCTTCCACCAGATCCCATGGGGGTTTGAAAGCTTAAATATCTGTCTCACATGTTTCTAGGGAACAAAGCATAGTATGTGTGTATTTTAACAACCTCCTTAGAAAGGGCAAAAACAGCAAAATGAGGTATTTTTCAATCTAATATCTCTTTCTTTAATTATTAAAAAAATATGCTAATTTGAAAATAGACTGAGTTTATGAATCATTTCAGGCATCTATTTATATAGCATATTTTCATACTCTATTTTATGCTCCCCATTTAAGAAATGGCTATATTAGCATGAACAAAAGAGGTAAGGGGTTTGTTTCTTCATAGAATTTATATAAACATGAAAATGGACCGCCAAAACCAAAAGTAAGTAAACAAAGTTCACAGCTAGGAAATGACTGTCATCAATGAGAAATTTCAGGTGAGAAATAAAAGACTTATGCCTAAATCAAACAATTTTAATAGAAAAACAGTGAATCAGAGGATCACATAGACAAGATTTGGTACAAGTCACAGCTGTAGATCTTATATTAGTTACTAATCTTGTTGCTGATACAAAATACCTGACAGAGAAATTTGAATCTGGTTCTGGCTCAGAGAAGAAAGGCACCACTGACTGTGGTAAAGTTATAGAGGCAGGAGCTTGAAGAAGTCATTCACATATGTCCCACGTTGGGAGTGGGGAGAATGCTGGTACTCAGCTCGATTTTCTGGACCATGATGTGATAATATCTGAATAATTGAAGGAGAAATAATATCTGAATAAATTAAATTCAGAATGAAAATTAGTTAAAACTATATAAAATATTACATATTTAAAATATTTATAATCAAAGAAATGAAAAGAGGAATAAAAATGGACATTTAAAAACAAAATCAAATGAATGTTTTCATTGATTATTAAAGTAATCAGATGGATTGACTCCTAGATTAGCAATCAAGGAATATAACTATAAGGCTGAAGCCTGATCATGGAGGAAACATACATGAATGAGTGTTTGCTTCACTTATCTGTTGGTTTATGGATAGCTATTAAGAATGTGGTGATATATATCACTATATATGCTTTTCCTGTGATTCATATATTAATTAGTGTTGCTTGTGTGAATGGGAATGCAGAACTGACCAATTTGTATTGGGGATTCAATCTGGGGCTCATCTCTGGGAAACCCTTTTTCTGCTGATCTCAGCATTTATTAGTTCGTGTAGTTCTTCCTTTATGGATGGAGACCAGTGAGATTTCTGCTTTCCATGTTAGCATATCTATGGGTGTTGGAATTTTTCCAGTCTTATTTTGTCAGGATATTATTAATGTATCATAGTTCCATCTGGGAGACATGTTCTCACAGCATATTTCTTTGTCTTCTGAATCTTAAAGTTTTTCTGTTCCTCTTCCACAATGTTCTCTGAACCTTAATTTGTATTATAGATGTACTCATGAGTTGTTTTCAGGAATTGGCCAGTTTGGCATTCTGTATTGGTCTCCGTCTCTTACATGAAGTATTTTCTTTGATATAAGTGAGAACTTCACTTATCTGCTACTTTATGGGTAGCTATTTATAATGTGGTTAAAAATTACTAAACTTGTGGTAGATGGTTCTCCTCGAAGATCCATTACCTCACTAAACTTGGGAAATTGGGAAAGTTTCCAATGCCAGGCCTGAATTATCATAAATTTGATTTACACCAAATGGACTAAGCCAGTGTGTACATACTTATGTATTTATATGTATAGTTGTAACCATAAGAATTAAAGGCAATAAAGGCATAAATTGTAAGCATAAGAAAAGGTATGGAAGGGATTGGAGGAAGAGAAAGGATGAGGAAAAATAATGTATTTTAATTAAAAATCTTTGATCATTTTAATTAACATAAATTTGATTTGTCACACATAGGTAAAAATCAATGTTAAAAGCATGAAATCTATTAACAAATAAAATTCTAATAAATTATGTAACCTTTCCTTAAATTTATGTAATATGCTAATATAAAACTTGACAACAAAATTTCAGTGCAGCAATGAAAAATTACATTCTCTCAGAAATACTTTAAATATATTTTTTGTACTTTATGTTTATGATTGTTTTGGCTGCTTGTATAGATTGATGTGCACCACACGTATGTTTTAAATGCAAAATCCAGAAGAGATCATTGGATCCACTAGACTAAAGTTAGAGGTATTTGTGAACTGGGTGCTGGGAATTAAACCCAGGTCCCTCAAAGAGCATCAGGTGCTCCTATATGTTGAGCCAGTCCCTTCCTCGATGATACCTTGTGAATGGAGTCCAGGACTTTGATGAAGCAAATAAGGCAGGCCTCAGAACTAAATTGGATGCTATCATATATCACTTATACAAAAAGAGTTGAGAGTAAGTGTCACCCAAATTACTGTGCCAAATATACTTTATTTTTAAGGATATATACTCAGATTTCTGTATAACCATACATGCATACACACACACACACACACACACACACACACACACACACACAATCTAGCTTCTCCATGGAGTTAGAGTCAAAGGGAGGCAGTTATAGAAGACAGGCAGATGCATAGAGGCTCTTCCCTGAGATTCACTGAAGCTAACTGGAACATTTACTATAACAGTAGCTCTGGACAGAAAGAGAAATTCACACTTATCCATCAGTTCAGTGTGTTTACATTTGCCACTCAGAAAACACTGGGAGAGTAAACACTGGAGACTGCTACACATCACACCCAGGTCAAACAAAGTGTATTAGGAAACTGAGAACATGGAATGCATGCACCTATTTTCCCACTGTTCCTGTGTGTGTGTGTGTGTGTGTGTGTGTGTGTGTGTGTGTGTGCGTGTGTGCGTGTGCACTCCCCATCTTCACAGGCTCCCTCTTCTCTCCTCCTATATTCATAATCATTTCTTTCTGATCTGTTTCACTTCTAATTTCTTGTCAAATATAAACACATTACTGTATATATCTATACAAATTCTGGGGACCACAGATGAGAGAGAACATGCTAGTTGTATTTCTGAAATTGATTTAGTTGTCTTAATGATATGATTTCCAGTTTTACCTGTTTTTATAAAAAAAACATAATTTCACTCTTCTTAATGACTTTAAATTTTTCTATTATACAAAAATCAGGCATTGTCTAAAACATCATATATTTTTCTTGAGATATATACTTGAGAAATCAAACTTTTTAAATGGAAAAAAAAGTCCATTTGTGTTTCAGCTGAATTTTCATCTTAATTTAAACTTTGCTAATATGTGTGTTTTTTTTTAAGTATTTTAATTTATTTTCCAGCCTAGGGACATGTCAATATTTTGATCATTTTTTTCTAATAAAAATAAAAATAATAGTGACAATAAGACAATTACTTTTGCTGGAAAATAATTTTCAGATGGAAAATCTTTAGCTTGAGATCATTATATTTAGTCATTTGTACGGTGACTAAAAACTGTCAGATCAGTCATAGTTAAAGTGTTAAATATTCAGGTATAATCTGCTGAATGTTGTTAGATATTAATACTTGATTTTGACTTTGTCTTTCTCTAGTAAAAAAATACTGAACTTTCTTTTAATAAAATTAAAACTCTACACTTTGTTCTGTTTAATATAATTGAAAGTCTACATTTTGGGCTTTATGGAAGAGTCTTATAGAAAATATAAATAGGACACCTTATAGATATCAACATGTGTAAAACAAAGATATCAACATGTGTAAAACAAAGTACTGCAGGGAGAGCTGGATTTAAAAGCACAACAAAACGTTATAAGTGTCTAGTCATTTGTAGTATATTTTCATCCAAATATTCCTATAGTTATATTTATTATATTTTCAAGTTTTTAGTAAAATAACTCTACTTACAATTTAGCATAGGTGGGCAGTTCTGTTATATTTTATAATGTGTAAACACAGCCTTGTGTCTCATATCAAAATGGTCCTTTAATGTTCTTAATAATTGTAGACATATATGACATTTAAGAAATACTAATATATATAATGCAATTCAGATATATCCAAAACAGTAATATTAGATTTAGAAATAAAGTATGAAAAACTATTTTTATATTCATATTTACCTTGGAAACATTGTGGAATTGGTTTCACATCTTAGTGGGGTTCTGTTAAATTTTCTAAGTGCTTATAAATTTAAACTTGCACTAAACTATCCTGTCATCCATGTGCAGAAGCGTTATATCTAAAATGTATGTAGAGCAGTATGATGTTCATTACTAGGAGGAATGCCCTAGTGTTACATAATTTCTCAAAAATAAAATAATATTAAATCCAGTGAAGTACTTTACATCTGTACCAACAGCAGTCTACTTTCAGATTACTGAATACTAAGGGCTATAGCTTCTGAGTCATCTGTCCCCTCAGCACCAGCGCACCAGCTAGCTGTGCATTCCAAATTTAAATGTGAATTGTGACTTTCTTACCATGACATCAAAGACCACGGAGCAATCATGCAGTGGCACCCAAATGAAAAGGAACATTAAAGAAGGCTCCTCTTACACTTTCAACCGGCCAGCATGGGAAGGTTCCTTTTGCTTAGAAGGGCCCTTAAACATACAGTTTGAGGTTCTCCGTGGTAAAATCCACTGCATAACAGAACCTTGATGCTACCTATATCCAAGAACTGCACAGACTGAGTCCCTAGAACTGACTTTTGTTAGGTGCCTTACTCCCTCCATATTCATACTCTATCATTATGAAGTAAAAAGGGAAGCAAAGCAAACCTGAGCTTTTACCTTTGAGCATATTGTTTTAGGCACAGTGGTAGAAAGTAGAGATCCCATGTACAGGCCAGAGCTCAAAGACGACCTACATTGCCTTCCCCTTAAAGCAGGAGGTCATCAGGTTAGAACCAAAACAGACATGTGTTTCACTTTGTAGCACATACACCTGCTTCACACACACATACACACACACACACACACACACACACACACACACACACACACACATGAACAAACCTTAATGATTTTACTGTTTCACTTTACATCCAGGTCTCAGCTCCCTTCCTTCCTTTCCTCCCAGTCCTCCCCTCCTCCCCCACTCTCAATTCACGCTTCCCCTTTTTCTATGATGATGGAAGGACTACCAGGGTTCCTTCCCTGACTCATCATGTTGCAGCAGAACTAGACCCACTGAGGCCAGACAAGGCAGCCCAGCTAGGGGAAAGGAATCTAAAGGGAAGCATCAGCTCCCACTCCAATTCTTAGGGGATCCACATGGAGACCATGTTGTGCATCTACTATAGATGTGTAAGGGCCATAGGTTGAGCCCATGCATTCTCATTGGTGAGTGGGTCAGTATCAGGGAGATCAGGGAGCCACCTGATACAGGATGACCTATAGATCTCTCTCTCTCTCTCTCTCTCTCTCTCTCTCTCTCTCTCTCTCTCTCTCTCTCTCTCATATATATATATANATATATATATATATATATATATATATATATATATATTTACATTTCAAATGTTATCCCCTTTCCTAGCTTCCCCTCCAAAAATCCCCTATCCCCTCTCACTTTCCCCTGCCCCCCAACACACACATTCCCACTTCCTGGCCCTGGAATTCCCCTATATTGTGGCATAGAACCTTCACAAGACTAAGGGTCTCTCTTCCCATTGAAGACCAACGAGGCAATCCTCAGCTAAATATGCAGCTAGAGCCTCTCCATGTGTGTTCTTTGATTGGTGGTTTAGTCCCAGGGCACTCTAGGGTTACTGGTTACTTCATATTGTAGTTCCTCCTAGGGGTGACAAACCCCTTCAGCTCTTTGGGTACTTTCTCTAGCTCCTTCACTGGGGACCCTGTGTAATGGATGACTGTGAGCATCCACTTCTGTATTAGTCAGGCACTGACAGTGCCTCTCAGGAGACAGCTATATCAGTCTACTGTCAGGGGATTTTGATTTGCATTTCCCTGATTACTAAGTATGTTAAACCTTTCTTTAGGTGCTTCTCAGCCATTCAGTAATCCTCAGTTGAGAATTCTTTGTTTAGCTCTGTACCCCAGTTTTTAATATTTGATTCTCTGGAGTTAACTTCTTGAGTTTTTTGGTATATATTGAATATTAGCCCTCTATCAGATGTAGCATTGGTAAAGATCTTTTCCCGGTCTGTCTGTTTGCTTGATGTGACTCTAACTAAGAAAGTGAAAGATCTGTATGATAAGAACTTCATGTCTTCGAAGAAAGAAATCTCAGAAGATGGAAAGATCTCCCATGCCCATGGATAGACAGGATTAATATAGTAAAAATGACCATCTTGCCAAAAGCAATCTACAGATTCAATGCGATCCTCATTAAAATTTAAACTCAATTCTTCACAGTGTTAGAAAGAGCAATTTACAAATTCATCTGGAATAAAATAAAACCTAGGATAGCAAAAATTATTTGCAACTATAAAAGAACTTCTGGTGGAATCACCATCCCTGACCTCAAGCTATACTACAGAGCAACTGTGATAAAAACTACATGGTATTGGTACAGTGACAGGCAGGTAGATCAATGGAATAGAATTAAAGACCCAGAAATTAACCACACATCTGTGGTCACTTGATCTTTGACAAAGAAGCTAAAACCATTCAGTGGAAAAAAGACAGCATTTTCAACAAATGGTGCTGGCTCAACTGACAGTTAATCATGGAGAAGAATGCGAATTGCTCCACTCTTTTTGTACAAAGCTCAAGTCAAAGTGGATCAAGTACCTCCATATAAAGCCAGATACACTCAAACTAATAGAGCACATAGGCACAGGGGACATTTTCCTGAACAGAACACCAATAGCTTATGCTCTAAGACCAAGAATTGACAAATGCAACCTCATACAATTTCAAATCTTCTGTAAGGCAAAGGACCCTTTTTTTTCTCTTTTAATCCTTCTTCCTACTCTTCTATAAGACTCTCTGAGCTCTGCCTAATGTTTGGCTGTAAGTCTCCTTATCTGTTTCCATTGACTGCTGGGTGAAGCTTCTCAGAGAACAGTTAAGCTAAACTCCTGACTGTAAGCATAGTAGAGTATCACTAATAGTGTCAGAGGTTTGTTCTCTCCCATGGAATGGGTGCCAAATTGTGCCAGTCATTGGTTGGCCCTTCCCTCAGTCTCTGTTCCATCTTTATCTCTGCCCAAATGAAGGCAAGATACATTTTAGGTTGAAAGTTTTGTGAGTGGATTAGTGTCTCCCTCCCTCTACTGGAAGTCCCTCCTGTCTACCTGAGGTGCCCACATCAACCTCTATATCCCTAGCTGCTATGAGTCTCAGCTAGAGTCACTCCCATAGACACAAAGGATCTTCCTGTGCCCCAGGTCTCTGGATTCTCCCAGAATGGCCCACCACTACCAATTTACCTTCTCTCTCCCAACCTTCTCACCACCACCATCATCCCTTCCTGATGGAAGGCTTCACAAAGTTTTATCAGTTCTAGACAGGATGTGGAGAGCGAAGAAGCCTTGTACACTGTGGTTGTTTAATTTTTTGGAAACTTGACACAGGCTAGAGTCATTTGAGAGAAAGTATCCTCAACTGAAAAAAGAAATGTCTTCATAAGCTGATAGGGAGGCTTTTAGAGAATTTTCTTAATTTGTCATTGATAGGGGATGGCCCAGCCTATTGTTGATTCTACCTCTGGGCTGGTGGGCCTAGTTTCTATAAGAAAACAGAGAAGGCAAGCCAGAATAATCAAGCCAATACACAGGAATCACCTATGCCCTCTTCAATTCCTGCTGTCAGCTTCCTGTTTCAGTTCCTGCCCCAAATCATTTGTTGATGGAATATAATATAGAAGCTTAAGTACAATTAATCCTTTCCTCCCCAACTTGTTTTTGAAATGGTGTTTGTTCACAGCAATAGTCACTTTACTATGCCAGTGGGAATGTCCATCTATTTAGAGAACAGTATGGAGTATCTTCCAACAAATTAAGTATAGAACTAATTTGTAGTACATCACTTTCCCATCTAGAACAGACGTCTGGACACCCATGTCTATTATAGCACTAGACATGATAATCAAGAAATGTAAGCAGTCCCTCAAGTGATAAACAGATTAAAAATATGCCATACGTATGCCATAGAATACTGTTCTTCCATCAAAATATTTGTGACAATGTAAATGTAGCTAGGTGTTATTATATTATATTATGTGAACAAAGATACACATGTCTAAAGACAAGTGCAATATGAACTCATGAATATCCAATCTGAAATAGCTTACCTCTTAGTACTGAGAATGGTATGATACCGGCCAAAGCCTGGAGTGAGCTTGGAAGTGTTGATACAAAAAGATTGTTCAATGAGCATTACACCAAGGAGTTTGGAGCAAGATCTACCCTGATACACCATGCAGTGGTATAATGGACAACGGCTGAATGTTTCTAAAAGCTAGAAAATACACTTTGAATATCCTCACAATACAAACTTGACACTATTTGTGAACATACATATGGCTAAACTGATTGAGACTTTATGTAATTTATATGTGCCCTAAACAATTACCTGGAACCCAATAGATATGTTTAACTCTTTGGTTTTATGCATCTGTTATAAGTCAATTTAAGCAGGATTTAGTGGCTCATGATTATAATACCAGCACTAAGGAATCTGAGGCAGAATGACTTAAACATTAAGCCAATCCTGAGGTACATAGTCTCCAAATAAATATATACCCACATTAGTTCTTTACTTTTTATACACACACACACACACACACACACACACACACACATATATATATATATTTGAGAATTGTACTTTGATTTTTCTAAATGACAGAAATGTTAGTTACATGTAACCATTTCTTGAAAATACTTTAAATTACTTATGGTATCAAAATCTCTGGAATGGTAGATCAATAGTTGTGAAATATAGCAATATATGAAGCCATGCCTTAACACATTTCTTCAAAAATACCCAAATGGTACTTGGAAGAACATCTCCATTCACCCATTCAAGCAAATGTAATATAAACACTTTTAAGAGAAAATATCTCACAACATGTTTCATGATATGTCAGATAATTTAAGCTAAATTGAAGTTAAAAATGTGAATTTTTCTTGGTCTATTCAAAAAATACATCTTATGATAAAAATTACAAATCCCCCTAAAAAAGATTTGCTGTTTTGACAATTCTGTAGAGCCTACAATAGCATTGCCTCTGGTGTTCTCTAGATTTGAAATATGTCAAAGACATCTTTTTCAATGACAATTTTGAACTTTTGAGAGAATTATATATGTGTGTGTTGCCTGGAAAGAGGAGTTTTGTGACACTATGATAACTATCTTTAAATATTTAAAAGGCTGTCATGTGGAGAGACAGTGAGGTAATAAGTTCTTTTCATTGGAACATTTAAAGAACATTTGTAGACATCTAGGATCTTCTCAGCAGAACACTTAGATCCATAGTGGAGCTTGTTGACATTTCTAATGTGTTTTATGCTTCTGATTAGATAATGCATTTTATTTCACAAAGATAAAATACTGTTGTTGTATATTTATATGGACAGCAAGAACAAAACATAAAGATATGGTTGAGAAGTTTATAAAATATTTTAGGAGAGTTCACTCAGCTATGCTCATATCTAACTTAGTTATAGTAATCACAACATAGACACTGTACAAATGGCTACAGATGAATAGCTAAATCATTGTCTATATATGGTGAGATGTTACAGTGCCTTTGAAAAACTTCTGGTATCATGTTACTGTGTGGATAAAGCTCTTGAATATTGTACCAAGTGAAATAAACAATTCACTAAAACAAGCAAAGAAACAAGCAAAGAAAGAGTTTTCTGATTTATTAGGGAAAGGGAGATATCTTTGGTGAAGTTCTACTTTGCAAGATCTTTCCCAGAATCTCCTTCCCAAGTCTTTTCAGAGACAAACAAATGAAGTAAAGATAAGAAAATAATAACCTTAAGGCCAGTATCTCTTCAATTTGTAGATTCCTTAAATCTTTCAGCAGGTGAAAGTTGGGTTAAGGCAGAGATTCAAAACAAGAGCGGAGACACACACAATTTACATTTTATGAAAAATTACTTTATCTTTAATCATATGTGTGTATGTTTGTATGTGTTCATATGCAGGAGTGTGATGGTGCCCACAGAGGACACAATCACTAAATCCCTTGGAACTGGGGTTACACGTGGTTATGAGCTGTTCAGGATTGCTGGGATGAGGGCATGGGGGCTCTGCAGGAGAAGTAACAGATAATAAGCCTGAGCCATCTCTCCAGTTTCATGAGAGGATGCTAAATTACTTCTTATTTTCCATTTGTCCATCTATATTTTGAATATGTGTGCACAGTACCAATTAGTGAAAACACAGCTAGATCATATAACTTCACACCATTATTACTCTTTTTAAATTGATTTTAATATGACCAACTCACACCAGGAAGTGAGGTGTAATAATACTTATAGTCACACATGAAAAGGAGAGAGCTATTTCTCCAGTAGTTGCCGTGGTCTGAGGCCCTATATCCTCTTCTTCACTTTTGTCTGATGCGTGTGTGCATTGTGCAGCTTATAACAAAGATTGTGTGGTACTATGATCAGGAAAATTCTGTTTCTTTTCTGTTTCCTCTATGCCATCTCAGTGTAGGCAAAAATGAACCAGATGAGGATGGGCAATTAACTGGTGTAAAAATGAAGGTAAATTGTGATAGAAATTATTCTGTTTTTATCTTACAAAGTTATACCATCATTAGAACATCACTGAACTTAGCCAATTCATACAGCTCCCTGATATTTACCAATTAGTCAACTCTGTCAACATTTCTGCAAGAAATTTTCTTGAATGTGTAAATGATATTGTGGGTTTGAAAATAGTGTCATTTCATCATGATGTGATGTATGGAAAGAATGCAATGATTTAATCCCTTTCCAGCTAGTTCTTTAGATCAGGCTGGTACCCCTGCATTTGATTCCATCTTGAGCTTTCCAATGAAGGGACACCTCTAGCTTTTGCATGTCAATTTCAGGATACATAATTTACTTGGCAGGCATTTGTCAAGCTGTATAATTACCAAGGGTGACAGCTAGAGCTTTAATGTGACTCTGGTTTTGATTAGAGTGATGCTATTTCTAAGTTTCATTATCTGAAAATGATTATAAGACTACAAGTCTCTGTGCCCATCAAGTCTCACATGTAGCATGAAAACTACATTCTCTTTAAAGCCCCTATTAAAACAAATTTTATTCAAACATATTTGTTTCAAATAAGGTGGTAATAATAAGACATATTTTCTTGATGTTTGAAAAAGTTAATATATCTAGATCAGAAGCTCACTAGTGGGAGATTTCTGTCTTAATTTATGATCTTCATAACATACTAGCATCCTCCCTGGGACCTGGAATTCCTTGAGAAGGCATTATAAGAATACTTTATATAATAAAAGGTTTATATTGTGTATAGGACATTTTCCTGATTGATGTTTGAATAGGAGGATGTTTAGATAGAAAAACAGATTGATGATTGATAGGTGAAGATATCTGAACACACGTGATTGAAACATCACCAGTGTATTTCTATTCTCTGTTGCAGTGCTGACTCGTATTTTTTCCTTAAAAACTTGATCTTTGAATTCCTACACAACTAAGGTAATAACAACACCATCTAAGTCAGTGGTTCTCAACCTGTGGTTGAGTAGTTGCAAGCCCTTTGCTACCTCATGTCAGATATTGTGCATATCAGATATTTACATTACAATTTATAACAGTATCAAAATTACAGTTTTGAAGTAGCAATGAAATAATGTTATGGTTGGGGTCACCACAACATGAGGAACTGTATTAAAGGGTTGCAGCGTTAGGATGGTAGAGAATCACTATTCTATGTGATCTTATACTATAACAACATATATGAGCATATGTAACACATTGACTGAGTGTTTTAAAGATTCCATATGTCATCTCATTTCCTGCTATGTAATTGTGTCTGTTATTTTTTGCCAGACCTATAGCCCTTTAATGCTTACTTTTATATTTACTGGAACTGGTTAAACATTCACATACTTTCTGCTCATTAGAAAGAACTAGTATTTATTTCTTTAAGAAATGACTTCCCATTTCTTTTAGTCATAAAAACTTAAAATACATAGTATTTTATACACAGTATACACTGGAGCACTCTCAGGTCTGTGCAGAAGGAGAATTATTTTATTAACAGACTACTATGCACACACTAGGGATTATATACTTGATGTCCTTCATTCCTTCCTTCTTACCACAAAATCATTGCTCATCATTGGAAATGTTTTCTTTTCTTCAATTTCTTCTTCATTCAACATGTTTGAAATAATTTAGTCTCTTTGAATGTATTCACTCTCATTGTGATTATTAATGTGCTAAAATTATCGAATTATATATTGAGACACTTTGTCTTCAAACGCTTTCTCATCTGGTCATTTTGACTTATTAACTACCTCCCAGTTTCCTCTTATGGAACAACACTTACTCCACCTGACCACTTTTATTTGTTCTGGTGACTTGGATAACAAGGGCCAACCACACATTTGAGTATCTGAAAACTTGGAGCACATCTGCTGGAAGGGGGGGGTTGTAGTAGTAGCCTTAGTGCAGGAAGAATGCCACTGGAGGTGGATCTAAAGTTAAAGCTTTAAGTCACTTCCAGGTCACTCTTTCTGCCTTGTACCTGAAGTTGTGGGTGTGCGACTCCTGCTCAGATGCTCTGGGAACTGACTGCCTGCTGCCATGCTTATTTGCCATGATAAACCCCAAGCCTCTTGAACATGAGACAAAAATAAACTCACTCTTCCATAATTCTCTTAGTCATAGAGATTTCCTCCTAGAGCTGAGCTATTCAAACATGTCTGCATTGGCACAGCGAAAAGGGAAGTGTTGGCACTTAAGGATCCATGCTGTGTTACTCATTTGGAGGGATGCTGGGAAGTGGGAAGTAGAGAGCTTACTGCAGCTTTCATCTGTTTTGGTTGTAAAGAAAGATGCATTATTCAAAAGGATCACATGGTAGAGTGTCAATACAGCCGAATCAGAGTTATGACACCAATAGTTCACTAATGACTGTCTCTCTGTTACTATAAAAATGTTTCATATACACCAATTTTCATGCTTAACTATTTCCTATCTTAATCATTAAAGAAATATTGGCTTTGTGAAGGCTTACTAATTTGAATGGATTCACTAAAGTTATGTTGTCACTAATATTGAAAATTTAATATCATCTATATATGAGTTGATTATCACAGAATAACTTTGATTTGGGGATTCTATGTAGGACATTTACTTTGTCTTTGAATCTTCACCCGAAATTTCTTCTTAATAATTTTTGATATTCACAGCTATTGCTAGCTCTTAATCCAAATGTATAACTAAATTTTACATTAATATGAAATACTAGATTTGAAAAATAAAACTAATATGTAAAATAACTACAATTTAAAATACAGAAAGCTATTTTATTAAAATAGAACATTTTCCCATAAAGAAATATTTGGATTATTCACCAAATATATCAACATTTCTGATTCCCAATTTCTTAATTTATTTAATGAAGGATTTAGGGAGAATTTTCCAAAGGATTTTAATCCCTTAATATTTTATCAATTATAGTAATACCAGATTGACCCAAATGATATTCTTAATGTACTGGAATATAACATCTGCTAACAAAATTATAATGCGTAGTAAGTAAAATGTTAAAAATAACATTTTACTATTGAATTCTTACAGTATTTTTGTATTTTCTAACTACTTCAGGTTCAGTTGGCTAGAAGTAAATTTCAGGTTTTCTCAAAATTTTCTGAGTATACATGAAATTCTAAGCTGGAGAGAAGAAGAAGAATAGAGTTTATTTATCATGAAAATCACAATTTACACATACACATGTAACCTGAGGCTGCTTGTGAAGTGTAAATAAACTTGGGCTGTTTTTTTTTTTTTTTTTCACAGCGCATGTGAAAAAAAGGATTTTAACTGTTTTTCTAAAAAGGTTGCTTAGAATGTGCTAAGTGAGTAGGTGGCTAGGCAGTGCTGTTGACTGAGGATAGTGAACTCACACCGAGGCTAGCAACACTTTTTATTGATAATCTTCTCCCATCTGCTCTGAAGATTTTCATACCAAGAAGAAGGCCGGTGAGAAAGAGTACAGACGGACCCTGTAAATGACTTTGTGAAGTGAATCCATGCTACTGTTGTTTTCTGAGCATTTGCAGGGATTGGGCTGGGCACTGAGGAGCTAACTGCCTGTGGTATTTTATGAGGTGATAAGGACAGGGAAGTGCATCTTGAAATGTAAAATTTAGAAACTTAAATGTTTGGTAGAAATGACCCTCCGTAATAACTTTTATATGTGGCTGTCACTTTTAGTCCTTCTAAAGCAAACAGTCTATACAGCCAAGGATATCTCAATTAGTAGAAGTGAATGGGCTGTCTAGAATATCAAATGGAAAAATGCTGAAGCTTTCTAAATAGGAATAGAATTTCTGTGGCTGGAGAGATGGATCAGTGGGGCAAAGGCGTCTGCTGCCAAGACTGACAAGTAAGGAGAGAACGGACTCCTGAAAAATGTCCCCTGTGTCATGAACACACACACACACACACATGCACATACACACACACATGGACACACACACACATGCACACAAACTTGCACACACACACGCACACACACACGCACACACACGCACACACACGCACACACACACAAACACACACACGCACACACATACACGCGCACACACACACACACATGCACATGCACATGCACAAACACATGAACATTTATGCACACACATACCATACATGTGCATACACAAACACATGCGGACACAAATATACTTGTATATATGAGCACACATGGACACACCAACTGACACATTAACACAAGTGCATATATATCCACAATGCCATATAGCCAAGCATACATACACACAAGTACACACATATACAAACATACACTCACATACACACACACACACACACACACACACACACACATGCACGCACAGACACAATGTACCTTTATACACACTCACACACAGCACTCACAGGGACATATATGAACACACACACACCAACAGACATACTAAAAAATGTGCATGATACACACACACACACACAACAGACTTACACACACACACACACACATACACACACACACATGTTGAAAGTAAATATTGTAAAACTAGTGTTTACATGTTAGCTGATATTTTCTGGGACTTGAAAGATGAAGAGTCAGTAAAATGTGGAAATGTTTTTGGTCAAAGGCAGATGAAACCTGGGGAACCCTTCTGCTCAGTTAGATTAAACACAGAGCAAAATATTCATGAAGTGATAGACATAATCCTAGTACTTCAGTGCTATTGCCAGGAGTTCAAGGCAAGACTCGAGCCCTCCCTGACATAAAGTAGAACATGACCCTATAGGAGGAACAACAATATGAACTAGCCAGTAAACCCCCCCCCCCCCGCAGAGCTTGTGTCTCTAGTTTCATATGTAGCTGAGGATGGCTTAGTTGATCATCAATGGGAGGAGAGGCCCTTGGTCTCCCGAAGATTATATGCCCCAGTACAGGGAATGCCAGGGCCAGGAAGTGGGAGTGGGTGGGTTGATGAGCAGGGCAGGTGGAGGATGTAGGGGACCTTTGAAGAGGAAACTAGGAAAGGGGATAGCATTTGAAATGTAAATGAAGAAAATATCTAATAATTTTTTTAAAAAAAAGAATAAAAAAAAGAATCAAAGACAGTGTGATATCAAAATTAAGGTTGAACTGGAACTTCAGAGGGTGAAGTGTGTGCGGAGTACAAATGGATACAACCTCAGGACAAAAGAAAGAACAAACTGTTCAAGAGAATTATTTGAGCTGGAACAAAATCTTAGAATGATGGCTGAAATTACACATGTTGACACCAAGGCAGGGACTTTGCCAGCCCTTCTTCCATCCATGCTGGGATTTTTGCTGGCCTATATCTGCAGTACTTGTGCTAGTAGTCATAAGGTTCTCTCTCTCTCTCTCTCTCTCTCTCTCTCTCTCTCTCTCTCTCTCTCTCTCTCTGTGCATGCGTGTGTGTGTGTGTGTGTGTGTGTGTGTGTGTGTGCAGTAGTCCTGTTATGGCTGACAAATAATGTTTCATTGGATGCTGTCTTTGATTAGAATTATGCCTGTCTCACATCTCTCCATCTTCTTGGCACACCACCCCACCCCAAAAATGCAGGAATGCATTCAGAGAAGGAAGAAAAGTAACCACAGTAGTAGACCAAAAGAAACAAGACCTGCAAAGAATAACTAATATATATTTTTTTCAATTTGGGCTAAATCTGTAGCTTTAGAAGATAGTGGACATTTTTTGTATTGGACTGAGCTCCAATATAGTGAAAAGCTAGTTGCTAGTGACTACCAGACAGGCACGATAAGATTTCTGCTGCATTGTAACATCTCCATTGCCTATGGCTGTACCATTGGCTCTGTTAAGTTTAGAGATTGTCCAAAAACTGAAGGAAAGCATAGAGCGGCAAAGCACCATGGAGGATTGTAACAAAATCAACCTTACCTACGAACAAACCCAAGGCACACCCGTGAAGGAGATGACGTCAGCTTTTAACTTCCCACGGATACAAGACATCTTAAGCAAGCCAGAGGTGAAGACTGAAGCTTGCCTGTAAACTGATGTCCCATGGTAGACATACACAAGTTGCTTAATGGAGATTTCTGAATAATTGTTGATTCAGACTGAAATTATGCTGACCCACAAATGCCTCCTGTGAAGACAGTTTCAAAAAGAATACAATAGCTTGAAGGGAAACGATAATGGCAATGGATATTGCAATGCTTGTATGCCACAGGGAAAACAATTTCAAGAATTATCTCAGGGGAGTGTTAACAATATAAACAACACAAGAAATATAATAAAAATAGGAGATTCACACACACTTAGAAGTAACAATGGTGAAGTTGGGGGTTATGAGAAGAGAAACATGTTGAAAAGTTCACTAAAGACCCATGTTGCATAAGAGACAATACTACAGATACACAGATATGCACAGTATGCACAGAAAGGGGGTACAAGAAAGAGTGTTCAGTCACTGAGTTTCAATTTAGAAAACAAAATACTTTAAGTTAACACTAAATCTATTCTCAAAGAACAAGGGAATATGGGTAAATGCAAAAAGTATATGATAACATCTTCTCCAAGTTGAGACAATAAATGAGGAGTTTGAATTTGATAATTTAGAGGTTAGATTATTAAACAAAAATCACTTTCAGTTTAAAGTGAAATATTTTCAAAATTAGTAGCTCCATTAACACCGAGAACATGTTGACAACATCTGAACAGTGTAATTTTTTAGTATGTGAAAGACAATTGAGCTAGCTACCATTAATAATCTTGTATTTGAGAAGCATATCTAATAAAAAGGAAGGGAGGGAGGAGAGACTGATGTAAGGAGGGAGAGAGAACACAAGGATAGAAGGAAGAAGAGACATCAGTAGATGATAAGAAATATAAAGATAGATGGATGGGTAGACAGACAGACAGACAGACAGATAAATAGATTGTTGAGGTTTACAAAATGAAATAGAAATCCTAAAATGAGACTACCCTGTAGTTTTAAAGATACAAAGATCTCTAAGTAGATAATGAATATGCTTTAAGATACTATCCCAATTCATGTGGGTATCTTTTGCTTAGTATTTGCTATAGTACAGCCTATGGAACATCCAGTTACTGTTGAGAATAAGCAATACAGCATTCCATATGCTTTTATGTTTATTTGAAAGTATACACAGCATACCAGATTCCTTAAATACAAAATAATTTCTATAGACAAAGGCAGAAATTTTTAACATAAAATTTTTTGCTCCTAAAAAATAAAACATAAAATTATTTAAATAACAAGTTATTGTTCATAGTAATAAGTTAATTTGTTCATTGACACAAAACATAGTATTTCTTTGCATCCAATGTTATTTAAATGTATATATTTTGCCACATGTCTTCCTGATATTAACAGACACTTAATTCTTTAGTGCTAATAATACATGTAATATCAGGAACCTTCATTGAACTAGGCTGGTGTCTTCATCAGTTTCTAAAGCACTAAACCTTTTAAACCCTGTCTTAGAAAACCACAGAGTGTTACAATATAAGATGCTAAACTTAGAAACAGAGCATATGACTTGAAGCAGATGATCACTGTACAATTATTAATTAGTATTACAAATTTGAGATACATTTATCTTCAAAGCAATTTAATGCAAATTAGGGTAAATTATTAAAGAACTACATAATTATATCCAGCTTGTGACCTACCAAAGATAGGACATGACACATGCATTAAAGCATAAGGAACAAGTAGATAAGTTATCCCAACCCCTCCTTGAAGTTCAGAGTGGTGGCATTAAGTACCAGCTGGCTGCTTTCTGTCTTTAGTTAGAAAATCCCAATATTGCAAGCTAGAATGCTCACAGTGCTTGAGAGGCACTCCTTGTTGCTCCAGATTCTTACTTTGGCTGTGAGCCACATTGTGCATGCTGATGGCAATGGAATCTGCAGATATGATGTGAGGGGTGTGAAGATAGCAACCACCAACCAGGCTGATGTAGAAGGCACTGGCACATCTCCACCTTAATCCATTAGTTCTGTAGTCTATACAACCACCCTTTACAGCAGCATAGTTTCTAATCAACACACCACCGTGCTCGCATGTGCTGGCTCTGTTTACCCTCTTCAGCAGAGCTAAGTTTTGTGGTTGGCCATCAGGAGTTCTTTCAAATAAAATTCTATCTCCACACAAAATCTCATTTCTCTGTCTTGCTAATATGTTGGACACTTTGGCACATAAAATAGTTTACAGTTAATTTACAGTTAATCTGAGCATTCAAAAGACATCAACTCAACACAAGAAATGTATTTTATAGGTTGTTTGTACTTGACATGTTATACTGGCTAGTTTTGTGCCAACTTTACACAGCTGGAGTTATCACAGAGAAAGGAGCTTTAGCTGGGGAAATGCCCCCATGAGATCCAGCTGTGAGGCATTTTCTCAATTAGTGATCAAGGGGGAGAGGCCCCTTGTGGGTGGTGCCATCTCTAGGCTGGTAGTCTTGGATTCTATAAGAGAGCAGGCT
>NC_034599.1:6556370-6564085 GCF_900095145.1 Mus pahari | reverse complement strand
GAACATCCCTCCATGGCCTCTGCATCAGCTCCTGCTTTCTGGCCTGCTTGAGTTCCAGTCCTGCATCCTTTGGTGATCAACAGCAGTATGGAAATATAAGCCGAATAAACCCTTTCCTCACCAACTTGCTTCTTGGTCATGATGTTTGTGCAGGAATAGAAACCCTGACTAAGACACATGTCTTAACTTCCTCCATGTAGGACCCCATCACATTGTGTCTCCCTCTCAGTGGTCAGAACTTTCAGGATAGCAAGGTCTGAGATGCATCTCCTCACCTCTCTCTCTCTCTCTCTCTCTCTCTCTCTCTAGTCTTCTCCATCAATTAACATGACCTCTATGCAGTGTGCAAGAACACTATTTTGATCAATGTCTACAATTCCAAAAGCCTGAATTTCTTCACAATTAGAGTATTAAAATGGAAATGCTGAATGTGCCTTTCTACCATGAGCCCATCCAGAGGAGCCCTCGCAACCCGAAGAGCACTCACCAACTCTCTCTATATACATATGTATTTATATGTATGTATATATAATATATTAATATATGTGTAATGTAGTATTTAATATATACTTACATATATATTATATATACATGCATATATATATATACATACAAATATATTTTTGAAGGATATAAACAGGCTTTCTCCTTTGCATCAATCACAATCACATTCCCAAAAGATGCAACCTTGGAGGATGTAACTCCACATATTAAAATGCTGAGAAATCAAAAAGCCCTAAGGTTTACAATTCCAAAAGTCTATTATTACTTCAAAATTACAACATTAGAAACAAAAATCTGAATATTTAATACCTGATGCTCTCCCAAATACTAACCTCCATGGGGAAAAGCAAGGTAAAGATGTTAGCAGTTGAATTCTACAGCAGTGATCTATCTGACAGACACAATATCATGATGAAATGGCAGTTTCAAAATGATTCATTTGTCTTCACTGGTACCCTCCTAGCTGAGGAAGTTCCAAGACCTTTGAATGAGTTAAAGTCATAGTTCCTTTTGATGCCAACACAGTTACTGATGGCTCAAAAACATGCATGTGCAGGAAACATAGACAGACATGTAATGTGTAGGTACTCTGTCACCAGTTCCTTGATCCTAATCTGTGCCTGTGCCCAGGTGCATGCTGGATCAGCACAGAGGCACTGCTCAGAAGATGCCCACAGACTTACATAGCTACATACTATGCACTTGTATCATTAATGCAATTGTATTATTAAGTAGGATTATTTTTATTAGTGTTTCTATATGAGAGCATTTCTGTGCACATGTGTGAATTGTGTGCATGCATGTCTGTTTATATGAGCACATGTGTGTGTGTTTGTATGTATGCACGTGTCTGTGTATGTGTGTGTGCTTTTGTGCTTGTCTGTGTGCATGTGTGTGTTTGGGTTATGGCTAGAACATGTGAAAATTAGAGGACAACTTTGATGAATCATTTCTTTGTCTACTTGAACTTGGATTCAAGGATGACAATCAGGTTTCACTGTTTATACGGCAAGCCACTTTACCTGCTTAGCCATGTCCTGACATGAATTTCAGCATTTTCCTTTAAAGAGGTGTGTCTCCTCCTATATATTTATTCTAGCTTCATTGGAAGCAGACTTCAGAGAGATGCTTTTGTTTTTAGATTTGTTTGCAAACTTGACCCCTGAATATGAATTGATCAAACATTGATTACCTTGTGAATGTATAAAACAGAACTTTCTCAATATATGTAGAGAGGTCATATTTGTCCATCTCTATGGATTAAAAAAGATATCTCTTGTGTTCTGAGCTATTTGAAAAAGATGACAGAGACCATGGTGGCCTTTGGGTTGATAGTCTCAAACGCAGATTGTCTGCCATGATGTTTCACCTGACCTAATTTATAAACCTGGGCATAGTTACTAGTCATAGTGACATACAGTTATATGTTTAATTTTGAGATATTTCATTATGAATAGATGACCCTGTTTGTAAACATTTTACTCAAAAAAATCATCTCAATTACAACAGAATATATATATATATATATATATATATATATATATATATATATATATCAGATGATCCATTATAACTTTAAAGCAGAGAAACGCATAACTCTCTCAGAAGCAAAACAAACCACAGCAAGCATTAGAGTCCTTCAGCCTGGCTTTGTCACCGAGTACTTCATGGAAGTAAATACACAAATCAACCAATCTGTAAGACTAAAAAGGTTTGGGAAAATATTTTCTATTCCTAGAATTTTTCCTAACAGAAACCTTCTCAGTAGCATATGTTACAGTCTAACTAGCAAGGAAAGTTGGTGGTCTGTAAAGTTTTAATTGAATGAAAAGTAAGGATTTTGAGAGTTAGAAAAATTTCTGGGTTATTGGTGCCTCAAATTTATGATAATAAGGAAGGGAATTCTGAGTCGTTGTTATTGATATGTTGTAGTAAAATTTCCATATTTTAGCCTGTTATATCTAGTCTGCAAGATGGGGTGTGGGGGGGAATCACTTTTTGTCTTGTAAAGTGATACTTAAAGACTCAAAGGCACTGTAAGTGGCCACTTCACTTTCCTCTGTTGAATGTTGCCAATTCTGCTCACCCTGAATTGCTTATATGCTTTGACAGCTATCTGTAAAAGAAAAAAAAAGATGTATTTAAAAAATTCAAAATTTCGTACATTTCCTTGAAATGTTGAAATATTATTCAAAGTTTGGTTTAGGAGTCCATAGCATAGTTAATAAGAAAAAAGAGTTACCTTTGGTATCCAAGACAGCCAAAGTTGTATCCAGCTTTGTACCACAGAAGGAAAATGTCATTTAAGTTGTTGAAGATAAGACATTAAGTTTCTGTGCACTTAGCGTTGAAGAATTACATTATAATTATTAGGTTCATTTATTTTATTTACAGAATTATACATTTTGGCTTATGTAAATTCATAAAATGAGTGCAGCCACGGAGCAAATAATGTACATAGATATAGATGAAGTATAAACACATAAATATGTAAAGCATGTAAAGTAAATAAAGTGTCGAACATCACAGTTGATAACTAGACACTCGTTAGAGTATTCACCAGAGTAACAAATTCACAAGTCAGTACTAACTGTTTTCAAGTTTTCACAGGACATGAATTGTTGGGATATATTCTCTTCAAGATATAAAATTCTTTTTCTCTGCACATAAAATGGTGATAAAATAACCATGTCACCATGGCTACTGTCATGATCTCTACATGGTTTGAAAGGGTGTAAGGTTCCTCAGTGTGTAAGGTTTTCAAAGAATAGGAAGTTCTCATTTTTGATTTGTGTTTTTTTAATATACAGATGCACTTTATGAGTCCAGCTTCAATTTCCCCTTCTCTTTGTTTTAATCTGCATTTGTCCTTCTTAATATTCATGCAAGAAGTAAAAAATATGGCTACCATGATTCTCACCTCAAGCCCTAATGAAGTAGACCATGAAGTTCTATTGACTGACAGATGGCTACTTTTTTCTTTAGTGTTAGACATCTGCTCTGAGACAACTGCCTAGTTCTTCAAAGAACTGAGTGTGAAAACCAAGGCCTGTCCCCAGTATAGTTACTGAGACAGCAGTGTGCTTATTGAGCACTAAACTAAAAACAAAAATATTTTCCAGGTAAATTCTTCTTCTATTTTTTATTTTTTTTTTATTTATTTTTTTTTTTTTTAGTGAATTCCTTTGTTGAATGCCAATGAAAGAACTTTCCAGAGAAATAAACAGTGATTTGGTTTGTTCTTTCTCCTTTGAAGCACAAAGTTAATATATTTCATATCATGTTTACATATTGAAAATTATTTTTAAAACATAATGCTTGAGTTGAAGATATTGGGGGACATGTGATGGAGATGCCATTGAGATGGAGGGAAGAGTGGGTAGTAATTCTGATCAAGATAAGATATATATATATATATATATATATATATATATATATATATATATTTAAATAATAGATAAATGTTTAAACAGTACTAAGGTGTGTTTGTATTTTCCTCGGAATAACAGCATTTCACTACTACTGTGTTTTGAATAATTTCTTCCTGCTTGGATTATCTAGCACCGATTCATCCTACCAACTGAAACTCAGGCAAGAAGCTTGTGTTTGTTGGCTCTGAGTACTAACACCATTATTCAGTCTGTGAGCAGTTCCCCATTTGAATCAATAAAAGGCTGAGAGGTCTTGACAGGCTATATTTTTTCTGATATTGATCTTGATGACCAAGCTGGTGCCCTAGAGTCTAACCATTGATTTTAAAGGGGAGGCCTGTCAAATTGGAGGCCAATTTTATGCTATTAAACAGATCGGGTCTTGTAATTAAAGAAAATGTCAGGCTGTCATATTTTACAAGAGGGCCATGGGGATATTTTCACGCAATTTTCAAACAAATTAGAAAGCATTTAGACCTGCTGGAGCCAAACAGGCCAGAACCAGTGTAGGCTTCACAGAAACCAAATCAATATGCAAGTGGAATGTCATTCACTGGCTTTCTGTTTTCCCAAGACTCAATGATTTAAGGAATAATTTATGATTCCTGGCTTTAATAACATGCACGGCTACATCAACTTAAAGCACATCAAAGTCTTCTGAAAGAAAGTAACACTCAAATGAAAAGCTAATTTACTGTCAGGATAATGGAGAATGGTGAAGCCACTCTTTTTCAGCAGGTGTTGTCTTGTTTCCTTTTAGAACCAACCATAAATCCTAACTTCTTACTCCATTTGAATTACATATTTCCTTTATTCCTCTCCAAGTTTCCAGATGGTCATAGCATCATACAGCTAAAGGGTTACTGAGTAGCTTCTATTAAAGTAGGAGCAGAGAAACAACATGACAATTTGCTTTCTCAGTGTAGTTGGAACATTAGTGTTTTCCACAGGTAATAATCTAAAAAATAGAAGAACGGGTGCTAAAGGGTGCTCTTTTTAGTAGGGATGCTTGAGAAATTCTTACAAACTATATTGTGCTCCATTTTAGTCTCATAAACACTGAAGCCTCAAATAAATATAAGTCCTTGAGAGGCTTTTTTTTTTGTTTTGTTTTGTAACTGAAGTCTGAGCCTAAATATACTATAATTAAATAATAATGAACTCTGATCTTGTAGAAGAAAAAATATTAAAGTATCACAAGGAAAGGAAGTCAAGTACACAATTATCTTCTGTAGAGTGAATATAAGTAACAACACAGAAAAACATGCATTCATCCTCTCTTTGAGCATTGATTTTGCTCTGAATATGCCCTTCTGAAGTCTCTGGTTTTCCAGAGAGGACTTGGCCAGTGTGTGAACTCATGACTCTCCATTCTTCCCATTTGTAATCTTCCTCTTCAACCTCACTCTGCGTATTTGGCATTGAGTTGTACCCAACTTCACAAATATCTTTGGCAACATTGAGTTTGTTTTAAACCCAGTAATGATTGACTAATCCAGCCACATATTAAATTTTCCTATTCTAAAATACCGATTTGATGTTGAAGGTATAGTGACTGCTATAGAACTTGATCATCCATCAGCTATCTCGACTTTTCTTTCCTTATTATGTTAGTGAGAGTTCAAATGAAAATTTTTAGAGCACTCATTGATTCATCTCTGTATTAACTATTTTGTCAGTGTTTCTCACTCACATCCTTTTGTTTCTTTAAATATCTAGTAGCAGGGCAGAGCATGCTTTTGTAAGATTTTAAGTCATAAACACAAAGTTTTGATATTCCAGGTTATGTGTCATAATTCTGGAACGTTTCTTTTTGTTCTGGTACACTGCTTAATGCCAGAAACCTCAAGAGGTTTGTCAGGAATCACTACATGGGTTTTGACTTACTCTTAAATTACAAACATATAGTCTTATACCATGCTACATATTTTTTCTGGTTTCTAGAAAAGTGCTGGACAGCCAGTAATGGTTCTCCAGACTATAGATCCCTACTCTTGCCTTGCTCACAGGATTCTGGTCCATTTTGCATTAGGAACTTCTGTCATTTTCACCTGTGCTTTCAAAGACCTGTAATGGGCTGAGGATCTAATGTGGATTTCCATGTAAATACCTGATACCTGGGAAACACTAGACAGGTGTTGCCATCTTTTTTTTTTTTTACAGACCCTGTCATGCCTATCTTAGTTGGTATTCCAGATTCCTTGTATCAATACTGGTGCTTCCTACTTCATATCTGTCTTTCAAATCCCAGAAAATATCCCATGACATAGAGGTCAAGTTGTTACTTTTATCTCAACTTATAGAGGGTATTGTTCAAGTGACTGATGGTAATGAAAGTCCAAATTATTTTCAAAATTCTTTAAATATTTCCAGTTTAGTGCATGAAAGTTATACTTTAAAAGTTGTAAAACTAGCATATGCACTTTCTCAAAATTGTAATGGAGTGACTTTTGAAAAAAGTTCATTTTAAAGCACCGAGATTAAAGATGACATGTCTTATTTTGAAAATTGAAGCAACTGTCTCTTATCTCATATGTACCTGAATATACACATGTGTATAAGAGAGGGAGAGAAGTTAGTATCTCATATGTACCTGAATATACACGTGTGTATAGGAGAGGGAGAGAAGTTAGTATCTCATATGTACCTGAATATACACGTGTGTATAGGAGAGGGAGAGAAGTTAGGAAGAAGTTATGCATCCTCTCTTTCAAAAATTACATCTGTCTATCTATCTATCTATCTATCTATCTACCTCTCTATCTGTTCATTTATTTATTTACTGTGAGGTTATGATCCACTATAGGTGTGTAAGGATTGGAGGACAACTTGTAGAACTTGGTTCTCATCTTCTGTTATGTGGGTCTGCTGAGCCATTCTTCATCAGAAACCTTAAATCATTGTTTGAGGTTAAGTTCCCTTAGAGTTAGAGATCACAGCACTGAATTCTCTGCAGATTGCTCATAGATGTCGCAGTATTTACTTCCTGTATGAACCACAGGGAATACTTGGCATCCGGGTAGGACAGGAGTCTCCAGTGTTTATTTTCATTCAGAAGTCACTGTGTACTTTGCTTGGTGGCACAGGGTTTTCACACCAGAACTCTGGAACTGAGGCAGATAGATGATTTTGAATGCTTTGCACTCAAAACCAGCATGTTTTAGAACAGGTTCTAGGAAGAACAGGGTCTAGGATCAGGAGAACTACAGAACAGAGAGCCTGTCTCCTAACATAATAAACAAAACAAAAGTCAGTGTCGTGCAGCTGTGGTTAAGAAGAGTACTACTGTCTGTCTTCTGCAGATTGTATACCAGGAATAAATGCCACAATTTTTCTTTGTCTGCCCTGCTTTGTGTTACTGTTAAATACAATTAGCACATTTACTATGATATCCTTAGAATATTCAACAAGATTAAATTAGGTTTAAATAAATATTATAGACTGCTCCATTCACAAACTCTAGTGTATTTCAGAAAAAAATCTAAACTAATCCTTGTTCCCAAAGCAGCCAAATGAAAATTGGAAGCATGGAGTTAAGATGCCTTCTGTTTAAAAAAAGAACAAGTAAGATTGTAATGAAGACAGTCACTCTGTTAGTAGATCTCACAAAAGGTCTTGGTTCAATGGGCTCAGAAGAAATCAGAGTAGAACACAGAGAGGAGCTTGAAATAATATCACTCAGATTTCTTTCTTTCTTTCTTTCTTTCTTTCTTTCTTTCTTTCTTTCTTTCTTTCTTTCTTTCTTTCTTTCTTTCTTTCTTTCTTTCTCTCTTTCTCTCT
>NC_034599.1:6497684-6556335 GCF_900095145.1 Mus pahari | reverse complement strand
CTCTCTCTCTCTCTCTCTCTCTCTCTCTCTCTCTCTCTCTCTCTCTCTCTCTCTCTCTCTCTCTCTTTCTCTTTTTGATATTTTCTTTATTTATATTCCAATGTTATCCCCTTTCCTTATATCCCCTCTGAAAAACACCTTCCCACTACCCCCTCTCCCTGCTCACCAACCCACCCATTCCCACTTCCTGACCCTGGCATTACCTCACACTGGGACATAGAGCCTTCATAAGAAAAAGGGCCTCTCCCTACGTTGATGTCTGACTAGGCCATCCTCTGCTGCAGATGCAGCTAGAGACATGAGTCCCACCATGTGTTTTCTTTGGTTAGTGGTTTAGTCCCTGGGAGCTCTGGGTGTACTGGTTAGTTCATATTGTTGTTCTTCCTATGGGGCTGCAAACCCCTTCAGCTCCTTGGGTCCTTTCTCTAGCTCTTTCATTGGGCAACCTATGCTCAGTCCAATGCATGGCTGTGAGCATCCACTTCTGAATTTGTCAGGCACTGGCAGAGCCTCTCAGGAGATAGCTATATCAGGCTCCTGTCAGCAATCACTTGTTGGCATCCACAACAGTGTCTGGGTTTGGTGATTGTATATGGGATGGATCCCCAGGTGAGTCATTTCTTCAGTTTCTACTCCACACTTTGTCCCTGTAACTACTTCCATGGGGGTGTTGTTTAGAGACAGACTCACTGGCTGCTATGAAAACAGCTGATCAGAAGGCTCAACGGATTTTGGATTTTATTTGTTTTCTAACACTGGCAACTTAAAAAAAATGTTAACAGATTAGAAATCAAACACGATCCAAATAAACTTTAGCAATAGTAGGAGAAGTCGAGGTCTAAATCAGTAGCTAGAACAGATTATCAGGAAATTTGTCCATTTTCAGTTGAATTCTAGATAATTCACATACATCATCATGTCCATTGTTACCAAGATTTTTTTTATTATTAACTTTACACTTGAATCTGCCATTCTTAAAACATATTCATCCATTAATTTGTTGTAGACCTGGAGATCTATCCCATATACAGTCACCAAACCCAGACACTGTTGTGGATGACAACAAGTGCTTGGTGACAGGAGCCTGATATAGCTCCAAAGAAAGCTAAAATGTGCTAAGAAGGTGTTAGCATTGAAACAGCAATAGAATTCTTGCTTGCTGAACAGAGGACATGATGACTAATTTAGAGTTCTATAAAATCTGTTTGATTTTAGCTTCCCATAGAACACAGGCTGTGATGGGTTAACAGAGGTAAGATTCTCCAATTCTCTCACAAAGGGGTTAATTTACATACAGATAACATCCAGTCATATTGTATATTATGATTATAGAGGGCATTTTTAAAACCTGTATCTAGGACTGGAGAGGGAATTCTGGCTATCAGCACTTGCTGCTCTTCCAGAGAACCCAAGTTCTATTCTTTTCAACAGTGTCCAGGGGCTGACCATATCCTGCAACTCCAGCTATAAGGAATCCTATACCCTTTCCTGGCCTACACAGCACTTGTACTAATGTGCATAAACTCCCACAAAGGCACATAATTGAAAAACATCAAAGAAAAAGAAAAATGTTTGTAAAAATCAAGGCTTTTTGAAAGATTTCTTCTTTTAATTTTCAACTACAAATTTAATTTCATATTCATATACTTGGAAAATCTGCCATTATTTTATAACTCGAGTCTTATTCATACCCTCAGTTTGTTGACTAAATAATGGTTGATCTTAAAAAGAAAACATTCTAGGAGGAGTACATACTCGCTTCCAATGAAAATCAATAGGCAAGCACAAAGCTGTTTAGAAGCCTGGTAGAGCACACAGTTCTGAACGCTAATGACTCCTAAAGGGCTGAGACACAAGGTAGATGAAAGACCTTTTGGTCATATATAGCAGAAGCAAACTGCCAGGTCCAGGAAATGAAAAGATATAAGAGAAGTGAATTATGATAGTTTCAAATGTATACCTATCCTCTCAGGGTATAACTAATGGGACGTTAGATTGAATAGTAGCCCAATGCGCTGTGTGCATGTGTTATGAAACAGTTCAAACCACCAAAACATATCCAGTTTTCCAAAGCTCCTCTAAAACTGGGTCATGGCTATATAAACAAGAGATTTCTGAAAGAAAGTGATTCTTAAAACCCTGCCCCATGAGACATTCCATTTATTTGTTTTAGGTATTAATTTCTGATGATTTCTTTTTCTTTATTTTTAGAAATGGTATGTAGTTATTGCACATATCAGAGGGTTTTATAAAAACATTCTTATCCAACACATTTGACCAGAACACTCTTCTTGCCCTGGCATCTCCCTCCCTCCCACAATTAGTGCCCATGTTTTGATGATGAATTAATTATTTTCTGCTTTCATGTCTTATCCACAAATGTGACCTCATGTAGATATAGAAGATCTTGGACCCACAATTGAGAGAATGTGTGTACCCAGTCTTCTGAAGTGCACTAGTTTTGATATGATGTCACATGCTTTCTCTCATTAGTCCATTCATTTTTCTGAAAATGACCCATTTCCTTTTCTCTTGAGTTATTAAAAAATTTCATTTTCTTTATCCAGTCCTCTATCAATGGACTTGGTTCTATAACTTACTTGTTTTAAGAAGTATAAAGTAAGTATCAGTGTACATGTATCTCTGTGATTTCTTAACTCAGTGACATGTGGCCTTGTAGTCAGGATTGTCACAGATAGGACAAGTGGGAGATACATTATTAGTTGTTTGAGGACCCTCCATATTGACTTCCATAGTAACTAAAGTGGATTACCTTCTTACAATTGGTTTCTATATCCTTGTCAGGTTGTATATTTTCTTTTTTCTTTCTATTTTTGCAAATAGATTTCCTTTCATACAATATATTCTGATAATGGATCCCCTTTCCCAACAACTCCAAAATCCATCCCTCACCATTCCTACCATTGGACTCCACATCATTCTGTGTCTTGTTAGAAAAAAAAATTAGTTTTTCAGAGAAAGATAATAAAATAAAGTAAGATAAGATAAAACAAAGCCAAACAAACTAGAATAGGACAAAAAAATAGGGGGAAAAAGCCAAAAAAAAAAAAAAAAAAAAAAAAAAGCTAAAGAAACAAAAACCTTCTTAATGTCTGACATCCAGATGGGCAAGAATGCATGCCACTTCAGTTTAAATTAGCATTGCTCTGATAGCAACAGGGACACTGAACATTGCTAGTTCATTCATTCCCTGACTGTGGACACGTCACAGTATGTCTTCGTAGGCTTATGCCATCTTGCTTTGATCGGTGATGAGCAGGTTTGTTAAGGTTAATTTCCTTTCACCAATACAAGGATGTGATCTCTCTTATTTTCTAAAACTGTTTTTAAATTTTAAGAATGTTAATGTTTGTATATGATACAACAGCATATTTGTGATATGTGCATAGGGATGGAGGATGTATCCATGATCTCAGTCTTTTCATTTCCCCCTGGAACTGTATTTATGGATGGTAGTAAGCTGCCCAACATTGGTTCTGGTACCTAACTCAGGTCCGCAGAAAGAGCAGTAAATGATCTTAACTTCTGAATCTTCCCCCTAGCTCTTTATTCTATTTTACTTATCATACTGTGTGAATATATGTTAATGGGGCAAAGGATGACATTTTAATACATTGTACCCACATCAAGTTAAAATCTTTTTTTTTTTTTTTAAGATTTATTTATTTATTATATGTAAGTATACTGTAACTGTCTTCAGACACTCCAGAAGACGGAGTCAGATCTCGTTACGGATGGTTGTGAGCCACCATGTGGTGGCTGGGATTTGAACTCTGCACCTTTGGAAGAGCAGTCAGGTGCTCTTACCCGCTGAGCCATCTCACCAGCCCCAAGTTAAAATCTTTAATCTTGCTGGTTTCTTATTATCCCTCCATATATAGAGTGGGAACTTTATTGTCTAGTCCAGAGGGAGGCATATTCTTCCTGTAGTCAGAGAGCTGCCAGAGTGCAATGAAAAGGGAGAACAGCTAATTGTCATATCCAGTGGGTCAAAAAGAAGTACCTATTTCTACAATGATGTTAAAAATTAACAAACAGGAAAAAGAAGAGGAGAAAAGGAAGACATGGGACCTGGTGTTGATGGGAAGAGAGGCCCATGAGGTGAAGGCGCAAAATAATGGGATAATTGTTCTCATAGGGGCATGCATGACAAGCCCTGTGGGATAGGAAAGGTGTCTTTAAAGAGTCGTTCTGAGTTGTGTGTAATGGACAATGGGTTATTTTCTCATGGGTACTGATTCCACATGTTAGCATCTGTAACAAACCCCCAAACATAGGTTACTTTGAGAGTTTGCATATTACATTTTGAGTGGCAAGGTAATAGCAAAAGAAGATATTGCTGTTCATTCCAGAGAGAGAGTGATGCATCCACTATAAATCAGAGAATAACAAAAGCTACCCATGGGAAGAGAGAATATCAGATAATGCTGTGGGGGAAAATGTTTTGAACAGTTATTTACAGATTTTCATCCTTTCTCTTTGGGGGAAAGGGAAGTCTTCAAACACTGATGTTCAAAGATTAACACTGCAGGTTTCTTGATGGGAAGCTACAAAGAGGTTATATTCAAGCATGAGCCTAGTCAATCAGTGAGAGGCATGAATGGCTATTGGGAGACAACTGCCACCTTCTTGTTTGAGAAAATTGATAGGTTGAACTCATTGTTGGAGGCAGAAAGGAAAGCCAGACTTGGCTCCTAATTCTGAGTCAGAATGCCAGAATTAGTAACTATTGAATAAAACAGCCAAAAATATAAAGGGATAAGTACAGCAAGATGAAAGCTTGGTGTTTTGTTCTGTATGGTTTTGTTTTGCATGGTGTAGGTAGAAGAAAATAGAAAATAAGTAATACTGAAAAAGTAAGAATTATATGTTGTGTGGAAAAAACAAATGATTGTGAGGTATGGGAGACTTCCCTGTAAGTGGGTTGGTTAGATGGAGAAATAGACTCTGCATCCTAGAAGACTCCTTGTGACAGGAGGTCACAGATGACACTACTGGCATTAACTTCTTCATTGTGAAGTGCAAGTGTTGTGTGGGAGCGGTGGTGTCTGCTGATGGTGGGAGAGAGCAGCAAAGCAGTAGATGAAAATGCCACAAGGACTGGGTCCTGGAGCCACACCCCTTCAACACTAGCACTAGGGAGGAAGGGTCAGTGCACCAAACTTCTTCATACAAAGATATATACATATACATACAGTGTGTGTGTGTGTGTGTGTGTGTGTGTGTGTGCAAGTATATATGTATATACATATATACATACATATACATATATACACATATATATTACCTTTATTCTAATTTAAATGGTTACTGGAAAACAATACATGTTTTATAGCAATAAACTCAAAGAGAATTATACAATGAATATATTTAAATCTAACTATCATTTTACTCCCATTCTTCCCTATTGCTTCATAAAGTGACAGGGTTCCTATTGGCATTTTTCCTTTGTGTGTGTGTGTGTGTGTGTGTGTGTGTGTGTGTGTTCAAAATAGGATTATTCTATGTAATAGCTCAGGCTGTCCTGGCACTCACTCTGTAGACCAGGCTGGCCTCAAACTCACAGAGTTCCACTTGCCTCTGCCTCCCAAGTGCTCAGATTAAAGTCATGCGTCTCCGGTGCCCAGCCTGGGTGGCACTTTCATATGTTGTTTTTAGAGTTTCCCTGCTTGCTGCTCTCACCCACTATCACCTCCCCATACACACATGCACACTTGCACCCTTCCTCTCCCATAGTCTCTTTCCCTTACATGTCACATGCCCTCTAAGACCACCCCCATCCATTCTCCTTTTCACCCTCCCATGTTTTTTCTAGTTTTCTGACTGATTCATACAATTACAGCAGCCATATTGCTTTTTATTATAAGGCTGCTTACAATGTTAACAAGTTTTGCTGATACAGTGAACACTGTAAGTGTCTTGGGTATCTTACAGAAAAGTGTGTGTGTGTGTGGACTCGAATAATGGACTTGATTAAGTTAACCCCCAATATCTGTTATTTTAACTATGTTTTAGGGCAATTTTCAAGGAAGTATTATATCCTGATGGTAGCAAATCATCTGCGAAAACGAATCTACATGTTTTGCTTCCAGGCTACTGACATCTTTCTGCAGACATTGACAAATTGATTAGCAAATCAGCTTCTGAGCTGAACCTGATGACCACTGCAGATCATAAATCCATTGATGCTACCAGGCATTTTGCCAATATTCAAATCTCTGGTGTCCCATCCCCAGGAAAGGCATCATCCACATGCCTCTTAGCTCTTATGGCTTGGACATACATCATACCATGGTCCTGGGAAAGGAAGGGAGAATAAAATTGTCTTAACATTTTTTTCTAAACTGTTCTTGTATTTTTTTTAAGGATTAGAAGAGTTTCATAAATATATTATTTCTGAAATATTTGAAGTTTTTTTATGTAGCTCATAGAGCTACAAAAATAAATACTTTTGTTCATCTGCATTTGAAAATTTTCAAATATATTCTGGTTTTTGAGGAGAGATAATTCTGCGGGAGAGGATTAAAAAATTAATTTTAATTCAAGCCATTTCCACCCACAGTTTACATCCTTATGAATTACAGAAAGCTAAATCATAACAGCTAAATCAGCCCAATTAGTTTTCACTTTTAAAAATTACTCTTTAGACCAATCAAGGAACAGGCTCCTATTTCATGATGCGAAGCAAATCCCTCCACTGAGTTAGGAGCAATTGGAGAGAGTGGTAATAACGGAAGCTTAGCTCCCAGAAGCCTGGAGCCAAATGACTCTCTGCCCTGGCATGCTGCCAGGCCTCTGGCCTGCTTTCTATGGGCGTTACCTCATTACCAGTTCCTAGCTGACTTTTCTGCCTTGACACCAGAAGTGCTAAAAGCTGTGTGCCTGCGGTGGGTAGGCAGGGAAACACCTTTTCCAGCCCCGAATCCCCTCGCAGGATCTAGCACTCTGCGGAGAACTAAGTCTGTTAAGTCCATTGCAACCTGCAGCTTCTCTCGAGAAAGAGATTTGTTTGCCATGTCTGAAAAGCAGTTTTGTTCTGTGATATTGGATTTGTGGAGATAAAAGAGACTCCTCTTTTTTTAGATAGAAGGTACATGTGGTAAAAGGGTGACACGTGGCAGTAACTGGGATGGTTAGCGAGTTCATGGTACTGTGAATAAAATGTTTCAACGACCAATTCATTCGTGGCTTGAGTGTCTGCTGCAGAAAGCACTATGACCCTCACTACTAAGGATGCCAAGGATTATAGGAGAAAAATCTACTTACCGTGAACTTGAATAGAATTCTTAACTAATAGTGGCAGAGCTACCATTGTGACTTAAAGTGACTGTCACAAATGGCAGAGCCGGGGGCCACCAGGTAATGAAAAGGGTCAGAAAGAAGGGCGCACATGTGACAAGGAAGTCCAGATAACAAAGGGCCTGGGAGACTTTAGAAAAGTTTATTTTTAGGACTGTGCCGCTCTGATTCAGGGTTATCCTCGTATCAGTGTGTTTCTAACATGAGAAAATGCTCTGTTAGCCAGGGTCTGGTAAAGCGAAGGCCATTACAGGTGAGCCACCATGCAATTTTGGTGGGGATTTGGGTGGTGGTGGTTTTTTTGTTTGTTTTTATTTTTGTTTTTTGGTTTTTTTTGTAAGCATGAAGCTTTTTATGCTGTGCTGTTAGTGTTGTTATGATTCATATTTTAGAAATAAGATTTTGCCAGGCGTGGTGGCGCATGCCTTTAATCCCAGCACTTGGGAGGCAGAGGCAGGCAGATTTCTGACTTTGAGGCCAGCTTGGTCTACAAAGTGAGTTCCAGGACAGCCAGGGCTATACATAGAAACCCTGTCTCGAAAAAAAAGAAAAAAACAAAAAAAAGAAATAAAATTTTATTGTTGTTTATTTGCCCTTGATCGCATGAAATCCACTACGTAGACAATGCTGGATTCAAACATTGGGCAATGTTCCTGTTTCTGCCTTCAGATTGCTGGGATTTGAGACATGCACCTCTATGCCAAACAGTCTGTCAGTAACAGTCATTAGTTAAGTGTATTTGAAGAATTCTTATATAATAATCTGTGATAATTGACCTACTATAAGAAGGTTTATGTGTGTGAATGATTCAAGCACTACTGACAATGGACTTTCTGTAAGAGTGTGAAATGTTCTGTGACAATGGACTTACTATAAGAATATTTGTGTGTGAATAATTAAGTCACCACTACTGTGAAGCAGATGTAAATTCCTTGCAAAAATCCTAATTTCATGACATCTTACCTCTATATATCATTTATGAGTACCATAATTTTATATTTCAATAGCTGGCAAGATAGTGAATATGCAAAGGAACAAGCCACTAGCACTGTCAACCAGAATCTGGTCCTCTGAACCCACATGGTAGGCAGAGAGGACTACTGCAAGCTGTCCACCGGCTTCAACACATACATCTTAGAATGTGTGAGGGGGATCACATTAAAATTTTAAAAAGTATATAATAATAATAATAATAATAATAATAATAATTCTAAGTATAAAAAGATGTGTTTCTAGTGATAGCAAGCATTCTAGCACAAAACTGAAAGAGCCTTAAATAATTTCAAAGCCCATAGCTGAGAGATAACTCACATAAGTGACTTATTAGTATAAATGGAAGGAAACGGAACATAAAAAGAAAGAAGTCTATAAGCATGGTCAAACTGTCATGGGCTTTAGTTTCTGGTCTGTTGACTTGCTGAAGACTAGAGTTGAAGGAATTATGGGATCTCAGACAGTGTGTAAGTGATCGGAGTCTCACAAGCCACCTTGCCACTCTGGGTTCCTTCTTGAACCACCCTGTGAAAATAAGCTATCCAAGAATTTGTCTATATCCTTTACGTTACATTTCATATCAAAATGGAAATCTCAGCTGAAAGATACATCAGTGTGTCAAGGATGATGATATCACATCCTAGGAACCTCTAAAATTATTGAAAATTCCTATTTTATTTTCATAATTAACTCTCTGTCCGGTAAATTAGCAGGCAGACACATCACCCAAGATGTCCTCAGGGAGGCTGCAGATTTTTCCATCTCATTGCTAATGAACCATTTTCACCTGACTTCTGCTCCCATCATTCCCCACTGAAGAACCAGCTGTCAGCTTCCACAGTTGAGCAGTTTTGGTACCAGACAGGTGGCAGCAAGGGGGGGGGGGCAGGGGGAATCATGTGAGTGGAAGGTAGTTAATCTGGAATCAGGATGGCCCACCTGGTATCATTAAAAAACTGACTGCACATCATAAATGGTTAACAAAAGATAATCAACACTTTTGGTTTTAAATAACCTTGCAAAGATAGATGAGTACATTTGACATCAGTTGGATATCTGAACAGTCCCAGCCTCCGTGGAAGACCAAAGGTGGTCAGTTCTAAATGTTGAAATATTTGCAATGTTTCTATAGAGAAGGAAGTGGACTGAGAGATTCCAGACTATAAGAATCATCCATAAGATAGGCATGGTGGCACACCTTTAATCCTAGCACTCGGGAGGCAGAGGCAGGAGGATTTCTGAGTTCAAGGTCAGCCTGGTCTNCAAAGTGAGNTCCAGGACAGCCAGGGCTATACAAAGAAACCCTGTCTTGAAAAACCATAAATAAATAAATAAATAAATAAATAAATAAAAATAAATAAATAAATAAATAAATAAAATAATAATAAAAAAGGAATCATCCGCTCCTCAACCCTCGTTATTTCTCTAAAAATCAAAATTCTTTATCTACTGAGTCATACTGGGTTTATACTTACCTCTCCTAATATAGACGAATGTGCTTTATAAGCTATGATAACATATGTCTATAAACTGGTGTTATAATTAGCACCAATTTCAAGAACTATTTTTAATTTTTCTAAACGCATCAGATACTTGGTTCACGTCTCTGTATATAGCTATGATCATACATACATTTGGGATATTTTGCTTGTTTGTTTGTTTTATTTTTATTTTTCTGTTTAGACTTGCTCTTGTAGATTGTAATCTTTGGTGACTCAATAGTCATCTATAAGGAATCCTTGGATGTCATAGCACCTGTTCTATAGCAGAATAACTGTTACAAAACTCAGCACACAGTGTTATAACTGGCTGGGTGCCCATCCTACTTTCTCACTGAGCCACAAAGTTCAAATGCTCAGTGTCTTAGAGCTTTACTGCTGTGAACACACACCATGGCCAAAGCAAATCTTGGGCTGGCTTATAGGTCAGAGGTTCAGTCCATTATTATCAAGGTGGGAGCAGGGCAGCATTTAGGCAGGCATGGCACTGGAGGAGCTGAGAGTTCTACATCTTCATCTGAAGGCTGCTAGTGGAAGACTGACTTCCAGGAAGCTATGAGTAGGGTCTTAAAGCCCAAACCCACAGAGACACACCTACTCCAACAAGGCCACACCTCCAAATGGTGCCACTCCCTGAGCCAAGCATATTCAAACCATCACCCTCAGCATCCTTGCCTTCTTTAGTCTTAAATTTTCAATAGATAGCATAAGACATAAGATGCAATGGAGAATCAAGAAAAGATATATTAAAATTAATTTAATTTATGAGTGGATACAAGTAAAAGTTCTGCTAATAAGTAAATTCATGAGTACATATAAATAAAAGTGCATGCTGATAAGTATCAGTGCCCACCCTCCTCTTTTCTGATTTTCAGTCTACACTGTGATTGTGGGTGCAGTAGGGCTGACTCAGTGGCAATATGTGAAACTGCTCACTTAGACCACAGCAGGGCTGGGAATAGAGAGAAAACAGATCTAAGATTACAGAGGGACAAGCAACATGATTTAGAAACTAATAGAATACAGAGGAGGAATGAGAAGTCTGGAAGGGCTGACACTCTGTAGCTGAGACTACTGAGAAAATGGCTGCTCTCATGAGAGGAGATGAATGAGGAGGAAGAGGAGCCAATGGCTCTGATGATTGTTTTCCAGAACAGCCAGGGACAATATCGAAAGAGAAATGAGTGAATTCCAGGTACTTACATGAAGGCAGTCATTGTCTTTTGTAGAACATAGTTTTCTGTCAACGAATTTGTAGACAGGAAAAGGAGTGTACAGCTATAAGAATATATGGTGATTAATTTTGAGTCAACTTGACAGGCTCTCAGACCTTGCTTTGATCATTATGAGGATGACAATGAAACTGTTTCTGGATAAGTTTTATATACTAATCAGTCGAGGGCAGAAAGCAGACCTCAGATGGGCCATATCTGATCACTAACACAAAAGCTAATTCTCCTGATGTAAATCAACAATGGGAATGTAAATCCTGACTATGTTCCTGGGCTACTGATATTTGGGTTCAAACTACCTCATCAGTTCCTCATACTTGTTTTTACAGATCTTGGCATACTCTGAGTCTACCAAAAGCATATTATATAAACAAAAAATAATTTCATTACATGGTGAATTTTATGAAAGAATGAGCTTCACTTAAATTGTTCAAAATAGATACAACCTCACACATGCAAATTCATTGCAGGTCACCAGAGAACCAATGACTTAATGACTCAAATAGTTTAAAATGTCAAATACTTACTAAGTTTTTTAAATCCATTAAATAAAATACGAAATAAAAGCTTTACAAATTCTATCATAAAATATAATGTATCACTTAAAAACTGAGGAATTGTGAAAATATGCACATAAAGAAATGTGAAAAGAGATCTCTTCACTGTTGTAATCATGTAAGAAAATTCAGCTAGATAAATACATCACATTAAAAACAGTATCATCATTTGTGTATATGATATTGAGATTCAAAATGTAAGTAAATAGAGCTATGGTACATAATATTTAATAAAAATATGGGCTTAGATTAAATGAAAACATTTCAGAGGATTATTTTTATTCATATTCATACCACTTTCTTCGCAGGTATTTTTGGAAGACTGCTATTTAATGCCATTCAAGCCCTGCTAAGCATCCTTTCTGCATGACGACCACCACAAAAGGATTACTTTAGAGAAACTGCTGCCATTTTGAAGAGTGTGACTTTGAGCCTGATTCAGAAAATAGGTACAACTGTTATCTTCTCTTTAATACATTTCATTGCAAAAAAATAGGTGTTGGCTGCAACCCAGAACAGGAAAGCTATGTGGGTCCTTTCTGCAGCTTCATGTTCATGAAGCTGCCTGCATTTGCTAAAGATTGATGTGCCCAAATTGAGTGGGTATTTTATGTTTGAACTAAAAATACCTCATTTTTCTGGATATAAATAAGCATTAGGATATCACAGAAATTTTGGAGTCAAAAATATCAAACGATTATTTTATTTTAGTTTTTGGGTTGCTGTGAGCATGAAAGGTAGACAAGGGTAACCCTGAGCTTTGCTATCTTCTTAGTCAGTGTCTGAGTGGCTGGCAGGAGGACTTGGCACTTGGCTTGTTTCAGTTTGGAGACAGGGATTAAGTGAGGACAGCAGGAGGTCTCAGGCAGAGATAGGTGTTCTTGTCCACCAGGGCTAGCCAGGCATCTCCTGCACAAAGACAAGGCATGCTGTTTGTCAAGAGTGTTGCATTATTTGCATGGCACTCATCAATGCATGTCACTAAATATTAAATTATACTTATTAATTGTGAAATTATTCATTGTGTGAATTAGTAATGATCCTTAAAATGGGAATTCTATAATATCTAAAATACATGAATAAATGCATGTCTAATACCCATAACTAAGTAGGCACCAACAGACTATTTCAAATCAAAGTAGTTACTGGGCACACTCTGCCTCAGTGCCAATGATATATTTGTAAATAATCAGTATGAAATGAATTTTCCTTGTCTTATGTTTATAAAATAGTACCATATCAATTTTATTTAAAGGTTTACCTTCTCTAATTGTTAAATTGATTCAAAATAGTAAAGGTTTTCTTTTCTCCAGGCTATTCTACATTTTCAAAATCTTCAAGTACATAAAAAAGCAGGGAGGTAACAAAGCTTGGGATCAGTTCTGTGGGAGAGTGTCAGCCACATGTTGTTCGGGCATTTAACTTTAGGCTTTGAGAGCAACATGCAAATTTTAGTGATTTGTTCTAGAAAAGTTTATATTTCTTCAAACTCTCATGAATTCTGAAAAATAATAATAATTTATCTGTTAATTATAAACATTAACTAAACCATGTATCCATCAATTCAATCTGTCAAATAAAGCAACTGTGACTTTTATTCTTTACCAAAAAACCCCTAGGTAAGTAAATAGGAAATCCAGAGGAGAAAGGACAGGGAATATGACAGGATGTTTTGTCAGGACTCTACAAATCATGGGAGAGGGACACAACTTTCCCATCAAATAGCACATCATTCTGTTGTAACATAAAAAAAAAACTTTAAGACAAATTTAGTCATCATAAATTGGCCTGCTGTAAGAATGATCTTAGATTAAGTTATAGATACAAAATAAAGTTAAATAAGTTCAGCTATCTATATTCCTCCTACAAATATAAGCCTATGTTATGGTGTTATTTTTCTGCGTATCACTTTACTTAATTTAAGCATATGAACATTTTAGTAAATGAACCCCATTTTATATTTCTACTCTCCAGATATATATGAACATTAAACTGTATCTAGTCTCCTTAGTTCAGCATGGCAAGGAGAGAAATCAATGATTTATGGTGCTTGAGGAGTTCAGAAAAAGTGAGAGAACACCACACAGTTGCTGTGGGGTGAGTGAGAACCCAATGCTCACTTCCACATGGGTGAAAATGAAGTTTAGGTTTATGCTAGACATATTAACAACAGAAGTACGATGCTGGGAGTGTCTTGGGCAACTGTGACCTAGTACCTTGTCTTAGGTGCCAACCAAAGTGTATTCAATTTGTGGTGGTCAACAGAACTCTAATCAGAGTTTTAGAAAATTGCTTTCTCTGACCTGTTATTACACTGAGGTTTGAGAATGAGGACATGTCACTGAACAGGGAAGCCATGGATTCCGGCTTGACAGAGCACAGTGCCATGTCACTGCTCTTCATGTCACTTGTGCTACTTTCCTGAGCCACTAATTGAAAAGCACATCAGTAGAACTGAAATGCTCTAAGCAGATGAGTTGGACTAAACATTCCAAAGAGGCATAAGTGAATTAGAATTGATGAGTCTTAAGAGATTGGGTGACAGTGTCACATTAAGTAAAGTCCTCTTCATTCACAGACTTGCATGTTATCTGTCTCTGCAACCACTAAAAACATTCAGGGGACTCATTGATAGTGCATCTTGACATGACCAACTAAGCCATTATAAGAGGCAACCCATATTAAAAGGGGTCCTGAGTTCAGCCTCTGAGAATAAAATACTTCCCTCGGTAACTTACACAACTCTCTCTAGTAGTCATTGGCCCAGGACCAACAGGGAGAGTTCCTTCCATTAGAAGGAACCCCTGGGACTCTGGGGTTATAGATTTTCAGAACTGGCAGGATTCCTCATTACCTAGTGAAAGTAACCTGGACGTTACTACATGCAGCTGGAGGGACAATGGCTGAGGATCGGAAAGTGCAGTGTGCCCTGAATGTTAGGTTAATGAATTTAGATTCATTAGTAATGCTTTGGAAAAATTTTGTTGGAAATAACTTGCATGTGTTTGTTAATTGTATGTGCTGTGTATATGTGAACATGTACACAGTGTGTAATTCATAATACATAATTTTAAATTAGAAAGAGCATACATGGAAACAGTGAACATCTGGACATATCAGCCATTTGGGAACCATAGTAACTTTACAGATATGCCTCAAGAGCAACTGGGAACTGTGCCTCCTGATTGTGAAGGAAGGAGGAGGGTCCCTTACACAAAAGTTAAGCATCATTAAGGTCACAATTTCTTTGAGGGGGTATGCTATACTGGTCCATATTTTTTTACTTGGTGAAATGTAGTTATTTGTTTTTAACTATAGTTGGAGTTTGTTTTGTTAAAATTGTATGTGAAATTGTCTGTCTAGATCAACTCAAAGAGATTTCTTCCCTAAGTTCCTAGTCAGTTGATCTGATATATTATACCATGAGAAGTATATTCAGTGAAGCTGGCCTTAGTTTGACTATAAGCCTGTTCACTGACGCTGTCTTGGGAAATAAATGGATCTCATTTGGACTTCTTAATGGAGAGAAAGTAAGTGGGGTTACCTATAGGAAGGAGAAGGAAGAAGGAAATTGGGGAGGGGGTGGTGAAGAAGTGACAGAGTACCTATCCTTTATGGAACAAAATCTTTAGAAGCAAGATGGAACACAGCCAAAGGTTGTCTACATACGGTCACTACAGTTACTATAAGGCTATGCCAACCTGTCTTGCATGATGTGACATATGCTTAGTAAATAGGAGCTCTACATAAATACTATGAAAATAATGTGCAAGAACCATCGAAACAGAATACAAGGGCCAGCAAGATGGCTGAGGGTTATTAAGGTGCTTGCTGCAAAGTTGTTTGAATTATGTTAAGCTTCTATAAACAATGTTGCTGAAAGGAAATAAATTATTCCCATAAGTTGTCTACCAGCCATGCAAGCATAAACACACACACACACACACACATGCACACACGCACACACATGCATACATACACACTAGTTTTTCGTTTTAATCAGAAATATTTATATTTCAATTGTGTAAAGCCTTTCTATACCTTTTAGTGATTAGGTGCCAGGAGCCTCCCATCCTGGGGCAGGGTAGGGGTGGAGTCACAGAGTAGGACTCTGGTGATGGCTTTAAAGTCTGAGTGTCTGGGGGCGTTCTTGCTCTCTAATTATACTGAAATGCTGCTGATAACTTCTAGAAAGTCCTAAAAACTTTCTTACTCTTTCTGAGAGTAAAAGACTACTGGTTTAGGTGATTAACACCTGTAGCCTAACAGTGGAGGATTAAGCAATGTAGCTTTTGTTCTATCTCAGCAGGAACTCAGGCTCTAAGTTTCAGCCTGCTAGTTTGAAGTCACAGGAAGAGAAGACACTTAGAGAAGTGATTATAGAGTTTACTACTAAGTTGTAAAACTTTTCCTATGAAAGCTATCTAAGGGGAAAAGCAAAAAGATCCTAAGTGAGTAAAGGGAAAAATTCTCTAAATGGGGAAAGGGAGATGATTCTAGTCTAAGTGGGGAAAGGTAAAAAAGTCTCCTCTATCAATCTCACACTTCTCTTTGTCCTCCGTAGGTATACATCTTTTAGAATACGTGTTACATGTTACAAAGTTCATCACAACTTCACACAAAAAATAAAATCATAAATTGAAATAGAAGTGTACAACAGCGAATGTTTACATGCATAACCATTAGCATTAATTTTCTGGCTAAACATCCATCATCTGTCTCAGCTCCACAGGTTCACTGAAGGTTTAAAACTATAAGTTACTAGTGAAGTTTTGTACAGATAAACCCAGTCGACATTTTATCTTCTGCACTAACACCTATAATAAATCATTAGTTCCCTTTTTATGACCTTTGGTTAATTGTTTTACAACCTCTTGGAATGTGCTCTGAGTAGGAGAAAGTCTGGTTACCATCTAAGAGCAATTAACTGGTGACACTTGGGAGACTGACTCATTGCAGCTTTGATTATCAGAAAAGGACTTAATAGCAGTCACATTAATAAAAAGCTTAATAATCACAGATATAATTTTAGGAATTCTTATAGGATCATCATTAATACTTAAGTCATCTATTTGTCTATATAGTGTCATTACAAGATAGTACATCTTTGTGGCTCTTCAGAGATCTCCCAAAGGGGGTATGCTCCTACTTAGTGATTGTTATACGTTTAATAGTAACAGGAAAAGCATATTAATAGCAGGAATCTTTCCTAAAATGAGCTCCTCACAGCCTTGCTTAATGAAGGCTCCCCTGTCTCAGATTATATAATAATCTGAGGCAGGCCACATCAGTATGATCACCTGCTACTTATTAGCTTGTCCCATGATGGCTCCTGACAATCAGGAAAAATGTCTTTGAAGGGCAAAATTCAAAATGAATGTTCTGGAACAAAATTTGCTTACAGGTTCTGTCCAATGTTTTGTACATATGACCAATGGAAGAAGCCAGACTGGCCAAAGCCATGAAATTTTCCAGGCATTTCACAATGTATCTGGGGCTTTATGTTTGTTAGTAGATGACGTAACAATGGTATGGAACTCTCTGTTTTAGGACTGAAGGTAAATTCTAGATAGAAAAAAAATGTGTAGTAAGCATAACCTATTTCTTTTTTTTTATTAGATATTTTCTTTATTTACATTTCAAATACTATCCCGAAAGTACACTATACCCTCCCCTGCCCTGCTCCCCAACCCACCCACTCTAGCTTCCTGGCCCTGGCAATCCCCTGTACTGGAACATATAATCTTCACAAGATCAAGGGCCTCTCTTCCCAATGATGGCCGACTAGGCCATCTTCTGCTACATATGCAGCTAGAGACATGAGCTCTGGGGGTACTGGTTAGTTCATATTGTTGTTCCACCTATAGGGTTGCAGACCCCTTCAGTTCCTTGGGTATTTTCTCTAGCTCCTCCATTGGGGGTCCTGTGTTCCATCCAATAGATGACTGTGATCATATACTTCTGTATTTGCCAGGCACTGGCATAGCCTCAGAGGAGACAGCTATATCAGCAAAATCTTTCTGGCATATGCAATAGATTCTGGGTTTGGTGGTTGTTTATGGTATGGATCCCCAGGTAGGGAAGTCTCTGCATGGTCCTTCCTTCCATCTCAGATCTGAACTTTGTCTCTGTGACTCCTTCTATGGGAATTTTGCTCAACATTCTAAGAAGGAATGAAGTAGCCACATTTTGGTCTTCCTTCTTCTTAAGTTTCGTGTGTTTTGCAAATTGTATCTTGGGTATTCTAAATTTCTGGGCTAATATCCACCTTTAAGTGAGTGCATATCATGTGATTTCTATTGTGATTGAAATTATTCACTTAGGACGATATCCTCCAGATACATCCATTTGCCTAAGAATTTCATAAATTCATTGTTTTTAATAGCTGAGTAGTACAAAATTGTGTAATTGTACCACATTTTCTGTATCCATTCTTCAGTTGAGGGACATCTGGGTTGTTTCTAGCTTCTGGCTATTATAAATAAGGTTGCTATGGACATAATGGAACATGTGTCCTTCTTACAAGTTGGAACATACCTTGGTATATGCCCAGAAGAACTATTGCTGTATCTTCCAGTAGTACTATGTCCANTTTTTGAGGAACCACCAGACTGCTTGCCAGAGTGGTTGTACAAGCTTGCAATTCCACCTGCAATGGAGGAGTGTTCCTCATCCACCACATCCTCGCCAGCATCTGTTGTCACCTGAATTTTTGATCTTAGCCATTCTGACTGGGATGAGGTGGAATCTCAGGATTGTTTTGATTTGCATTTCCCTGATGATTAGAATGTTGAACATTTTTTCAGGTGTGTCTCAGCCATTCAGTATTCCTCAGTTGAAAATTCTTTGTTTACTTTGTACCCCATTTTTAATGGGGTTATTTGATTTTCTGGAGTCCACCTTCTTGAGTTCTTTGTATATATTGGGTATTAGTCCCCTATCAGATTTAGGATTGGTAAAGATCCTTTCCCAATCTATTGGTGGCCCTTTTGTTTTGTTGAGAGTGTCTTTTGCCTTACAGAAGCTTTGCAATTTTATGAGGTCCCATTTGTCGATTCTCAATCTTAAAGCAAAAGCCATTACTGTTCTGTTAAGGAATTTTTCCCCTGTGCCCAATGGCTTTTCCCCATTTTCTCCTCTAAAAGTTTTAGTCTCTCTGGTTTTATGTGGAGTTCCTTGATCTGCTTAGACTTGAGCTTTGTACAAGGAGATAAGGATGGATCATTCACATTATTCTACAGGATAATCTCCAGTTGAGACAGCACCATTTGTTGAAAATGATGTCTTTTTTTTTTCCACTGAATGGTTTTAGCTCCTTTGTGAAAGATCAAGTAATCATAAGTTTGTGGGTTCATTTCTGGGTCTTCAATTCTATTCCATTGTTCTACATGTCTGTCTCTGTATAAGTACGATTCAGTTCTTATCACAATTGCTCTGTAGTACAGCTTGACATCAGGCATGGTGATTCCACCAGAGGTTCTTTTATTGAAAATAGTTTTTGGTATCCTAGGTTTTTTGCTATTCCAGCTGAATTTGCAAATTGCCCTTCCTAACTCAATGAAGAGTTGAGTTGGAATGTTGATGGGGATTGAATTGAATCTGTACATTGCTTTTGGCAATATAGCCATTTTGACTATATTAAACCTGCCAACCCCTGATCATGGGAGATCTTTCTGTCTTCTGAGATCATCTTTGATTTCTTTCTTCAGAGACTTGAAGTTCCCATCATACAGATCTTTCACTTCCTTAGTTAGAGTCATACCAAGGTGTTTTATATATTTGTGACTATTTTGAAGAACGTTGTTTCCCTAATTTCTTTCTCAGCCTGTTTATCCTTTGTGTAGAGAAAGGCCACTGATTTGTTTGAGTTATTTTATATCCAGCTACTTCACTGAAGCTGTTTAAAAGGTTTAAGAGTTCTCTGGTGGAATTTTTAGGGTCACTTATATATACTATCATATTATCTGCAAATAGTGATTTTTTGACATCTTCTTTTCCAATTTATATCCCCTTGATCTCCTTTTGTTGTCTAATTGCTCTGGCTAGGACTTCAAGTACTATGTTGAATAGGTAGGGAGAAAGTTGTCAGCCTTGTCTAGTCCCTGATTTTAGGAGGATTGTTTCGAGTTTCTCTCCATTTAGTTTGAAATTGGATACTGGTTTGCTGTACATTGTCTTTATTATGTTTAGGTATGGACCTTGAATTCCTGATCTTTCCAATACTTTTATCATGAATGGCTGTTGGATGTTGTGAAATGCTTTCTCAGCATCTAAGCAGATTACCATGTGGGTTTTGTCTTTGAGTTTGTTTATATAGGGGATTATGTTGATTGATTTCCATATATTAAACCATCCTTGCATCCCTGGGCTGAAGCCTACTTGATCATAGTGGATGATATTTTTGATGTGTTCTTGGATTTGGTTTGTGAGAATTTTATTGAGTATTTTTGCATCAATATTCATAAGGGAAATTGGTTTGAAGTGCTCTTTCTTTGTTGGGCCTTTATGTGGTTTAGGAATCAGAGTATTTGTGGCTTCATAGAATGAATTGGGTAAAGTACCTTTGGTTTCTATTTTGTGGATTAGTTTCAGAATTGGAATTAGGTCTTCTTGAAGGTCTGATAGAACTCTGCACCAAACCCATCTGGTCCTGCGCTTTTTTGTTGTTGTTGTTGTTGGGGGACTATTAATGACTGCTTCTATTTCTTTAGGGGAAATAGGACTGTTTAGATTGTTAATCTGATCCTGATTTAACTTTGGTACCTGGTATATGTCTGGGAAATTGTCCATTTCATCCAGGTTTTCCAGTTTTGTTGAGTATAGCCTTTTGTATTAGGATGTGATGATGTTTTGGACTTGCTCATGTTCTGTTGTTATGTTTCCTTTTACATTTCTGATTTTGTTGATTAGGATACTGTTGCTGTATGCTCTAGTTAGTCTGGCTAAGGGTTTATCTATCTTGTTGATTTTCTCAAAGAACCAGCTCCTAGTTTGGTTGATTATTTGTATAGTTCTTTTTGTTTCCACTTGGTTGATTTCATCCCTAAGTTTGATTATTTCTTGCTGTCTACTCCTCTTGGGTGAATTTTCTTCCTTTTGTTCTAGAGCTTTTAGGTGTGTCGTCAAACTGCTAGTGTATGCTCTCTCTAGTTTCTTTGTGGAGGCACTCAGAGCTATGAGTTTTCATCTTAGGACTGTTTTTACTGTGTCCCATAAGTTTGTGTATGTTGTGGCTTAGTTTTCATTAAACTCTAAAAAGTCTTTAATNTCTTTCTTTATTTCTCCCTTGACCAAGTTATCATTGAGTAGAGTGTTGTTCAGTTTCCACATGAATGTTGGGTTTCTATTATTTATGTTGTTATTCAAGATCATCCTTAGTCCATTGTGACCTGATAGGATGCATGGGATAATTTCAATACCCTTGTATCTGTTGAGGCCTGTTATGTGACCAATTACAAGGTCAATTTTGGAAAAGGTAACATGAGGTACTGAGAAGAAGGTTTATCCTTTTGTTTTAGGATAAAAGATTTTGTAAATATCTGTTAAATCCATTTGTTTCATAACTTCTCTTAGTTTTACTGTGTTTCTGTTTCCAGGATCTGTCCATTGATGAGATCTGGGTGTTGAAGTCTCCTACTATTATTGTGTGAGGTGCAATATATGGTTTGAGCTTTCCTAAGGTTTCCTTAATGAATGTGGATGCCCTTGTATTTGGAGCATAGCTATTCAGGATTGAGAGTTCATCTTGGAAGATTTTACCTTTGAAGAGAATGAAGTACCCCTACTTGTCTTTTTTGATAACTTTGGGTTGGAAGCCCAATTTAGGTATTAGAATGGCTACTCTAGCTTGTTTCTTCTTACCATTTGCTTGGAAAATTATTTTCCAGCCTTTTACCCTGAGGTAGTGTCTGTCTTTGTCCCTGAGGTGGGTTTCCTGAATGCAGCAAAATGATGGGTTCTGTTTATGTAGCCAGCCTGTTAGTCTTTGTCTTTTTATTGAGGAATTAAGTCTATTGATATTAAAAAATATTAAGGAAACATAATTGTTGCTTCCTGTTATTTTTGTTGTTAGAGTTGGGGTTGTTAGAGTTGGGATTCTGTTCTTGGGGATATCTTCTTTTAGGTTTGTTTAAGGATTACTTTCTTGCTTTTTCTACTGCTTGTGGACGTTGTACATCGTGGTGCGCACTAGGCTCCGCACCACGATGTACAACGTCCACTTCCGAGGGTTTCTATCTTCAGAGATGTCTCCCTTTGGGTTTTCTTTATTGTTTCTACTTCCCTTTTTAGATCTTGGATGGTTTTGTTCAATTCCATCACCTGTTTGGTTGTGTTTTCCTATAATTCTTTAAGGGATTTTTGTGTGTCCTCTTTAAGGACTTCTACCTGTTTAGCAGTGTTTTCCTATAATTCTATGAGGGATTTTTGTGCTTCCTCTTCTACCCATTCTCTATTTCTTTAAATGAGTTATTACTGACCTTCTTAAAATACTCTACCAGCATCATGAGCTATGATTTTAAATCTGAATCTTGCTTTTCAGGTGTGTTGGGGTATCCAGGATTCACTGTGTTGGGAGTACTTGGTTCTGATGATGCCAAGTGTTCTTTGTTTCTGTTAGTAAGATTCTTACATTTGCCTTTCACCATCTGGTAATCTCTGCTGTTAGATATTCTAGCTGTCTCTGCCTGGAGCTTGTTCCTCCTGTGATTCTGTTAGCCTCTGTCCACACTCCTTGAGTCCAACTCTCTCCTGAGTCCCAGTGTTCAGAACACTCTCTGCAGGCAAGCTCTCCTCTTGCAGGGAAGGTGCACATAGGTGTGGGTCTCAGCTCTGCCTTTTGGCTTGAATGAAGGATGAAGGCCCGAAGTGACCCTGTCCATGAAACTCTTTTGCTTCTATGGCCTGTGTTCTCTCCTGTGAGGACTGGTCTCTGAGAGACCCGGGGTACATGATGGTGCTCTCACCTGAGTCCCAGGGTCAGAGCCCTCCCTGGAGGCTAACTCTGTTCAGTGTTCCTAAGATCCTGGGTGTGCTAGGGCGTCTGTTCTGCAGAGAGTCCTCTGGGCACAGAGTTTGTGCCCAAGGTGGCATGGGGTTGGCGCTGATCTGAAAGAACCCCAGCTGTTGGTCGGTGGGTTTCCTGTGTCCCTGTTCCTGCTGACACAAGTCCCTCAGGGTTGCTTTGGCACAGATGTTGCATTCCACTCACCAGTGATCCCAAGATCCTGGGTGTGCTAGGACACCTGTGGCGCAGAGAGTCATCTGGGGACTTTGAGACTGTTTGCCAAGTTTGCACCCAAGGTAGAGCAGTGATGACCAGAATGATCAGTGTAGCCTATTTCTTAAAAAGCGATTGCATTTTTTATATGTTATGAAGTATAAGTGACAGATGAAAAGATTACAGCTTAGGAATAAGAAATACTTTTGGACATGTCTCTATTAAAATTTTGCCATCTCTAGAAACTCTAGCTATTGTGTTAACTTTTTTGAGCCTAAGAGTTTCTATACTTTCAAGAGCTACCTATGGTTGTAGCTCTGACAGTAAACCTAATTATGTTCCTTCCTCATATCTGTGACTTCAGCGATTGTAGCAGCTATAAACCACCTCCTTTTAAATTTCTTTCTTTTTTGTTTAACTTATTTTATTAGATAATTTCTTCATTTATATTTCAAATGCTATCCCCAATGTCCCCTATACCCTCCCTCACCCTGCTCCCCTGCCCACTCACTCCCATTTCTTGGCCCTGGCATTCCCCTGTATTGGGCATATAAAGTTTGCAAGACCAAGGGGCCTCTCTTCCCAGTGATGGCTGACTAGGCCATCTTCTGCTACATATGCAGCTAGAGACACGAGCTCTGGACTCCTGTCTCTTTTTCAAACACCTTAACAAAGAAAGTTGACTAAAATGTAGCACCCCTACCCAACACACATTGTACAGTGTAAAGACCACTGAACTGCCTAAAGCAGAGCTGCAGCATTATATAGTGTTCTCTGGTTCAAACAGGTCTTACCTCCTTTATCTCATTTTGCTTTGCTATGACTTTGTTAAGTTAACATAACACAAATCTTTTCAATGTTTAAGGGGATAGACCCATAGCTCAGTAGGTGGGAGCACTTGCTGCTCTTACAGAGGACCCAAGTTCCCTGTCTAATAGCCTCCTCACCAGGCAGCTTGTAACTGTGACTCCATTTCCAAGGGAACTTATGCCGTCAACTAGTCACTCTAGTACGAACCAAGTACTTTATGAATACATGGTGCACATGCATACTCAGGTACATACACGTGTGCCTATGCATAATAAATAAAAAATAAATAACTAAATAAAGGGCCAGTCTCTTTTAGCCCCCCCCCACTCTCATTTTTTTATTGGATATTTTCTTTATTTACGTTGCAAATGTTATCTCCTTTCCCTTCTTCCTCCCTCCCAGAAACCCCCATCCCATCCTCCCATCCTGCTTTTATGAGGGTATTCCCCTACACTGGAGCATCTATTGAGTCTTTGGCCATTGACGCCTGACAAGGCCATCCTCTGCTACATATGCAGCTTGAGCCATGTGTACTCCTTGGTTGATGGCTTAGTCCCTGGGAGCTCTGGAGAGGGGCTGGTTGGTTGATATTGTTGTTCTTCCTATGAGGTTTCAAACCTTTTCAACTCCTTCAGTCCTTTCTCTAGCTCCTCTATTAGTGACCCCACTCTCAGTCCAATGGTTGGCTTTGAGTATCCACCTCTGTATGTATAAGGCTCTGGCAGGGCATATCAGGAGACAGTCATATCAGGCTCCTTTCAGCATGCACTTCTTGGGATCCACAATAGTGTCTGGATTTGGTGTCTATATATGGGATGGATCCCCAGTTGGAACAGTCTCTGGATGGCCTTCCCTTCAGTCTCTGCTCTATATTTTACCTCCATATTTGCTCCCGTGAGTATTTTGTTCTCCTTCAAAGAAGGACTGAAGCACCCACACTTTGATCTTCCTTCTTCTTGAGCTTCATTTGGTCTATGAAGAGTATCCTGAGCATTTGGGCTACTATCCACTTATCAATGAGTGCATACCATGTGTGTTCATTTGTGATTGGGTTACCTCACTCAGGATGATATTTTCTAGATCCATCCATTTGCCTAAGAATTTCATGAAATTATTGTTTTAGTAGCTGAGTAGTACTCCATTGTGTAATTGTACCACATATTTTGTATCCATTCCTTTGTTGAGGGACTTCTGGGTTCTTTCCAACTTCTGGCTACTATAAGTATGGCTGCTATGAACATAGTAGAGCACATGTTCTTATTACATATTGGAGCATCTTCTGGGTATATGCCCAGGAGTAGTATATCTGGGTCCTCAGGTACTAAGTACTATGTCCAATTTTCTGAAGAACCGTCAAACTGATTTCCAGAGTGTTTGTACCAGCTTGCAATCCTACCAGCAATGGAGGAGTGTTCCTCTTCCTCCACATCCTCACCAGCATCTGCTGTCACCTGAGTTTTTGATCTTTGCCATGCTGACTAGTGTGAGGCGAAATCTCAGGGTTTCAGAATACCAACTTCTTTATTAGTCAGGGTTCTCTAGAGTCACAGAACTTATGGGTAGTCTCTATAGAGTAAAGGAATTTGTAGATGGCTTACAGTCTGCAGTCTGAGAGAGATAGACTTCCTTCTTTCAATGTCCTTTTGTATGTCTCCTGCAGAAGGTGTAGCCCAGTTTGAAGGTGTGTATCACCACACCTTTAATCCCAGATGACCTTGAACTCAGAGATCTCCCTGTCTTAATCTTCTAGAATTCATACCCACTATGCTTCAAGATCTCCATACCAAAATCCAGGTCAGAAACTTCTATCTCCCAGCCTCCAGATTAGAATCACTGGTGAGCCTTCCAATTCTGGATTGATTTGCATTACCCTGATGAGTAAGGTTGTTGAACATGTCTTTAGGTGCTTCTCAGCCATTTGATATTCCTCAGTTTAAAGTTCTTTGTTTAGCTCTGTACCCCATTTTTAATAAGGTTATTTGATTCTCAGGAGTCTAACTTCTTGAGTTCTTTGTACATATTTGATATTATCCCTCTATCGAATGTCGAATTGCTAAAGATCTTTTCCCAGTTTGTTGGTTGCTGATTTGTCCTATTGGCAGTGTCCTTTTCCTAACAGATGCTTTGCAATTTTATGAGGTCCCAGTTGGTTCTTGATCTTAGAACACAAGCCATTGATGTTCTGTTCAGGAAAATTTCCCCTGTAGGGCCAGACTCTTAAAGAAGTTAATTGAATAGGGTAGAGCACAGGTAGTCCTTTGCATGACATTGGGTGCCATAAAAACATTTCCATCTCATAAAACATAATGGAAAGACAAAATGGTAGAAGACCAAAGAGTGGGGAGGAAGGTACTGTACGATACCTGTGTAAGTGAAATTCAAAGTGTAAAGTTATATAAAATTGAATTGTTCGATGTGCTGTTCAAAAACTAAATAATGAAAAATGGCTTAATTTAGACTTTAAAATATTGATATAAAGAACAGAATTTTAAATTTGAGGGTAATATCTATATCAACTCAACTCATAGAAAGATATTTTTAAGCAAGGCATCTATAGCCTGTAGTTGCGCAGGACAAAAGATACTACTAAAAATGAAAAGAAACACTATATTCACTTTGTCTACAAGTATGTAAGTGTACCATTTGAGTGCAGTGCCCCTGGATGCTAGAAGAGGGCATCATATTACTTGGGACTGGAGTTACTGGCGTTTGTTTGGTGCTGAGAATCAGAGCCTTGTTTTCTGAATGAGCAGCTTTTGACCACAAAGCCATCTTGCCAGCCCCTCCTTTTCACATTTTTTTTTGAATGAGAGTGACTGGGGAACTTATATTTCAAATGCAAATAGGAAAACTGGTGGGTAAATCTCTAGAAAAACTGACAGTTATAACTGTATAGGCATTGGGTCTCTGAAATAATGGCTCACTGTCTGTAGAAACAAAAAGCAGAGTTAAACTTAATGTACTGTGGAGACACCAGTTAGAGTGTGGGTAGAAAAAGGTTCCACTGCAGATGAAGTCTAAATGGTACTCTTTTACCTTAGCACATTATATGAGGGTGTTATCTGAGTCTCAAAAATGGAAACTGGGGCTGGAAATTTGTTTAGTGGTTGAGTTTGCTTCCTAACACCAGTGTCAGCTGTCTTCCAACGCCCTGCAACTCCAGCTCCAAGTCAGCTGATGCCTCATGGCTTCCATAGACCCCTGTATGCAGGTAAAAACTCACACACATACACACATACACACACACACACACACACACACACACACACACATGTACATACTCACACACGCAACTTATAAATACAAATAAAAAATTTTAAAGAAAATGTAGAAATTTGCTTATTAATAATATTATTCCCTTAATCTCTCTCTCTCTGTCTCTCTGTCTCTCTGTCTCTCTGTCTCTCTGTCTCTGTCTCTCTGTCTCTCTGTCTCTCTCTCTCTCCCTTCCTCCCTCCCTCCTTCCCTCCCTCCCTTATGAATATATGTACATTTTGTTTGCTATAGTTTAGGAGCTGGTACTGCTTGCTGATTTATGGTCACCAGTTCATATTTGGAAGATTTATTTAGTTTTCCTCAAAAGCTGACATATTTTTAAATGATGTTTGGTAGCACTGTTCTGAGCCAGCCCTGCTTTGTCCTCATGACTGAATGCCATAATGCAGAGTTCCATTGTTCTGTATTATTATTAGTTTAATCAAGTTGATCGTTTCAGTTTTGACTCACATTATACTGAGCCTGTTTATTTCTGGCACATAACAATTGGGAAGAAAACTATGGTTCTTCCGGAAGAGGCTTTTGTTCACATGTGATATGGGTGGATGCTGAGGAGATTGAATAGTGACATTTCAAGGTTACAGGGAAGCTGAGGATTTGAGGCTCTTTATAATAGTGGTCAATGTCCTCTCACCCATAGGCACAGCTCTGCAAGGCTTAGCTTGATGCTGATATCTTCTGTACACTCTACAGACAACTTCTGTTTTGGAATTAGTTATTTACACTATAACTATACTTTTCAAGTAGTTGAAAAGTTAAAGCAATTAAGAATTTCATAGATAAATTCTGAATATAATTCAATATTGTTTTGCTATTTAGGATGTGTAATATTGGGGTTGGAAGGATGGCTCCATAGTGAAAAGCACATTCTTGCTGTTTCAAAGGGCCCAGAACACACAGGAGGCTCACAACTGTATGCCATGGTATCTGATGCCTTCTCTGAACTCTGTGGGCACCGAACACACATGTGGTGACATGTATATGGAAGTAGAACATTCATACACATGAAAAAATTGGTATTTTATTTTAAAGATACCTACCACTAAGCTAACATGTGAAAAGGACTGCTGCATTTTCCCTGGCAGAAACGATTGGAAAGACACCCCGGTGCCTATATGTCATGTCATGGCAGTTAATTGTACTATTCAAAGACTCCAGAGATGCATGCAAGAGGAAACAAGGAAGAGTGGAAAAAATTTCCTAGAGATTGGTCTTCCAGGCTACTGAATCCTCTGTACTACTTTCCAGCACAGTTAATAATGAATTTTCACTTTATTCTCCTCATTATAATAATTTTTCTCTATTTTAAAGGAATTTTTAAAAGGCTATAGCCTCAATTCTAGGATTGAAAACATTGTCATCAACTACAGATCAAATATTCCCATTTCATTTTCTCTCCCTAGTTCCTCCACCTTCCCATTTTTATTCTGTTCACATACATAAACACAGATATGCACAGGTAAATTTTGCCCTTTGTACAGCTTTAAATTTTAATCCATGTGTATGTAGGTTTTGCTTGCATGTGTGTTCATACACCATGTATGTTCTTGGTGCCTGCAGAGGACAGAAGAGAGCATCAGACCATCTGGATTGGGCTTTACAAAAGTTATAAGCCACTATATGGGTGTTGAGAATTGAACTTGTGAACTATGAAAGACGAGGCAGAGCTCTTAACTGCTGAGCTACCTCTCCTTCCCAAACTTTGCCTCTTTGTCAGAAAATGTTTTCTGTCAAGGAAGAATCCTTGGAATAAGCAAAAGCAAAGGACTAACACACACCAGTGTTTCTGTACTGAGAATACTCTTTGTTCTTAGAACTTTGAAGGTTCTCACCCACGACCACATGAATTCTCAAAACTGAGCTGTAACAGATGTTATTGTCTAGCTCCTCAATGACTCACACTTTAATAATAGATTCCAAAAATATGGCTGGGCTCTTACAAATAGACACCCATCTATTCTGAATTGAGAATTAAGAGTCACCCACCTCATGCTGGCAGCTAGAAGACAGTAAACATATTTAAAAATTCTACATGCAAAGCAACTGAGAAATATTTCATAAAGTACCAAATAGCTGGAAGGTTGCTGACAAAATATATGGGCTTAAGCCATGTCCTTAACAATGTAATATTATCTAAGTTTGTATTGTCCCATAGAGGCAGATACATGTGTGGACATGATCCTTGAATTGACATGTGCTATGATATACAATATACAATACAAATTCACAAATTTCATTACATAAATGTGCCCAATAGTTTATTACTATTCCATTTATTTAGCTTCAACTTATCATGGGAACATTTGATATAAATGACACAAAATATGTCAATAGATTAGTTCTTTCTCTGCTTTCCTTCCCATGAATAGTTAATACATAATTTAATATTATATGGAGGGCTCACATATGTTGCTTATATACTTGTACTAAATAAAGATAACTAGGATATTTGGGTAGTATCGTGTCCTTATGAACTTTATTAGCAATAATAAAAATTAATTTATTTAGCTTATTTTATAAAATTGGCTTATAATAAATTTAAGGATTAAAACAATAGACACTAAATTTATCAAATGAGCCAATACTTCCAACACAGTGAACAATAGGCTACATGGAGTCTTAATTTGTTTGTTTCTCCTTTTTTCTTGACTTAGGTTCTCATGTCATCCAGGCTAGCCTTACACTCACTGTGTAGTAAAGAAAATGCTGACCCCCTGCCTCATCCTTCCAACTTTGGCAATAACATGTGCGTGGTTGAGATCGCATGTGGGTGGTACATACCACTTAGAGACTGAGCTGCATTTCTGAATGTCAGCTTGGAAATCACTCACACTCTATTCTGTCCTACTTAAAGTTGCCCAAGTCCTCTAGAGTATGAAGCTTGGATAAGTAGATCCATTTTCTTTTTAAGAAATATTTGATGTAGTTCTGATTCACATTGCTTCAACTTTGTCCATTTGTGTAGACAATGTGACTATTGGATCTCTAATTATATATCAGAATGTCAAATGATTGTAATAATATTTACTCACTTTCCTCCCAAGAAATGTTTCCTCTGAAAGTCTTAGTTGCACCAGAGTTATTTCACCAACCATTTCTAAGACAAATTGATTTTAAGAAGTCCTGTGCTATTCACAGTAGCTGAATTCAGCCTTTGATTACAAGTGAGAGAAGTCTTTCTGCAATTATACTTCACAGCAGTCATAAATTCAAGACTATTCAGATTGTTGCCATCCTGTGTCTGTATAAGAAGACTGACTTGAGCACTGTTCAACACACACCTAAGCAGATTTCTGTAATGCTCATGAAAATTCTGAGGCAGTGGAGGAGCAAGACAGTGCAATAGCCTATGAACCACTGAGTTGGGAAAATATCAGTGAATTCACCAGCTGACCAGTGTGGCTCTAGGGGAGCAATAGAAGGATTGCAGTGGATGCAGCAATCACATCTATAGCAAAGATAAGACTAGCTAGAGTCAGGTTCTATTCTGTAAATGCTCACTGAGACTTAGGGTGGAATTCTGAATCAAATACTTGTATGTGACTTCTTCACTCTAATCCTAATATTGATCTAAAAGTAACTGGGACTCTCAGACTGACTTTATCATTTACTTTTGTAAAAGTATACGGAGATATGATAGTATGCACAAGTGAATTCAATCAATTCCCCTTAAGTTACTCCATCTAAGTACTCAAGGGTGAGGACAGTTCAATGAAATAACTTTTTCATTCACATTGGCATAAGAACTAGAAAATGGGCCATAGCTGTAGAAAAAATAATGGAAAAGAAAGAAAGTTTTTTGGATGAGTGTCACTGTTTAATTGGAGATTTAGTGTTTGCTGGTGAATTATATAATGTTTATAATAAATAACAACAATTTATGGCCAAGATAGTGCAATGCAGGATTGCCTTTACAATGACAAAGGTAATTTCTCCCTAATAAGATTGGGAAGTAGGCAATAGGAGCAGGTGAGAGATGGGATTATAGGAACTCACAGTTGTCACATGGTGAGGATGGTAAAATAATAATGCTGTGGAGTCATGTGATGCCGTGGGGCACATTAAGCCACAGGACACAGGAGCTAAGGGCTCAAGAAAGCTGAGTTGCCTTGAGATAACATGTTTGAAGTCTTCTTTGGTGCAACCTAAAAGCCAGGAAAACAATTTGAATGGAGACAGAATATAGAAGAATTCATGTGCCCTGCAGGGTACAGAGAAAGGAGATGTGTCAGATGGGCCAAAGACAGAGCAGCTGCAGAACCTGAAAGAAAAGTAATGAAGGAAGAGGGTAGAGGTGTCTTCTAACTGTAGCACTGGAGAAGGAGACAGAGAACAGCCACGCCTGCTCTAGACCTGCTGAGGTGAAAACTCAGAATTCACATTGATTATATCTTGATATCAAGATCACTGTCAGGGAGGGGACAGTAAGAGCAAATAGGAGGAGTGAAGAGAAAAAGTAGAGAGACTTCTATCCAAAATAATTATTCTGTACTAATGATCATGGTTATAATTACTAATGATCTATTACTGAATAAAATGAGGATCAATTACCTACTTCTACTGTGAACATGTTCAAGACTACAAAATATAAATGTATTGAAAATGTCTTTGGGCTGAACATTCTGTATTTTAAGTAAGGTGCTTGAATTGGTTCTCCTTTTACTGGCTGTCATCTGCAGTTTGGCTTTCCTATTAAATAATAAATAATCCACCAAATTCCCATTACTAGAAGTGTGTATTAGAACACTTGGGGCCTTTGAAAGATTTGACTATAGCCTTCAATAGTATTTGTGGATTATACCTTTTCTAACATAAAGCCCAACTGTGGATAAAATAAAAATTTAATCATGTGTAATGATGACAGGAGAAGCTTCTTAGTGGAAGAATTTCTATTTCATTGCATGTTGAAAATGAACTGAAGAACTGCCAGCAATTTAACTTAAGTGGACTAATAAGTATTAGCAGATTGATTTAGAACAGATATGAAGATGTGTTAGAAAACAGAATGTATTTCCCCTTAATAAAATATTTAAAATATGTGCTTAAATAAAACATATATGAATACAAATACTTAACATTATTATTTCTGACCTATGCTTTTGTAGCTTGATTCTTTTTCTCATCAGAACGAGACATGGTCTGCAAATGCAGAACAGTGGGGTATTTGCTGACAGAAAACACGAATCTGAGTGCTAAGTCTGCTCATTCAAACTGAATGCCCTGTCTAAAGCTTTCATTTCCTCTGGTTCCACAGAAAGGAGGAGAACAAATCAGGACATTTATGTTGGTGGCTCATTGTGGAGTGCAAGGGGCTTGGTGATCTATAAACATAGTGTCTTGTGCTTTTTGGAAAGTAAAAGCACTTTAGCTGGAAACAATGAATGAGAAGAGGGGAAACCAAAGACTTCAATTGAGCTTTACAAAAACTGGGTTGATTTGAAGGTAAAGAATGAGTTTCTATTGGACATAGTTCTATTGGAAGATCCAGCAATTCCTCTTCTGGGCATATACCCAGATGTTCCAACTGTTTATAAGAACACATGCTCCACTATGTTCATAGCAGCCTTATTTATAATAGCCAGAAGCTGGAAAGAACCCAGATGTCCCTCAACAGAGGAACAGATACAGAAAATGTGGTACATTTACACAATGGAATACTACTCAGCTATTAAAAACAATCAATTTATGAAATTCTTAGGCAAATGGATGGTATCATACTGAGTGAGGTAATCTAATCACAATAGAACTCACATGATATGCACTCACTGTTAATTGGATTTTAGCTCAGAAACTTAGAATACCCAAGATATAATCTGCAAAACACATGAAACTCAAGAAGAAGGAATACCAAAGTGTGGATACTTCATCCCTCCTTAGAATGGGGAACAAAATACCCATGGAAGGAGTTACAGAAACAAAGATTGAAGATGAGATGGAAGGAACAACCATGCAGAGACTGCCCCATCCAGGGAACCATAACATAATCAACCACCAAACGCAGACACAATTGCATTTTGCAGCAAGATTTTGCCGACAGGACCCTGATATAGCTGACTCTTGTGAGGCTATGCCAGTGCCTGGCAAATACAGAAGTGGATGCTCAGAGTCATCTATTAGATGGAAAACATTGCCCCCAGTGGAGGAGCTAGAGACAGTACCCAAGGAGCTAAAGGGGTCTGCAACCCTATAGGAGGAACAGCAATATAAACTAACCAATACCCCCTGATCTCGTGTCTCTAGCTCCATATGTAGTAAAAGATGGCCTAATCGGCCATCATTGGGAGGAGAGGCCCTTGGTCTTACAAAGATTATATGCCCCAATACAGGGGAATGCCAGGGCCAGGAAGTGAGAGTGGGCGGGTAGGGGAGCAGGGACTTTTGGGATAGCATCTGAATTGTAAATGAAGAAAATATCTAATAAAAAAAGGGAAAAAAAAGAATGAGTTTCTGTTGGATTACTAGGTAGGGAAAACCAGAGTAAGTGAACAGTTATGAAGCATGCTTTCAGCTCAGTGCTTACTTTGAAAGTTTAAATATTTAAATGAGAAACTGTGAGTGTAGATAGGACTGGTGGCATGTACCTGTAATCCTAGAACCTGGGAGATGGAAGCATAACAGACATGAGGCCTTACAGTTCAAAGTCAACTACCCACAACCTAGAGACAGGGAGAGAAAGAAAGAAAGAAAGAAAAAGAAGAAAGAAAAGAAAGAAGAAAGAAAGCAAGAAAGAAAGAAGAAAGAAAGGAAGAAGGAAGAGAGAAGGAAGGGAAAGAAAGACAGAGAAAGAGAAAGAGAGAAAGAAAGAAAAAAGAAACTAAGAAAGAAAGAGAAAAGAAAGAAATGAATGAAGAAAGAAACAGGGAGGAAGGAAAGAAGGAAGGAAGGAAGGAAGGAAGGAAGGAAGAAGGAAGGAAGGAAGGAAGGGAGAAAGACCATCTGGAAATCAATACAGTTGTCCAAATTAAAACTTACATGTTAGAGTAGCAAAACCAGAGTGTGATTTTGAGTTTGATGGAAGAGTGTTTTGCTCTGCTTTATAAAATAAGCATCTAAAATAAGAGTGATGGTTTCTACTGTTTGCCATGGTAATGTTTAAAGTGTTTATTAGTATCAGAAAAGGGATTGCAAAGATAGTCTTACATTTGAGAGAAGACTTGTTACTTGCTAAAAATAATTTGAAATGTTATAGAAAATACTACCTGCAGGGTGTAGTGTGACCGGTGGTTTTCCTTAAATGACTTTTGTAATTATATTCCAAGAAAGCTGACTGGCAAAGGACTAGTGGGTGGGCAGCTCAAATCAAGGCTATAATAATAAGTTGTTAAACACTTGTGCTTTTAACAATAATCAAAAACAAATTAGGGTAACCATTTTAAAAATTATATTTCATGAGAGTAAAACTTAAGTCATTTTCCTATCATATAAAAAGCAGTTAGATGTAAGTATTTTAAAGAAATGATTTTACTGTCCAAATTCATTTGTTATTTTTTATTTGAAGCATCTATTTCTATGAACTAAACAGGCACATTTAAGCTTTCTGCTGAGGTGTTAGTAAAAGTTCTAGTAAGTGGCTCCAAAAAAAAAAAAAAAAAAAAAAAAAAAAAAAAAAAAAAAAAAAAAAAAAAAGGCTTCTTAAGGTTAAGAAAAACAAATTGAAAAGAAGTATATAAAATAGGNTGAACTAAACAGGCACATTTAAGCTTTCTGCTGAGGTGTTAGTAAAAGTTCTAGAAAGTGAAAAAAAAAAAAAAAAAAAAAAAAAAAAAAAAAAAAAAAAAAAAAAAAAAAAAACAAACTCCTTTCCTGTGAGAAAAACAAATTGAAAAGAAGTATATAAAATAGGATAAAACCAACGTAAAGGACAAAGTTTAATAATAAGAATGGACAATTGGGTTGCTATGTTTTTATCTTCAGGAAACTTGGCTGCAAAAGTATGAATAAGAATTCTGTGCAGAATGAAGGCTGCTGGGTGGCTCTGCTCTTGTCCATCTGCCAGGCTCCATCTGCCACGGTGGCATTAGTCACCTGCAAAGCTGAGGGAAGAGAGCAGGGGATGATGAATCTTTATCACCTGGGAAATGATGGGAGAAATTAGGGGTGTGTGCTCTGGGGAGAAGGAAATTTAGACAGAAACAATATGCGTGTTCTCGGCTGGTTGAAAGCACTGTCTCTGGATGAAGGCTTCCACATACGACTGTGTTAGTCCAAACAGCAACACCTCCTCCCACTGCTGGCTGTCAGAAAGCTCAGCTGTGCATTATCAAACAATCGTTGCTCAATTTACTTAGGTTTAGTGAGTACTTCCTATGACAAATACCTTTTCTTGAAAAATGTGAGTATAGAATTTTGGGGGCTACTTTTAACACTAAATAGCTTTGATTTTGTCAATTAAAGCCAGTTATATAATGTCATTTAAGGTTTAATATAGTCTTGACAATTGACTGACATAAATTATATATTTTATTTTGTCTTGCCTTTATTTCTATTCTTATTACATGCGCAATTTTGAATTTGTTGTGGTGTTTCAGTGGTGAAAAACATTTTCTGCACGTTGCAAGAAACCATAAAAGGTGGCACACAACCACGGACCACACTGGCTTGAGGATATCTAATATACATTCTTATACACAACACACATACACACACACACACACACACACACATGAATAGATAATAAAATAAATCTGCTTTGAAATCTATATGAATCCATCTATCCACGCATACATAAATGTATTTTCCTATTAGAGTCTGCATAATTTAAGGTGCATAAATAGTAAGATTTTCCCATGGCATGTTTTAGAAATCTTATTTTCTTAAAATAGAAAGAATCTAGTCAGTTATAGGCACAGGTATTGATTTTGTAAACAGGACTTAGGTAGCTCACAGAATAAAACAATTGACCAATTGAGTCAATCTTTAGACACTTAAAGTGTCTTTAGAGCAATAGACACAGCTGAGTGTAGAAGAAGCTCAGGGTAGGGAAGAAATTTTGTCCACTATACACCTGACAGAGGTTTAATTCAAGCATGTGCAACTAACTCAAAAATCTAAAAATTAAGGAAACAAACAACCCAATTACAAAAACAGACATGGTACTGAACAGAAACCACTCAATGGAAAAAACACTTAAGGAATTACACAATATAGTGGTCCCATTTGACCTACAGAGATAGCTATCTCAAATAGATGCATCGAAAGACACTGTGCAGCAGCATTATTGATACAACACTAGAGGCTGTGTGTGTGTGTGTGTGTGTGTGTGTGTGTGTGTGTGTGTGTGTTCACTGTATTCTAAGTCATGTGCTGCAGGAGGAATATCAGGAGACATGAGGCTGAGCTGTAGCCTCGTTGATAAATACAATACATAAAATTTGAAACTAGTAAAAACAGAAAAGTTAAAACGTAAGTATAAGTATATTTCTCATATAATAGTAAATACTAGTACATTTAATTTGTGAACTTCTTCCAAGATAATCATGGTCATCATTCCCATTGCTGAGGGCCACCATCTTTCATTGTTGAGGTTTACCAGTAAACCTTCTGCGAGATCAGCAGCAAGGTAGAGTTTTGCTCTGCAGGCTTTCCAAGAGCATGTGAGAGGGATTATCCAATTTTTTGTGTATACAATGCCTTGCACTCACCAAAAGTTAGGAAGTAATTTAATAACATCTTTTTCCAAATGTATCTTTAGGGAAAATGCCTCTTTAATACTTAAGTTTAAAAATACTAGAAAACTAATTGGACCTTAAGTCATTTTGTCTCTTGATAAATGATGTCAAAAGAGGCCAACCCAAAAGCTCTCCTGAAAAATAACATTTGCATGTTGTTCCCAGCAGAGAGGATCTACATATGGTTTGTTACCATTGCGTTGAGAACTGATGCATCTTTTGAAAACTATGATTGAATATTTTTTAACTCATAAATGAATGCTAGCTGGATGGTGGTTATACATGCCTTTAATCCCACCACTCAGGAGACAAAGGCAAGCAGATTTCTGTGAGTTCAGGGCCAGCCTAGTTTACAGAGCTAGTTTCAGGACAGCCAGGGATAAACAAACAAATAAATGGATGCATATATAATTATTTCAGTATAGTATGATTTAAATCTAAGTAGGCAGCACCTGTAATACCCACTATGAAACTGCACAGCAGCAGTACAGTTCAGTGATATGCACAAACAAGGGACAAAGTCATGACATGCATTCACATATTGATTGCCCTCTGGCCTTCACATATTGCCCTCTGGCCTTCATATGCATGTGCTATCCTGAAAAAGATATAAGTGATTTTTTAAAAATTAAGACAGAATAAAAAGTGTTTTAGAGCAGAAAATGGGGTAGAGAGTAAGGAATCGGATGTGCTCAGTATTTAGCTTGGTTCTTCATCTAAACTAACTCTTAGGGCATTCATCATACTGGGTGCTCGATTTTGAAAAGCAAGAGAAACTGAATGAAACACGCCTTCTTGATAAATTACTCACTGTTGTTGAATTCTCATCATTTTAATGCCAATTAGAACCCTCTTATTCCTTAGGTATATACCTTTTCTCCCTCTTTTCCTCCCACTGACCCCACTGATACCCAGTCTCCTACATAAAATCTCACAGGTGACACAAGTATATTCAGAATTGATGTCCTCTTGACCCTGTGTCAACAAAGGCATTTTTATTAACAAATATAGCCACAATGCAACTAGTGGAGTGGTGCTGCCCAGTTCTATGAAGAACACTATGCAGTAACGACAGGAATTACATACCAAGGCACACAAACAAAATAGGGCAGACTGAAGAATTGATCTCACATCCTTGCGGTGATGAAACCTGAGCCTGTTGCTTTTGGAACTGTTGCAAGAATAGCATGCTTCAAATAGACTTTCACTCTAATACTTCACCCAGCCTCTTTGAGACATAAATTTTAAAAATTAGTAATAAGTAAACACAAAATGTCAGGTGTTTATATCAAAACTTTTAAAATAAAGCATGCATTAGAGGTTGGTTACTTATATCAATGAATGTATCAAATATTAGGAAAATCTATGAGAACCATAGCTAACAAACATTCGTAGCACATTGTTTTGCTTTAAGGTAAGAAATAATCTGACATTGCTGCATTCCCAGTACAGACATAATTGTATTTGACTGTTTTACTTGACAATAGGCCATCCTCACATGGATATAGCCTTAAGTTTTGCCACCTCTACTTGCATTTAGGTATTGAAGAGGAAGAATACTGGTTATTTGATGGTTCCACAGGAAGGAAATTATGATAATTTTAAAGACATCACATCAAACTTGTAAATGAATTTTCAAGAGTGTCTGCACATTTAGCAGGCACTTGTTTTTAGTTCTCACCTATAAACACCTAGTAGGGTCTGTGCCTGTAGGTCTGGGCCCCCTTATGCCATCTGGAGGAGCAGGATCAGCACTCTCAGGGGTTAGGTAACTGTATTGGCCTGTGGGAAACTAAACACCTGTCAACCCACCCACAGTCTCCTGGAAATATTCACAACTCTGGTAAGAACTTAAGTCCCTCTGCGGCTTTGGTGCATTTATACCAGACGACTCAGATGAGGTCACTGAATCACTGTGACCTGTGAGAGAAGGCCAGTATTGGTGCCACTAACTGCCTTTAGCTAGCAAAAATGGGCATTTCTAAGATCATACTGTGCCTATGCACAGCCCGCTACTGCAACAACTTCCTTAGCTAAGGTCCGTCCAGATCACTAATATTATTCTTCAGGTATGTAAAGCTTTGGAACAACTCAATTATAGCATACACAGATAGCTTTATTTGGCTGTTTGTAAGAGGTGAAATGCTCTCAATTGTAACCCCCTGATAAGGAGGCTACATATATGTGATGAGTCTTTTATAATAAAATGGGTAGAAGAAATCTGTGTTCATAGTGGTGTCATTTTTCTCCTCTCCTACTTCCTTCATTGAATTCTCTTGTCATTATCATTCCACATGCCGAGCCCTGGTAGCATGATTCTTTTTGATAGAGTTAATCATAGTGCTCACTGCATAAGATTGATGGCAAAGGAGGAAATGTAAGCCTGAAATCCTGTGGAGGTTAAATATGTCACATGTGTGCGCAGGCCCAGGCTCTTTCCTCCCAGAGGAGTGCTTCTTTCTAAATCCCAAGAGCTTGTGGCTAGTTCTCAGCTCCACTGCCTGACAGAGGATCATCTTAATTATCCTGCCGCTTAGGGGGTAATTCACTGCTTTTTACAGGTCACTCAAGCTGCAGAATCAATGCAAGCAGTACCTGAGAGCTGCTATTATTATGTCTTCTTAGACCTGTTCAGGAAGTTCATGCTAGAATTTAGGAGGATCATCTTAACCTTGTTGGAAGGAACCAACATTTACGCAACTTGAAGAAGTTTGTCATGTGGCAGACATATTTGTGATACTTTCAACATCAGTTTAAGGCACCTTTTTCTTGATGTTCTAACAAGGACTCTCCTGCTTTTTAACATGACACTCTACAGATTTCTTTGTTCAGTTTCTGCAGTGTCCCATACAGTACTCACATCACAAGTATGCAGGATTTATGCCCATCTTTAGATTTTATATATATATTCTTTTGAAAGATCATGGCTCATTTATAATTTTATCTACTTCCAAATTTGCCCTGGAAAGAACACTGCCCAGTAACACCTCTATTGAACAAACAGAAACCCAGTGCAATTTCTGTATGTAGGCATTATGGAAAGCTATGAACTCAAGCATCCTCACAAATGGTATGAAATAAATGTAAGTTAACCTACTTAATTAAGGCTGTTGGCATTTTAATATGTAAAGAATGAAATGTATATGCAGCTTTCCTTTGGTTAACAACAAAGCTTGGCAGACAATCTATAATAATAGATATAAAACTGATTACACCCCTTATATTAAATGCCAAATGGGTCTGCAAATGGCCTGTAAAGATCCTCATATAGGTTTTATTTTTTATTACATTTTACTTAGTGTGTGTGTGTGTGTGTGTGTGCCTACATACGTTCATATACACATGGATATACACCATCCTGATGTGAACTTGGAGGTCAAAGGACAAGTTGAAACAGTTCGCTCTCACCTTCTAACATGTGGATACCCTGATATTGAATGCAGGTGAGACTTGGAAGAAAATACCTCTACCAGCTGAGTCATCATTCTGGTCCTCCCATAACTTTATTTCAATTATCTCTGAATTACTTCTAATACTCAATACAATGCAAGTGTCATACACATAGTTGTATGGCTTTTGAAGGAATGTGTAAATTCAATGTCTGCACAAGCTCTTTATAGATATGGGCTACTATAGGCCTTGCTACAGTGATTCACCTGGACAGTGTACCTTTTGCAGTTCCAAATTGGTTGAATCCAAGAGAGTAAGTAGTAGATAAGGAGGGTCGTTTACAATGTGATTTTGTGTCTTAAGTCTCACAACTGTGTCCAGTACTTAACCTGCTTGTCTGAGAATCCTCGACACCGAATAGAAATTAAAATAAAGGAAATATACTGTGTTCCACTCAAAGCTACCGCAGGTGAGACTTGGAAGAAAATACCTCTACCAGCTGAGTCATCATTCTGGTCCTCCCATAGCTTTATATCAATGTGACTCAATATTTTGATCATAGATTAGGTAAAACATTTTGATTATGCTTCTATGATGTTAGTTATTTATAACAAGAAAAATCTATAACTTTAATAAAAGTATTAAGCCATTGAGAAAACAATTGGAAAATTTTTAACCACTAAAATTATTTAATAAATTTATCAAATTATAAGTTCAAGAGTCTACAGCTAAAACTCTAACTTTTGTTAAACTTTTCTTCCTATCATTTATCCAAATTGTAACCAGAGTTTTACAGCAACAGCCTGTGCTTTCGTTGTCATACCAGGTTAGGCTAAACCACCTATTCCAAAGACTGCTTACAACTGAGATAAGAAACTTAATCTATTCCTGATTCTTATAAAGAAGAGAGAAGAGATAAGGAGTCCAGGGATGGTCAGGTTCCTCTTCAGCTTTAGGCTTATGTAGAGAAAGAACTAGGGTTATACACAAGAAATTTGCATAATTAAGCAGTTCCTAGGTTGTGTATTGTTTTAATCCCAGCACTCAGGGAGGGATGGAAGAGGATCACCGAGTTCAAGTTCAGCCTGGGCTACATAGTAAGTTGCCAGCTTACTTTATGTATTATATGCTTTAAAAGAAACAAACATGGAATCCTGAACATTGTTTAGATAAGAATATGCAAGCCTGCTAGCTGTTAACCCTTTGCTTCAAGGGGATCAGTCCTGTTCCTGCAAGATGATCTTCAGTGTGCCAGGGTCAATAATTTTCAGGATAGAAAATTGTTCTCATGTATAACTGGTCATTTCTGCCTTCTAGGCTATGAAGTTCCTGGAATTCCAGGTAGTTTCAGGTTTGGTGCAACAATTCTTGTGCTTTCAATCTACAAAGGGGATAAGATTGGATAGGTAGGAAGGCATCCTCGGTGATAAACTTCTGCATGCATGGCCAACTGAAGTCTGATCAAAAGTAAGAAAAGCAGACTCAAAAAGAGCACACATGCCAGAGGTCTGTTCTAAACTTGGTTACCTTGTGAGCCAAATGAGAACTTGATACACTGTTGACAGGGGGTTCATACCCAACAGGTCATAAGTTTCAAAGAATAAATCTGAAGGGAGAGTTTGCTTTGCTGTTTGGGGAGGTAATGGTGAATTTAGTGCACTGTGGATGTGACTCAAAAATACTATCTGTTCCTGGGTTATTTTTAATCAGCACAGTGTGCATAGATTGTCTTATTAGATCCTGTAGGATTCCATGTAGATGAGATTTATGTTCTTTATCTCCATGGTTTGGGAAACTACAAACTAGGGTGCTATGGATAGTTTGGGAATAACTACAGCTAGATGATATCTGAAATTGTACTCACCAGTGGGTGTTTTTGTGAACAGAAAATTATTTTCAATGCTGGAACAGATAGACCAAAATATTAGTCATCTCCAGATCACGGCTTTCAGATCCTCACATATGCTTTCCAATTATTTGTTTCTAAGCAGATTTCTGTCTCACTGATGTTGTGTTTCCAGTTCAGGCTGCTCATATCTCCTCTGGTTCAACATTCTCTATAGATAAGACACCATGGAACAATGTGATGATTAACTGGATTTTTCTTCTTGTGGGGTCATCTGTACCTGTCCCGAAGCAAGAAATTTTACATTTGTACCCTAGAATATTAACAGTGTAGAAGCAAAAACTAAAAATAAAATAAAGTTTCCCAATGCCACAAGAGAACTCCGAATGTATGATATTTTGAATTTCAGTAAAAGAGCCTAGGTCATCACATCTCAGGAAATAAATTCAATGTATGTTTTCTTTCATTTTAGCATATTTATGATAGAATTTTTTAGAGTCTAGAACACTAACCCTGAAACAATAGATGCCTAAAAATTTAATTTTGATAATTTCTACCAATAATTTTTTTGCTATCTTTTAACAATGATGGCAATATTTACTTTTTCATAAAAACTACCTGCCATTGTTTAATGTGGCCTTATCAGTTTTTTTTAATCATACTCTGATTCTTTTTTTTTCATTGATGTATATTGTGACATTTATTTATTTATTTTTTTTATTTTTTTATTTTTTTCATCTATTTTTTTATTATTATTTTCTTTATTTACATTTCAAATGCTATCCCGAAAGTTTCCTATACCCCTCCCCCCACCTCTGCTCCCCTACCCACCCACTCCCACTACTTGGCCCAGGCCTTGCCTTGTGCTGGGTCATATAAAGTTTGCAAGACCAAGGGGCCTCTATTCCCAGTGATGGCTGATTAGGCCATCTTCTGCTACATATGCAGCTAGAGACANAAACTCAGGGGGTACTGGTTAGTTCATATTGTTGTTNCACCTANAGGGTTGCAGCCCCCTNCANNTCCTTGGGTACTTTCTCTAGNTCCTCCATTGGNGNCNCTGTGTTCCATCCAATAGCTGACTGTGAGCATCCACTTCTGTGTTTGCCAGGCACTGGCATAGCCTCACAAGAGTCCGCAATATCAGGGTCCCTTCAGCAGAATCTTGCTGACATGAGCATTAGTACCTAGGTTTGGTGGCTGGTGATGGGATGGACTCCCGAATGGGGTCATACTCTGATTCTAATTCTGGTCATATTTGAGGACACAAATTTCAGGAGACTAATAGAGGTAGCTTCAATTATTAGGTGTGGTCCTGGTGATTATAGTAGCACTATTATTAAGAAAAGGATTTATGTACAAGAAAGAACATACAATGTTTCTCATTCTGGATGTTTGTTACATCACTTAGAATTATTGTTTCCAGCTCTTCCCATCTACCTGTGAATATCATAATTTCATTTTTCTTAATAACTGAATAATATACCATTGTGTGAATGGTAAATGTTTTCATCAGTTGGTGGACAACTCTGTTGTTTCCCTGTCCTAGCTATTGCGACTTCAGAAGCAAAGAATATGGATGAGTAAATATCCCTATAGCATGATATAGTGTCCTTTAAGTATATACCTAGTGGTGGTGATAGAATTAGTTCTAACCTTTTCAGGAACTTCCACAATTTTGGTATCTTAATGGTGGCTCTACCAGTTTCTAATCATACAGGTGCTGAAGGAAAGAGAAATAGGCATACACTCTCGTGCAAGCTTATTATGAAAGGCAGACCCCACAACCAGGATAAGGCATGAGGTACCGAATCTGCCCAATACCTGTACTATATATAGTTACTGGTTAGCTCAGTACACTTAGTTCATACTTCCAGCAGCTGCAGGTCCTTGAATTATTACTAAGTTCAATATACTATTATGTCATATGCAGTTATCAGCTATTTGTCAGACCAAATGCATGAGGCAGAGAGTTCACATAATCTGCCTGGGGATTTGCACATTCAGCTTCATATCCATGAGTCTTGGTGTCTTAGCATTTCAAATTCAGTCACAAACTTGTTTATTCACTGAACTGTATCACTAAGCTATGAAAATTGTCAGGTCACATGCCCACTGTCAAATCTAGGATTATCCTTGCCCTTTATTTTTCTCTGACTGCATAAATATGTGCCCACCAGTGGATACATAAGTGATATAAATCTTAGAGTCTATTACATATTTCAAAATAAAGAAATGCTTAGTCCTATATTCACTGGAAATTAATGTAATTAGCATAATAGGATATCAATTTTACATAAAAAGAAAAAATAATATCCTATAAAATGATAGATGTTAAAGAATTCATGGTTTTATGCAGAAACATAATTATTGTCACTGTTAGGTTAATGAGTACAACAAACTCATTTTCTATGCCTCTACCAAAGATCAATCCATTTTATTCTTTTAATAAAAGAGAAAATAATAGATTGAGAAAATGTGTAACACAAGTAATCAGTATATAATATGTTTGTTTGTTAATTTGCAACTATGTTACAATTCTATTATAGATCCTTCACTGTGCTTGATAAAGAGACATGTAGAAGTTTCATCTATTTCATCATCCTTGTTCCACCAAATAATGGAAATGCTGTGGACATTTTGTATGGAATGTAAATTATAACCCTTACTTCAACAGTGTGGTCCACTGCCTCCCAGATGTAAAATATTTGCTGTCCAAGCATAAGGACTTGAGTTCAGATACCCAGTGCTCATGTGAATAGCTGGATACAGTGGCTGCATCTCTAAAGCCAGCCCTCAGTGGAACCAAGTCCATGCAATTCAGTTTCAGTATGGTCCTAACTACAAAAATAATGTGGGGAGTAACTGAGAATACAGCAATGCAGTAATGTCAGTATCATGTACTGTGCACACACACTCAGACACACACACACACACACACACACACACACACACACACACACGGTACATACACCTACATAAATATGTACATTTATCACACACACACATAGACACACACGTGTAATCAGTGTCTAAGGTTTTTTATTTTGTATTTTTTGACCAATTACTCTGTCTTGAACTTGGAACCACTGTAGACATATTTAAAAGGAATTCTCCTTTCATGGGTATTTTGTTCCCTATTCTATGGAGGAATGAAGTATCCACACATTGGTCTTCCTTCTTGGTGTTCTTGTGTTTTGCAAATTGTATCTTGGGTATTCTAAGTTTCTGGGCTAATACCCACTTATCAGTGAGTATATATCTAGTTACTTCTTTTGTGATTGGGTTACCTCACTAAGAATGATATCCTCCAGATACATCCATTTGCCCAAGAATTTCATAAATTCATTGTTTTTAATAGCTGAGTAGTACTCCATTGTGTAAATACAATGGATACATTTTCTGTATCCATTCCTCTATTGAGGGACATCTGGGTTCTTTCCAGCTTCTGGCTATTATAAATAAGGCTGCTATGAACATAGTGGAGCATGTGTCCTTATTACCAGTTGAAACATCTTCTGGGTATATGCCCAGGAGAGGTATTGCCGGATCTTCCGGTAGTACTATGTCCAATTTTCTGAGGAACCTCCAGACTGATTTCCAGAGTGGTTGTACACCTTGCAATCCCACTAACAATGGAGGAGTGTTCTTCTTTGGAATACTCAATGGAGGAGTTACAGAGACAAAGTTTGGAGCGAAGATGAAAGGATGGACTATCCAGAGACTACCCCACCCGGGAATCCATCCCATAATCAGTCACCAAACCCAGACACTATTGCATACGCCAGCAAGATTTTGATGAAGGGACCCTGATATAACTGTTTCATATGAGGCTATGCCAGTGCCTGGCAAACACAGAAGTGGATGCTCACAGTCATCTATTGGATGGAACACAGGGCCTCCAATGGAAGAGCTAAAGAAAATACCCAAGGAGCTGAAGGGGAATGCAACCCTGTAGGTGCAACAACAATATGAACTAACCAGTACCCCCAGAGCTCGTGTCTCTAGCTGCATATGTAACAGAAGATGGCCTAGTCAGCCATCATTGGGAAGAGAGGCCCCTAGGTCTTGCAAACTTGATATGCCCCAGTACAGGGGAATGCCAGGGCCAAGAAGTGGGAGTGGGTCGGTAGGGGAGCAGGGTTGGGGGAGGGTATAGGGAACTTTTGGGATAGCATTTGAAATGTAAATAAAGAAAATAATAAAAAAGATAAAAACAAAAATTTCTAATATTTTGACTTTCATGGGCTTATTTCATAAAAATAATTTATTCTATGTTTAAAAGTTTGAATTTAAATTGTCCAAGAGATTCTCCGTTATGGGACTACTTTTTTTAAATTCTTATTATTTTCTTTATTTACATTCAAATGCTATCCCGAAAGTTCCCTATACCCCTCCCCCCGCCCCTGCTCCCCTACCCACCCACTCCCACTACTTGGCTCTGGCCTTCCTTCTTTCATATAAAGTTTGCAAGACCAAGGGGCCTCTCTTATGGGACTATATTTTTAAAATAGACTCACATTGTCTCCTGAAAACAAACAACTTTAAACCACATAGCCTTGGGCATGGCCACAGCTCCCTTGGTACCATGTAGCTATACACTTAACCTGAAAACTCTCGGGAGTAAAGGTCTATGTTTTAGATCATTATCGATTTTACCCCTAGGAGTCTCCTAGGGGAGTGTGCTGATATAAATATTTCCTTTTCAATAGGGCCCATGAACCCCTAACTGGGCTCCATGCTTTCCTTCATTCAAGCTGCTTACCACAAACAGCCAGTCTCAACAGGTAAGAGAAGCAAATTAACAGAACTTGAAAAAAAATATTTTTCTATAAAAAATTTACATTTTACTGGGCTGAGTAACTAATACACAAAATGAATAAACTCCATGGCCACTAAGAGGCAGTAAACACTGTAGAGAAAAGAAACAGAAAGGTCTAGCATGGAGTTAGGACTGTAGACGCCATCTAAAAAGAAGCTTTGAACAGGAAATTAACAAAGGGAGATGTTTTCTCAAAGCCTTTAACACATGATCCACTCTTTGTAATCAGGAGCTTCGCATCTTTGAATTCAAACAATCATGGTTCAAAACTACTTGCGGAGGTTTGACTGGCATATGTGAGACCTTGTATTCAGTACCTAGCACAGATAAAATTTAAAAAGAATGGGAGGAAAATAATTTTGTCTATTATTCTCATCCTTATAACCTAAGCAAAATAATTCACATAGACACTAGATTGTTTCAGGTGTTGTTAGCAACGTAGTAATGACTTAGAGTGTAAGGGAGGATATGTAGAGGTTATATGCAACCATTGTGCAACTTTGAATAAACAATGCATCTGACAAGGAGGAGTTCCAGGATGAGTTCTGGGGTATTAATGACAGTGTGAAACTCAAACCTTTCAAGGCACACTCCCTAGTCATGCCATAAATTTATTTTTCTACTGGTCAGGAAAAATCTATGCAGAGAGGTGGTTTGTGGGTCCATCTTCTTTCTACCATTCTGAAGGGAACTGATGATTGCATTCCAGGCCCACAGGAAAATATCTATTGGCAAGCAAGATATAATCTGACTCTGTCCTTACATTCTTGTTGCCAAGCTACACACAACATATTTGAGACATATGGTCCTGCTTCTCTGATCTTTTAACCTTTATTTACTGTAGATTCACCAGGGTGAAATAGATCATTTTGTGGAATTGAACACTTGGAATGGCAGCAGGTCTTGGTGTGGCCATCTGGAGATGGAAGAAAATGGAAATGACTTTCCTCCAGAAAACACAATTTGAAAGAGAGTTAAAATCAGTGTGAAAACCTAGGATTACATTAATTAAAAATCAGGGTGTATTATTTACCTCTCTTGTGATAAATGCCAACAAAAGATGAAAGAAATGGTTGCTTTGAACTCACAATTTGGAGAAGTCACCGCAGCAGGAGCAGAGACATTTGTTCCCATTCCTTTCTCAGTCTGGACTCAGAGAAAGTTGAACTATAGTGTTCACCTTGCTTTCTACTTTTCATTATGTCCAGGAGCTTAGCCCAGGACATGGTGCTACCCATAATTCCAATGGCACTCCTACCTCAGTTAACCTAGTCTAGGTAACTGTTCAGAGTGATACCCAGTTTGTCTCTTGGGTGATTTTAGACTGTATCACGTTATTAACTAAAATTAACATCACACAAAATATTTATATATCATTTAAAATCGATGAGTGGACTGATGGATAAATACTTACATGCATATATTTTTTTAAGAAATGGTATATCTGAAACTAGAGAGATGGCTCACCAGTTAAGAGCACTAACTGCTCTTCCAGATATCCTGAGTTCAATTCCCAGAAACCACATGGTGGCTCACAACCATCTGTAATGGGATCTGGTGCTCTCTTCCGGTATGTCTGAAAATGGCTACACTGTACCCATATACATTAAATAGATAAATAAATAAATAAATAAATGAATAGAAATGACGTATCTATTCAGGAATTTAGCATTGTAGAATAATCAAGCTACTTCACAGCCCTGGTCTCTCCAACTCTAGAACGTAGCTCTAACATGAGAAAAGTCATTTCATTTCACATATATGGTTTTAGACAGGATCAGCTTGCCAGTAGAGCCCCTCTGCATGCTGATGATAATTGAAATTCTGAGAAAGCACTGTGCAGTAATAGGTTGTTTTCAAACGGCATTGCTAATTTCTGTCCTTTCAGATTTAGACTCTGTATTTTGATAAACAGCAGTCTTCTAGCAGTAAATATGAGTAATTGTTGCTTTCAATAATTAAACCTACCTTGCCAAAATCTATGGTTTGTGGTCAGTGTGCTCTCCATTCTCCAGCACTAGATTTTTATTTTTCAGGGATAGTTATGTAAAAGGAAACAAAAGCACACATGGACAAACACACCTCCACATATGTACTCATGTGTGCACACAGATCTATAAACATGCATGCACGCATACATCCATCAACAGCAAATGCTTTACATTTTAGAAAAAATGTCTGTCGATCTCAAAGAATGGCAAGATAACAGATGCTAGACTTTTCTCATTCATTCCTGATAAAAGTATGCAGTAGTCCAGCAAGTTCAGAAAAGTTTTCTGTAAGCTAAATAAAGAAGAGGCTGTAAATCAGCCATTCCATTCCTAGGTATTTCCTCAAGATAATTATGTGCATGAGACATGTACAAGGGTATATGAAAGAAGTCTGTTAGTATTGGACAGAAAGAAGGAGGGACACGATACCCATTAAAGGCAAGTGTGTAAACAACTTTGAAACCCGGAAGCGGAACGCTGCATGATAGAGCCTTGGTCCCAGCAGTATGAATTCTTTGATTTTGTGTCTCTCAACTTTTTGAACAAGAAAATGACTTATGTGGTTCGAATAATGAGAATCACAGTCTCCAAGGTTTAAGTATAAGTTAAGACAACTGAACTCATGAGAAAGTAGACAACATGAATAAAAATGATGTGTGTGAAGCAAAAAATATAAGTAAAATTCTTTTCTTCTTAGTTAAAGTCTATCTCCAATAGTAAATAATAGGAAAAATGTTCATAATGTCTCTTTGTTTTGCATTTTGTACAGTTTCAACTCATTCCGAAGAAATAAATTTCTTCCATCTTTGGCTTAAAAACTATTTTATAGTAAAGACAAATTAGGATCATTCCTATTTATAATTAAACCTCCATTTTTCAAGAATTGGGCTTTCTGTCACCTGTAACTTTAACTACAAACAGTTTCTTCCTGCCTGTTCCAGGAGAGCAATCATGTGTTTGTTTTAAAAGGTTGTTTATACCTATCTTGCAAACCTACCTTTGTTCGGAAAGGTTATATAATTGTAGTTACCTACAATTACCTTATAAAGAGTACCCTGTTAGTACTACTTTATTATACCCACTGGCAACCATGAAACTTTGTTTCAAAAGTCACTAGGTCTAACTTTTTAAGCTTAGGCTCTGCTCCTATAAGCCCTCTTATTTTGCCCACCAAATCCCCCATTTCTAACCCCTTACGCTTGTGCTTGGCCTCCTTATATTCATGACTGACCTAAGAGGGAAGCAGCCCATCTAAATTGATTTTTAAAAATATCAAAAACCAAAAAAGCTTCCTTTAATTAATTGCTTGCTTTAATTTAGTCATGATGAATTGGGATTTTCTCTTTCCATCTTTGGAATTAACAATCCACTCTTTAGATTATCTCTATCACCTGAGTATATGAAATCAGAACTAGGAAGCAAGGTCAAAGACAGCAGAGAGATCACACAATGATGAGCTCGTTAGCTCATACACTTTTTTATAATAACATATTTAGTGATAATACATTATTTCATAGTAATTTTGAATATTTTCTGGTTTCCCCCATGACCTAGCTTATGATTTTTTTCATACCTCTATCCAACAGACTGGTCACTAAGATCATATAGTTATTCGAGAGGATTACTTGCACTCCTAACTAAGCCCATGGACTATAGTGCTACATCTCTGGTTGACCAGTTGAGGTCTCTAATACTCCTGGTTCATCTCTGGCAGGTTTTACAAGAATCAAGCAGCCTGCTCTAATAGACTAGCTACATAAGCCTGTCTTTGGAAAGTGTGATTCTGGTATAGGCCAAAAATACTTCTAATTATGCTCTTTGTCTTCTCATCTACTTTTACCACATTGCTTCCTCAACACTGAGTCAGAAAGGGTCTTTGCCCTCTAGATTCTAATAGCATTGAGCAGGCTAAGAACAGAGCCGGTATAATAATGGTGATCTACTGAAACTAGGTTTTTCACCTAAATAGAAATCAATCCATCCATGTTTCTGTACTTTACATGCCCTACTTTCACATTAAAATGTTTAGTCCTGCATTTAGTTGATGGTTTTAAATAACTACCTAGCAGAATACATGAGTATCACCGTTTTATAAAATAACCAACCATACAAAAAAAAAGTAAGCATATAAATGTGATCATGCTTGTTAGGGCCTGGGTTTCACACATGCCCATCATGCCTAACGCCCCAGACTGAAAGCAACATTGCTACTTCTCCTATAAAGCAACTTATGAATCATGTCTGAAAATATGGTGTTGAATGTTACCAAGGTTATCATTCAATGTTCAAGGTTACTAGGGTCACATTTGGACCAAAAGTGCCAAAAGATGACATTCACCATTTTTCTTCTTTGGACAAGCAGATGAGGTATCTGCCAAGGATCCCAGCCCTCTAATATACATGAGTGTTGAATTATAAAAATGTAGAGTTAAATTATCTCCCTGGGTTTCTGTTGTGGATAGTCCTGGTGTTGCTTGTATTTTGATGTTAATTCTGCTTTCCCAGGAGGGATTTCAGACAAGAAGTGAATCATGTACACAAGTGACTTCTTGTGAACCTTCTCCCCACTTTAACTTGTAATATAAAGACTAGAGCCAGTGATTCAGCCGTGGAAAGGAAGGTGGGGCTGAAAAGTTTGGGAGAGAAGAAGAGGGGAGAGAGGGGACATGGAGGAGAAGAAAGGAAGATGGAGGAAGAGAAAGATGATCCAGATTCAACATGGCTTTATATAGACACAGGTAGCTATGAGTATCATATAAGAGATGGATAATTGCAGGAGCATTTGTCTTATCTAGGTGGGCAGTTTATATCAATATCAATTGGCACTGGTAAATTGACGTTTTGCAGTGTGAGAATTTATTGATATATATAAATCTGACTGATTAATTATAAGCTTCTAGAATTTTGATTTCCTGGGTTAAGGGGATTTGTGACAACTAGCTGTAGTGGGTAGATGGCTGAGGGAGGCTGTGAAACCAAGACCACTGGGGCAGAGAGTAGCTGGGTATAGTGTGGGATGTGCATTTTTAATATTTCCAGCAACAGGCTTCTGCCAGATTGTAATGTAACAAAGGCTTATACATTTCTGTTTATTTTCTTGTCAAATAGAGTTGAGAAGTTGAAATCTAAAGCAGATGACAATGATGGGAAAATTTCATGAATAGGGAAGGGCATGGGCCAATGTTCTTCACAGATGAAGACATTCTGTCCTGGCATTCAAAAAAATATAAAGTCTGGATTTTGGACAGGTTTGTAGAGGCAAGCTCTGTGGATTTCCAAGAAGACTAATATGCCAAGGAATCTACAGAGGAGTCTTTATGCCACCAGAGTACCAGTTTTCTAAAAAAAATATTGTGCCTCTACATTGCGAAGAAGAGAGTCAAGAAATAAATGCTACCTTAGCTGGTTGCTAGAGACTGCGTGCCATTCTATAATCTTGTACACAGGAATCTTTTGATGACTATTGAAGGACTGATGCAGCTGCAATAGTTTTGACTGTTCCTTATCTTCACCACAATATATATTTTCTGACTTGTATTTTTCCTTTTACATAACAGTAACAATAATGTGTGTGGGAGGAGAGGGATTTAATTCAGATCTACTAAACAGTGGCTCCTTTTATTGTTCATCTCTGACCTTGTGTTGCTTTGGAAACTTTATTCATAAAATAAGAATAAAGGAAACAGTAAAAATTAAATAAACACGATTCATACAACTTTTTCTTACTTGTGTTCTGGAGTTTACATTGGATTCATATAACATTCTGAGTCAATAATATGAGGCTATGACTACTTCAAGGTATGAGTGTAGGAAAGGGTTTTTTTTTTTTCATTTTGTTTAGTTTTTGATTCGTTTTGTTTTGGTTTGGTTTGTTTTTTGTAGATATGAGGGAGAGGCATCTGGAAGTGTCCAGAGCAGGGAGAGAAAACAGTAGATAACCATCTGATTGGACTATGACCATGAGAGGACACAAAGTTAGAGAGTGAGTGAGGAGAACCAAGAGAGAGAGACAAAAGAAAAAGCCGAAAATAGTGCATGTCCAAAATCATAGAGTTATATAGTAACGAGAAATTAGGGAAAGGAAGCAGATGAGCTGGAGAAGACCAGGGGAAGGAATGGAATGGGAAGATCTTAGGTGCCAGCTTGGACTCTGCCACAGGTATTATGATTCTAAGGAAGCCTGGAGGCCAGCTGATAGTCACTGTCCCTTCTGACAAATATGAAAATGGATGCTTCAATAGACAGACATGAGAAGAAGCCAGAAATTGAGCCAGTGAAGTTTCCTTTAGTCCCGATAATGAGAAAACATGAATCCCATTGTCTCCAAGTACTAATTTGGAGATTGGTTGAAAGCAGGTACTGCTGCTGAAAGTAAAGTCTCTAATCTATTTACTCATTTGATGTTGAGCTCCCCTAACCTACTTGTAAGCACACTTCTCATCCTAGTTGCCAAATGTGAACATGTAGTACACCCGATAGTGTGTTTTCTAGGTTTGACATAGGGTTAGGTGTTACATCCTTTGAGGACCAGGCAAGCCTCCTTAGCCTCTGATTTAGTAAATAGATACTCTGCATTCTGTGATACTTAGATGTGATCCTTTCAAATGTCACCTAATACAGTCCTCAGGATTTGTACTGAAAGGGTTTTGTGATAAGAGTATCTTGGTGCTTGGTAGCAAGAAAAGCCACAAAAATCATACAAGCAAAAACAGATTTTACACCAGAGGGAGGGCCACAAAATGGCTGCCTCTGAGCAGGATTGGAGACTCTGACAGGCCAGGCTATGATGATGATCTTTAAAGTGGGTATGGAGTGTGCACATAAGGAAATATTAGAAATGAGGGGTGAGTTATTGAAGAAAGGGAGGAACTTGGCTCTGGAATGTGGGTGGGTTTTAGTTGATGAACAGCCAGTTCTCTATTTTTCCCCCTAGTACTTACCCTGATGCAGACATTTGTTTGCCTATCATTGTGCTTGCTCATATGACAAATGCTTTGCATGGCCAGCACTTGGGTTTTGCTTCAACATAATACTCTCAAATTTAAAACACACTGTTGGTAGGCACAAAGATGCACTGTCATTTCCTGATACAAAACAGAAATATTGTGTGGTCTGCAAACTCTTGAGAGCTATTTCACATAAGAACAAAAAGTCAACAAAACAACCCAATAAAGGATAATGTGGGGTTCACCTGACATCTGACTGCTCAGCCTCAGCAACTCAAACCTTCCCTAACCTTGCAAAATGACAGATCTGCATTCAAAGGCAAGTTACAGCATAGATTTTGAGGGACGGAATAGGACAGAAAGCCTGAAAATAGGAAATATTTCAGCACTCATGCTTTTAAGAAACATTGTCAAGTTGCCAAAATAAAAAATCATTTCCTACATTTCCTTAGTATTTTTAGTCAGATCTTGGTGTATAATCATCCTATGCTATGAATCATATGTTTCTTCCATGAGATTTATGTCACAGTTCAGATAGTGTCTCCTGACACAGGAATTATTTTTTATTAAATTTATTTATTTCGTTTTTGTATGGCACACATTTATGTCTGCCATGGCATGTGTATGGAGGCTGGAAGACAGTTTTTTGAGAATTGATGTTTTCCAGCATGTGGGTTCCTGGAGTCAAACATGTTAGGCTTTGAGTCAAGCCCCTTTACCTTCTGCATCTCACTGAGTGGACGAAGACCTTCAATCTCATTGTCCTGAGAATTAGATATTCCTCCCATAGTCTCTGTAATTGTGAAAAGAACATTCCCTGAGAGTTAGTGGATTTATGTTCTCTGTATTTTGAACAACTGTGATTTTTGTAGTGGTCTTTGTAAAAGCGGCATCCTTGATAAAGTAATATCTAATCTATGGATATAAGGATAAGTATTTTGAAAAGAGTTAGACATTATACTAGATTAGGCAAGTGGAAATAAGAGATTCTCTACTAGGTTCCATGAACTCTTCACTATTAGTATGGTAGAAACACTTGAAGAGCTGGCATCCATGATATAGTGTCTTCTAAATATGACATGAAAACCTTACCCATGAAATTTCAGTCATATGACTACCTAAACAAGATCTGAATAATAATACCAGTTAACATGCCAAGGCAAAGAGGATCATGGCATAGGGCCCCACTCCTAGATGAAGAATATTCAGTAATTAATGACTGCTAAGAGAGAACCAGTTTTCTCTAGGGATGACGCCTCACACTGGTTAATCAATACAAATTGGTCAATGCTAAAGCCATATACATACAGGCACATAAAGGGGCTGAACAGGTTGTACTTCTATATTTATTTGTGTATGTGTATATCAAAATAATAATTAAAGAAAAAGAGGCCATGGATTTGAGAGGAAGCAGGCTGGAGTCATAGGGGAAGTTCAAAAGAATAGAAAGAAATGGAGAATTTGTGTGATTATATTAAAGACATATGAATTAATATCTTAAAAAAATTTTCAATAGAGAAATATATTTTGCACATTACATGAAATGATTCCACCAAAGAAATCAGAATGTGGCTAACAGGTTGTTGCTTTTGCTTGCTTGCTTGCTTGTTTTGTTTGTTTTTGCTAGAAAAAATTTTAAGCAAACACATTTCTACAAGTCAAAAAGTCATGTGATAGCATATATCAAGCTGATGGTTCCTGGGTATCTACTAGCCATTAACTAGAAACTAATGTGAATGGTGATGTGCAGTTCATAGGTGAGAAAATGAGCTAGAGAGTGCTTTCTGTAAAATCAGCTTAGGCATTCAGCTAAGGCTATAATTCAGCTATTTGTGAGGACATTTGCAGTCCCTCCTCCCATGGAAAAACCTCCCAAAATCAAAACTGACCATTTATAAAGATCAAACAAATGATTTTTATTTCAAACACTTTATAGGAAGTATTCTATCTCTGCTTTTAAAAACCTTCTTGGGTCCTTTGTCTTCAATAATAATTTTAGGGTAATTAGTATTTGACAAATATAATAATGCTTTTTAATGTATAAAATGGAATCATGTTTGATGACTCTTCATGGAAACACAATAGAATTCAGTTTAGTCAGTCATATTAATGGAAGTATTACTGAAGTAAATGAGTCCTCTTATTTGGTCCTCTTATTTGATTCAGGACATAATTAGATTCTCTATTTGGTATTAAATTAAACTTCTATTTTTAAAGACTAACTTACCTCAACATTTAAAAAATGAAAGGATTACGATTACATCAGTGAGAAACAGGAAACTTTAAAATTTTCAAGAACAATAGAAGGAAATAACAGTTTGTCTAATTTCCCAAGCTCTGAGTCTCTGAGTCTCTGAGCTGGCCTGTCATGTCCAGCAGCTCTCTCTCTTTCTGAGTTTCATCCCTTCTATTTTGTGCCATATTTTAAATTTTGCTTATTACATTGATTGCCTTGTTATGTGTGTCTTTGCATATTTGTGCACTCTTCCTCAATGCTGACCACTATTGTCATGTAGATACACAGGACAATTTTACAAGAGTAAGTCTGTCCATTCAACTGTGCAGGACCCAAAGGTCAAATGTAAGCTGTCAAGGCCTGGCTACAAGTGCCTTTGCCCACTCTGCAATTGTGCTGGTCTTAATTTAGCTTAGTTTGAAATCATGCAATTTAATAACAAAGTAAGATTTCTTTCCCATTTTCTATAGGTTATTTTATTCATTTACATTTCAAATGTTGTTTCCCTTCCTACTCTCCCCTCCCCAACCCCCATCCCATTCCTTCACCCCTTTGCCTCTAAGAGGCACCCACCAACCCTGTCCCTCCCACCTTACCTGTCTATCATCCCCCAACACTGGGCCATCAAGCCTCCACAGGACCAAGGGCCTCCCCTTGTATTGATAAGGCAATCCTCTGCTGCATATGTAGTAGGAGCCATGGACCCATCCATGTATGTACTTTGTTCAGTGGTTTAGTCCCTGTGAGCTAATTGTTCCTGTCTAAAGGAAAAGCAGGGACAACAAAGGAGCAGAGACTGACATAAACTGACATAAAGGCCATCCAGAGACTGCCTCTCCTTGGGATCCATCTCATCTGCAGACACCAAACCTTGACACTCTGGCTGACACCAAGAAGTGCTTGCTGACAGTGGCCAGGAACAGCTGTCCTCAGAGAGGCTCTGCCAGCTCTTGACCAATACAGATGCAGATACTCCCAGCCAATCATCAGACTGAGCCCAGGGTCCCCAGTGAAAGAGTTAGGGGAAGGACTGAAGGAATCGAAGAGAATTGTAACCCCATAAGAAGAACAACAATATATTTTTTCATCTTAATTCTAAATATCAAAAGACAACTCAGAACACTAAGGAATTTTTGCAAAGTTACATACCTGGACAAAGACCGAATTATGATTTGAACTCAGAGCTGCAGATTCTATTCAGTTAACACATTGCTATCCCTCAGCCCTTGTTCACTCACTTATTACTTTTTAAAAGCTGGTTTCCTCTAATATTTCTTCCCTACTCAGTGCTATTTCCTGTGAATACTTGCAGCACAAAAGGTATTAGCAATTTACATAGCAGAATAATGGGCTATTATCCTCCTAACTGTGGTTAATTCAAGCTTGAACGCATATATACCATAGACACACACATGTCAGAATTAAGTATGAGGGCATTGAGATATAATGTGGGACCACAGCATGCCCAAGATAAAGAGAACAGTAGAATACAGCCTTTGAAGGCAGCTGCTCTTCTGTCTTCAGTATAGTTCCTACATTGTCCTCCCAGACACTGAGAAGTGTTAAGTTTCCCTCATCACTTGTTGGAAAAACTGGTAAGATGTAAAAAAAAAAATACTTACCCCTGAAACTAGGGTCATAACACAGGCCCAAGTCTTTATGATCCTCATTACCCATGGAATTATGGAAAGCAGCCAACCTGATCACAAACCATGTCCAACGCATCAGTTTATCCAAAAGGGCAATTTCTGTACCTACTAAAGCCTATTCTCCCCTGTTGGGGCTTGGTCTTTTGCTGTGTATTGTAATGATAAAATACTGCACTTCCCAGGCCTAGTTACCACCCCCCAGAGACAAGAGAATCCCCAAGTGATACTGTCTAACCTTGATTTCAAGTTAATCATGATTGATGAATAAAGATGCCTACATCCTGTAGCAAGGCAGAAATGAGATAAGCAAAGTTTGTGTGCCCGGAGTTGTGGTGTGAGAAGTTACCACTAAGAGAGAGAGGAAGTGGAGAGAAGACAAGAGGACATGGTATAGGAATCATGAAAACATGGTCATGAGGGCTGGCCATGGTTAAGATCTGTCCAGATGGAACATGGTAAGTTATAACACAGGGTAATTGATGGGGGAGTAAATTCTAATAGTTTTGGGATTAGATATCTACCCAGCTCTAGTGCTATAGAGGCTTATTATAAAAATAAAGGTTATGTGTCTTTTATCTGGAAAAGGCAAAGTAGGAGCCCCTGATATTATTTCTGTAATCCTCAACTATAGAAATATTTCTCACAATCTGTATGGTGCTTTCTCTGTGCTCATGGACAATGAGCATGAAAAAGGTATTTCTATTCTGAAGACAAAAAAGTGGAGAGTTACTGACCCAAATATGTATACTTTCTAATAGAACCACAATTTTCGCTTCTCAACACTATGACTCTCCTTGCAGCCGTGCTGGCATATGTACTTGCCTGTGATTTCCATGGAGCTCCACTGCACAGCCTAGTGAGTGGTAGTCCTTGTTGCATCTCTCATGGATCCAAACTCTCTGTCCATGCGTCCCCAGATGATTGTTCCATGCTAAGGTGATAGTGTTGGCTATGCTGACCATGAACTTGAAGAAGATTCTTTAATGACTGACAACAAGTTTCATGTCACAACCCCAATACCATTATTGAAGGTTAGTTTGATCATAGTGTTAATGGTATAACTTAAAATAACATTGTTTTCATTTTGAACATGGTTAGAATTTTACATATTTTAAGTCCCACTTCCTTTTAGTTTTGAATGCCATTTCTTCTCTCTCTCTCTCTCTCTCTCTCTCTCTCTCTCTCTCTCTCTCTCTCT